>NC_141534.1:219415000-219717500 GCF_021556685.1 Rattus norvegicus
AGCCGCTGCTCCAATCAGCACATTCAGAAGCAAACTCTCCCAGAGGGCACCACGTCTCCAGACACCCTCCAGTGCAGGCTCTCAAGCCTTTCCTACCTTTTCCTCACAGGATCTCTGTTTTCATCCTGAATGTTAGACACCCGCCTCTTCTTCCGACGGTTTTTCTGAGAAGGAGTTTTGGGCATCAGCTCTGGCTCATTGTTGAATTCTCTGTTAAGTACAACAAGGGTGAACATGAGGCTTCCTGGAAACTACTGGGCTGCCTCTTCTCTCAGTAGACTACATTCTACCCCATTCTCAGCAATGGCAAGTCAAGCTAGAGAGACCATCTCCAGGGAAGCTATGTGAAATCAGCAGCTGGACTCTCAGAGAACTTCCTCCTGAACTTAAAGCAGAGAAGTAAGTTCCAGACAAATCATCAATCTCCTCTTCCTCTGGCCCATCACGTGAGACACTTAGGAGGGAACCCTAACAAGCTATTTGGCCTATCAGGACACCCACCCCAGCTCCCTCAGCACCACAACCCCAGCATGCCCCTGCCTTTACCTGACAAACATTCGCTCGGCCTCCTCCTCAATCTCCTTAAGCCACATGAAGTCCTTGTTGTCCACATTGTAGACAAAGTCCAGGAGTTTCTGGTCACATAGGTCCAGAAGGTTAGCAGGCCCTGGGGCTGTGGTCCCCATGGTGGCACTGTCTGGAGAAGGAAGGTGAAGACAAAAAGTATAAGGACTCAGGGTCAGGAACCTGGACCTTCTACAAGGAAAGTCTGCCAA
Organism: Rattus norvegicus; assembly: GCF_021556685.1. NCBI lineage: Eukaryota > Metazoa > Chordata > Mammalia > Rodentia > Muridae > Rattus > Rattus norvegicus. The sequence goes on from NC_141534.1 coordinate 219,415,777, forward strand.
GTCTGCGATCACACAGAATACCCTGTGCCTAACCCATGCTCCTCGTAGGACAGAGTCACTTGCCAATGTACAACACCAAATGCCAACGCAATGGCCTCATCTTTACAAAAAGAAATGACATTACAGTGATCCCAATCTCTTACGCCCTCAACCCAACACAAACAAGACTATGACTGTCCTTACAGGCCCACCCTTCCTGACCAATTCTGACATAAACTTTACAAATTGTATTTTGAGGACTTAATATGACTGTGCGCGCTATCTTCCTAGATCAAAGAGAAACACCAAGTTGCCACACTCTCTCTTTACCCAAGTATAGACCTGTTTACTTTCTTGTGGGCTCTCCTCCCACTTCTCATGGATGGGAACTAAGACATAGCCATCCTGTGTTGACCTCCAGAGGCCAGATCATCAAGACACCAAGTCTCTTTAAACAGTTGTCAGTTTAAAATGACAGTGGGTGGCTAGCAGGACAACTCAGATTAAGTTACTTGCCACCATACCTGATGACCTGAGTTCAATCCCTGGGACCCATATGGTAAAAAAATGACTCCTTCAATTTGCCCTCAGGCCTCTACACAACCCATGCCACACTGCCCATTTGTATAACACTTTCCTTCCAGATTTGAACTATTCCATCTACAGGGAAGCTCCTTAAACAAGAAGGTCAATTCAAAAAAGCCTCAGGAAGTCCCTAAAATTGACCAAATTCACTAGGCCCCTCTCTGCCAGAGTTAGCAAATAAAACCTGAGAGTCCCTCTCAGACAAACAGCTGAGCTAGCTACAAAGAAGACTCTCAAATGAGCCCAGTTGCCAAGAAGATTCTCAAACAAGCAGAGCTGCAAGAAGCAGAAACCAGCCAAGCTTCCTGGACTATGTCACTTGAAAAGGACACTCTTTAACCTGTTTAGCTAGCTGCAGGCTGTGCAGTGTGCTGCAGGTTTCCCAGTTTTTACTGTTATCAATACTGGCGTGGTCTTTAGTGATGCAGCTGTCTGAGTCATTTCTGCTCCTGTAAGTAAGTTCTGCCCCTGAAACTTAATGCCATTGTATACTGTAGCCACTAGGGTCTTCCTTGAAGTTCTTCAACTTGATTTATGGGACTTACTACCCCTTTGTCCTTCAGCCTGTAACCCCTCACTGATACTACTATAAGTAACCCAAAAAAAAAAAAACTTCACTGGTTCACAAAGTTGGACTTTGGTGGTATCCATACTTTTGTCTACTGTGGGTTCCCTATCTAGAGTTAATAGACGTGTGTTGCATCTCCACAGGTAAAGCTTTGTCATACATGTTCCCATATGCATGCACAAATAAACAAGTCAATAGACACTAGAGCTGAGCATAGTGCATGCTATGATCCCAACATTTGAGAAAGTCAGGATCATTTCAAGGTCATGCTTAGCTACATAGCTAGTTTAAGGCCAACCTAGCCTACATGAGACCCTGTCTTTAATTTGGGGGATGGGAGGGTCAGTAGATGGAAATATGCTATATATTCTACAGCAATGCATAAGAAATGAGGGGTCCAGAAACATGCTCTCCAAAGAGATCTCCAAAACCCTTCGTAGAGCCAAAATGTCCTATAAATGGATAAGGGAGAATGAAGTGAGTGAGTATGCAATGTGCTGCTTTCAAGAAGACCTGGCTATAAATACCAAGCAAAAGACAATGCAGTGCCAGTTTACCTACTCTCTTAAAAGCTGGGAGCCTGGATGTCTGCCTTATGACCTGGCTATACAATCCTAAGAAAAGTGGAAGTATTCTGTTACTGTCATAACAGGGGCCCGATAAGCAGCACCCCAAGTGGTAAACGCATGAAACAACAAGAGTGGGTGACAGCTAGGAGCAGGGACAGTGAGCCCCCTCCGTGACTACACTTTCAAAAGCAAGAAGCATGAATGTATACTTCAGCCTCTCACCTACAGAGAAGGGTCAGGGAAGACAGGGCCAGACTACTGGTCCTCTTGGAACTTAATGCCATGATATTTTGTGACTCTAGGATCTTCCTTGACGTTCTTCAGCCTGATTTATGCGGCACACTACCCATTTGTCCTTCAAACAAGTGCTGGCCTCTAGGAACTCTGTCTCCCATTTTGTGCAGCTTCCTCACTTAGCTTTCAGATCCTTAAGGAGGATCAGACCTCTAATCCAAGCCAAGATCTCACACACAGATTCCGGTTATGGGCATAGCAAATGTGTGATTGCTTGTTTGCTTCCTGCTGGTCTCTACCCACTAAACACTGCTCTCTGAGCGTGAGCCTTGTGACTTGCCCATCAACAAAAAAGTCTGGCATTTGTGGAATGAATTCATCCATCCATCAACTAATCCTAACCCCCATCATCACACGCAGGGACACTCAGTGAGAGCAGCTCACTAGGCACAGGTTAGAACAGGCCAATACACACCCTGCTCAAACTGCCAAAGGCAGCGCTAACTGGGGCAAAATCAAATGGATAAGAACACTGAGGCTTTCGGGAAAAGCATTAACTGTGCAGCCAGCTGATCATGGGCATGGCCCTTGCACTGAGTCTCCCTATCCCCCTGTACCAGAAAACAGCCCTGGCAAAGTCCAAGACCCCAGTTCAAGGCCAGCAAAGAGAAAACAGTTCAAGGACCCCAAAGACTTGCAGAGGAGCAACAGAAAGTAGTCAATGGGAAATTTTACAAAATGTTTGTTCAAGCTACAATCTCAGTAAGTGCTTCTTTCACCAAGTTCAAAACCACACTTCTTCCATGGGGAAATGTGCTTTCTAGCAAGCCCTCGCTGAAAAGTTAGAAGAGGTGACTCTGAGAAAGGAAGGTGTAACAAGAATCAGACTCCTGGGTAGCTTCACCTTCAGTCCATGAAATAACCAAATGCCACCCCGGGAGAAGGAAGGTCACTTCCTCTCCACAAACACTTCTTCCGTGCCATTCACCAGATAAGCACCGCCACTGCCATCTCCTTTAGGGGTGCAGAAAATTAACTAAGCACCTCTCCTCACACACCTCCAAGCAGTAAGATCGATCGCTAAAGCCGCTCTCCCATTCAGAGGCCTACTCCATGCCAAGAACCCTCTCATTTATTTCTTGCTACATACTCCAAGATAACCATGCACACACAAGACACCCATGCACATACAAATCTTGGTCAAAGTCACAAAGTAAATCAGAGGACGGAGCCTGGATTTAAAATGCTTTCAACTACTATCCTCAGGCTTCCAGGACAATAGCTCCAAGCTCTGAATGACACAATCCCAACACTGGGCAGCAGGAAACTGGATTTAACTGCGCTGCTGACAAGAGCCTACGCTTAAGGGAATGACAAAATAAGTAGCAGGACCGGCCTCCGGATCTGGGACAGTTTTTAAATGCTGCTCAGCTGGGATGCAAGAAGCTGAGCAGCCGTTGCCATAAAGAGACTCAAGACTGGATCTACAGAGCAGCCCAGGCTCTGCACAGGTGTTAGGCCCGCCCGGCGTGGGGCAGAGAACTGACCATTCTCGGGATCCCGGGACCCAAGTGCAAGGACTTGGAGTTCATCTCCAAGCCCAGAACTATTGGAAGTGATCCCCACACCACAGGCAACGAGGGACGAATGTGACTCCCCTGGCCTACCCTGGGAAGAGAAGCGGCCGAGACCAATTGACGAGCACCACGACCCTGCGACACCGGCCGCCCGCGCTCACTCACCCGGCGGCGCCACGTCTGCCCGGACCACTCCGATTCCAGTCCGCGGCTTCCTCAGATAAAGCTTCCCGCCAAGCCAAGCCCGCAGGACTCCCGGTACAGCGAGCTCGCCGCAGGCGAGAACCAACCGGGAAATGAGCGCGGGCGAATCTACGATTTTCAAAATTGTGGCTCAACCAATTCCCCTTAAGTTTGTCTGGGCGGTTACAAAACTCCAAACCAATCACGTAACAGGACGTACGAGTCCGTTTATCTGTTGGCTCTTACTACTGTCAATCTGTGGGACTAGGAGGCGGGGAGAAGAACGTAGAGGCTTTTAACACGCCCCAACTTCCGGAAGCCGCGGCAATCTACGGGTTGAGGAAGTGGTTGTGTGGTCTCGGAGGGAGCGGAGCTCCGAATTACAAGTCCCAGCGTGCACTGCGAAGGCAGGCTTCTGGTGGGAGGACGCCCATTTCTCTTCGAGCTAGCGGCTTCGCTAGTTTCAAGTCCAGCGTGGTTCTGCGTTCGGAATGACAGCTTTGCGACCCTGCTACTTTTCAGTAGTAAAAAGAAACACATTGCAAATCTCACAGAGCCTTCCCTCCAAGAGCAGTCAGGCATATAACTATAGAATGTGTCCTTAGAACTGCGATTGTCACCCGGAAGTGTTTGCTACGTACTCTCCAGATTGGACAGAGAGTTTTTCTGGCCAAATATAAACGTAAAGTCTTGAGTTTAAAGTGTGTCACCACCACCTGTAAAATAAGACACCTCAATTTCCAAATATTTACACCTCTACCTTCTTTACAGAATCATTCTCAGTTGCCAAGAGGTGGGAGAAACTATAAATATCCCTGAACAGGTGAAGAAGGGTTTTTATTTATTTTTAAATTGTCCTTCCTTTTTATGAAAATAGATCTCTTTACTCACATAATATATCCTGATTACAGTGTCTCCTCCCTCTGCTCCCAGTTCCGACCTCCCCTTCCATCTGGATCCACTCTCTTTCAAAACAGGCTTCTAAGGGATAATAATAATAAAACAAGATATAAAATATAAGATAACACAAAACCTATCATATTTGAATTGGATTTTTTTAAAAAAGAGCCCAAGAGAAGGCACAAGAATCAGAGACCCACTTGTTTGAACACTCGGAAATTCCATAAAAACACTGGAAGTCATAATATATATTCAAGAGCCTGATGCAGACCTGTGCAAACTCTGTGCATGCACCCTCTGTCTCTGAGTTCATATGAGCTTTGATCCTGTGACCTCCATTCTCTCTGGCTCTCACACTCTTCCACAGGGTTTCCTGAACCGTGACAGGAGAGACTTGATGGAGAAATCCCAATTAGAACTGAGTATTCTGAAGTCTCTCACTCTGCATAATGTCTGGCTGTGGGTCTCTGTACTTGTTCCTATCTGCTGCAGGAGGAAGCTTCTCTGGTGATGGTTGAGCAAGGCACTGCTCTGTGAGTGTAGCAGAATGTCATTAGGAGTCGTTTTATTGCTATGCTCCTGGAGTAGGACAGTGGTATTTAGTTTAACCCTAGGTCCCTGAGAGCTATCTAGTCTCTCAGATTGTTGGTCACTCAAGCAGGATTCAATCTCATGGAGTGGGCCTTAACTCAAATCAGATATTGGTTGGTTACTGCCACAGGTTTGTGCCACTATTGCCCCAACACATCCTGCAGGCAGGACATCACTGTAGATCAAAGGAGAGTAAAGCCCATTACCCAAATTCCGTAGTTGAATTAAGCAAGCTTTATTTTCTGTCATACAGGGCTGTCTTCCTAAAGCAGGGTTTGGAAGAACAGCATCAAATACAAGAGAAGATGGTATTTAAATAGCCCAAGAACTACAAAACTAGGGAGGTTTCAAGGGTTGGGGGATTTTCAGAGGATCGTATGGGGTGGAGGTCAGGGAATAGGGTGTGGAACATGCAAATTCCCAAAAACAGGGTCAAGACATGGTCAAACCCAAATTTTATAGAAATAAGGAATCAACTTAGTTTGACCTTATAACAAGATAGCTTCTAATCCATTTGGGGGCAGGAGGGAGCATTCTCTGAGACAATGTTTCTCTGTGTATTGTTGGCTGTCCTGGAACTTGCTCTGTAGACCAGGCTGGTCTTGAACTCAGAGATCCACCGGTCTTTGCCTCCCAAGTGCTGGGATTAAAGACATGTGTCTTAGTTCAGGTTTTACAGCTGTGAACAGACACCATAACCAAGGCAAGACAACATTTAATTGGGGCTGACTTACAGGTTCAGAGGTCCAGTCCAGTATCATCAAGGCCAGAGCATGGCAGCATCCAGGCTGGTATGATGCAGGCAGAGCTGAGAGTTCTACATCTTCATCTGGAGGCTGCTAGTGGAAGACTGACTTCTAGGCAGCTAGAGTGAGGTTCTTAAGCCCACAACCAAAGTGACACACCTACACCAACAAGGCCATACCTCCTAACGGTGCCACTCCCTGGGCCAAGCATATACAACACCATCACAGCACTCAACACCAGATAAGTGGCTTCTAACCCTAAAATGGAGTCATGCTCGCCCATCAGTTTATGGCTGGGTTGGTATTTATGTTTCTTTTGATAGCATGCAGAGTACCTTCCTGTACCAAAGATGCTGGAATATACTAGTGAAGAAAGGCTCTGTGTAAGCGCCAGCTCAGCTACATGTTCAGTGAGTTGTGTAGGTGTTATCATCAGCCATGGGGCCTTGCCATTGGTTAATGGAGAGCAGCCAATAGTCTTGGCGACAGCCAGTGTTGTTTGGGAGTTCCTGTGAAGCCCCTTTGGCCAACAACCCAATTAGATGTAATCCAACTCCAGTACTGGAAGCTGCATTTGGTGACAAGAAATAGCCAGTTAGGGTTCTGTCTGCCACGTTATTTGAAAGTTTCATTTAGATTGCCTTCACATATATATGTATTTTAGGAAGTTTTTACTGTATTAGTTTTCCACACTACTCCACAAATGGCCCTTAATTTTAGCTGTCTCTTCCTTTCCCTCCCTTGTCTCCCTCTCCCCTTCTCCTCTCCACTTGATCCTCAGGTCCCAGACCCCCATCCGTCCAATAACTATCTATCTATCCTATTTCCCTTTCACAATCTGTCACCTAGTCCCCCTCCTATGTATGATAAGGAGAAGGGTTTTATTATAGATATGAGGAAGGATTTAGCCAGAGGAATCAAGAAGCATCCACGACAGAGAAAGTTCTTCTGACTATAGCTTGGTTATTTTTAACTTTACAACTAATGTGGTGTTTTGAAAAATATAGCCCCCACAAGGGAGTGGCACTAATAAGAGGTGTGGTCTTGTTGGAGGGGGTCTGTGACTATAGGGTAGGCTTTGAGGTCTCAGAAGCTCAAACAGTTCTCTTCCTACTGCCCATGAATCATGATGTAGAACTGTCAGTTCCTACTCCAGCACGATGTCTTCTACACATCACCATGGTTCCTGCCTTGATAATAATGAACTAAACCTCTGAACTATAAGCCAGCCCCAGTTAAATGTTCCTTTAAAGAGTTGCAGTGGCCATGGTGCCTTTTCATAGCAATCAAACTCTAACTAATATCCACATTTAGTGAATGAATAGCATACTTTCTAGGTCTAGAATACCTCACCTCAGGGTGTGTGTGTGTGTGTGTGTGTGTGTGTGTGTGTGTGTGTGTGTGTGTGTGTCTCACTCTCTCTGTTCCATCCATTTACCTTCGAATTTCAGATTTCACCTTCTTTTTTAAATGGTTCAATGCATTTTTAATGGCATACTCTTTTGTGTAAATGTACCATATTTTATTTTCTTTATGCATTCTTGTGTTGAGAGACATTTAGTTGTTTCTAGTTTCTTGCTATTATGAATAAAGCAGCAATGAACGGCTGAACAAGTGTCTTTCTGGTAAGATGATGTGTCCTTTCAGCTTATACTCAAGAGTGGTATGGCTGGAAGCTGATGGATTCCGTTCTTTTCTTTTTTTAAGACATTTATTTTATGTATATGAGTACACTGTAACTGTCTTCAGACACACCAGAAGAGGCATCAGATGGCTGTGAGCCACCATGTGGTTGCTGGGAATTGAACTCAGGACCTCTGGAAGAGCAGTCGGTGCTCTTAACTGCTGAGCCATCTCTCCAGCCCCAATGGATTCCATTCTTCCTGAGGAACCACCACACTGATTTCTGCCGGGCTGTACAAGTTTGCACTCCCACTAGCACACCCTAGCCAGCATGAGCTGTTTGTCACGTGTTTTATTGATCTTAGCCATTCTGACAGACGTAATATGGGATCTCAAAATAGTTTTGATTTGCATTTCCCTGATGGTTAAGGATTTTGAACAATTCTTTATGTGTTTCTCATCCATTTGAGTTTCCTATTTTGAGTATTCTGATTATTTGTTTTCTTCATACCTAGTGTTTTTACTTCTTTATATGTTTTGGATATTAGCCCTCTATCAGATGTGTACTAGATAAAAATCTGTTCCTATTTTGTAGGCTCCACATTGTCTAAATGACAATTTACCATGCAAAGGCATCTCAGTCTCATGAGGTCTCATTTATTAACTGTTGATCTTAGTGCCTGCACGATCAGTGTTCAGTTCAGAAGGTCTTTTTCCGTGCCAATGAATTCAAGGCTGTTCCCCCACTTCATCTGGTTTTATTTTTTAAAATTTATTTATTCGATTTATATGAGTACACTGTAGCTGTCTTCAGACGCACCAGAAGATGGCATCAGGTCCAATTGTAGGTGGTTGGGAATTGAACTCAGGACCTCTGGAAAAGCAGTCAGTGCTCTTAACTGCTAAGCTGTCTCTCCAGCCCTTTATCTGGTTTTATGTTGAGACCTTTGATCCATCTGGACTTGATTTTTGTGTAAGTTGATAATTATGTATCTATTTAGATTCTTCTACATGCAGCTATCCAGTTTGATGAGCACCATTTGTTGAAGATGATGTCTTTTTTTTCCCCAGTATTTCCGGCTTCTTTATCAAAAATCAGGTGTCCATTGGTGTGTAGATTTGTACCTGGGGCTTCGATTTGAGTCCACTGATCAACATGTTTTTGTGCCGGTACCATGCTGTCTTTATTACTATACTTCAGTTGTACAACTCAAAATCACGATGATGATGTCTCTAGCAGTTCTTTCATTATTCAGGATTGTTTTAACTCCTCTGAATGTCTGTGTGATTCCATCTGAAACTGAAAATGGTCCTGTCACAATCTCTGAAGAGTTATATTGACAGTTGTACGGGAGTAGCATTGAGTCTGTACATTGCTTTTGGCAGAGTGGCTATTGTTACTGTATTTATCCTACAGAACCGTGAGCATGGAAGATCTTTTCAGCTTCTGAGCTCTTCAATGTCTTTCTTCAATGTCTGAAAGTTTTATCATACAAGTCTTTTACCTGCTTGGGTTAAAGTTACCCCAAAATATTTCATATTATTTGAGGCTACTGTGAAGTGTGGTTTTTTTTTTTTTTCTTTCCCAGTCTGTTTGTCATTTGTATATAGCAGGACTACTTATTTTAGTGATTTAATTTCAGACTTAGCTACCTTGTTGAAAATATCAGCCGATGGCCGGAGAGATGTCTCGGTGGTTAAGAGGAGTGACTGCTCTTCCAGAGGTCCTGAGTTCAAATCCCAGCAACCACATGGTGGCTCACAACCATCTGTAATGGGATCTGATGCCCTCTTCAGACATATGACGGTATATATATAATCTTAGAAAGTATCAGCTGTAGGAATTCCCTGGTGGAATTTTTAGGGTCACTTATGTATACCATATTATCTGCAAATAAAAATACTCTGACCTCTTTCTTTCCAATCTGCATCTCCTTTGGACTTCTTCAGTTGTCTTACTGCTCCAAGACTTCAAGCATTGTATTAAAAAGGCATAAAGTAAGCAACTTTATTTTGTTCCTGATCTTAGTAGAATTGCTTTGAGTTTTCTATTTAAGTTGTTGTTGGCTATGGGCTTGCTGTAAACTGCATTTATCATGTTGAGGTGTGTCCCCTGTATCCCTAATCTCTCCAAGACTTTTATCAAGTGGTGTTGAACGTTTGTCAAAGGTCTTTTTGGGGGGCTGGGGATTTAGCTCAGTGGTAGAGCGCTTACCTAGGAAGCGCAAGGCCCTGGGTTCGGTCCCCAGCTCCGAAAAAAAGAACCAAAAAAAAAAAAAAAAAAAGGTCTTTTTGGTATCTAATGAGAGGATCATAGGGGGTTGGGGATTTAGCTCAGCGGTAGAGCGCTTGCCTAGCAAGCGCAAGGCCCTGGGTTCGGTCCCCAGCTCTGAAGAAAAAAAAAAAAGAAAAGAAAAGAGAGGATCATGTGCTTTTAGACTTTCAGTTTGTTTATATGATGAATTATGTTTTTCAGTTTACATATGTTGAACCACCTCTGCATCTCTGGAATGAAGCCTACTTGGTCACGGTGGATGATCTTTTTCATGTGTTCTTGGATTCAGTTTGCAAGTATAAAGGAGATGGTCTGTAATTCTCTTTCTTCGTTGGCTCTTTATGTGGTTTAAGTACCAGCATAACTGTGGTCTCAAAAAACAAATTTGGCAGTGTTCCTTCTCTTTCTGTTTTTGTGGAATAATTTGAAAAGTGTTGGCATTAATTCTTTGAAAGCATGGTGGAATTCTAGCCCTGGGCATTTTTTGTTTTGTTTTGTTTTGTTGCTTTTTGTTGTGTGGGTTTGTTTTGTTTTGTTTTTATTTTTGGTTGCTTTGTGGGGGCGAGGGGATGAGAGACTTTTAATTACTGCTTCTATTTCTAAAGGGGTTAAGATCTGTTTAAACTGCTTATCTGATCCTGATTTAACTTTGGTAAGTATACATATTGAGAAACTTATCCATTTCCATTAGTTTTTCAATTTGGTAGTGCATGGTTTTTAAAGTTTGTCTTTATGATCCTTTGGATTTCTTCAGTGTCTGTTGTTACATCCCCTTTTTCATTTCTGATTTTATTAATTAGATATTCTCTCTCTGCCTTTTAGTTAACTCAGATAAGGCTTTGCCAGTCTGGGATTTTCTCAAAGACCCAACTCCCTGTTTCATTGATTCTTAGTATTGTTGTGTTTGTTTCTATTTTATTGATTTCAGCCCTGAGTTTGCTTATTTCCTGCTGCCCACTCCTTTCGGGTGTGACTTCTTCTCTTTGGTCTAGACCTTTCAGGTGTGCTGTTGAGTTAGTAATATGAGGTCTTTCCAGTTTTGTTGTTGTTTATTTTATTCTTTAATGTAGGCCCTTAGTGCTGTGAACTTGCCTCTTAAAACAGCCTTGGTTTAAAGTCTGTTTTGTCAGATATTTAAAATACTTCTTAGATCCATTTGCTTGGATACCTTTTTTATCCTTTTACCCTGAAGTGATACTGTCCTTGAAGATAATGTGTAATTTTTTTTCTTGGCTGCAGCAAAAAAAAAAAAAGAAAGAAAGAAAAGAATCCAGTTTTACATCCATTCTATTGGTCTGTGTATTGGGGAGGTGCGGGGAGACAGACTGATTGAGACCACTGATATTGAGAGATAGAGAGATATCAATAAGCAGTGTTTGTTGATTCCTGTTATTCTCTCTCTCTGTCTCTCTGTCTCTCTGTCTCTCTCTGTGTGTGTGTGTGTGTGTGTGTGTGTGTGTGTGTGTGTGTGTGTGTGTGTGTGTGTAGCAAACCTCTTGGTTTGCTTGTGTGGGATTATTTACTCTTTGTGGGCCTTTTGGGTGTGGTTACCACTCTGGGTTGGAGTTTTCCTCCTAGTGCCTCCTGTAGGGATGGATTTGTAGATAGCTAATGCTTCAGTTTGGTTTTCTCATGAAATATCTTATTTCCTCCAAATATTGTGATTGCTAGGTATATCAGTCTGGGCTGGCCTCAGTGATCTCATGGAGTCTGCAGCACATCTGTCCTGGCCCTCCTGGCTTTTAGAGTCTCCATTGAAAAGTCAAGTGTATTTCTAATAGCTCTGTCTACTTTTATGTAGTCCTTGTACTTGGTCTTGTTCCCTTGTAGCTGTTACTATTCCTTCTTTGTTCTGCACACTTAGTATTCTGACTATTATGTGCTGAGACAACTTCCTTTTCTGGTCCAGTCTATTTGACTAGTGCTTGCTTCCTGTACTTTGAAAGGCATCTCCTCCTTTACAGTAGGGAAAATTTCTTCTATAATTCTGTTGAAAATACTGTCTGTGCCTTTGTCTTAATCAGTGTTTTGTTGCTGTGAAAAAAACACCACGACCATGACCACAGCTATTCTGATAAAGGAAAGCATTTAACGGGGCTGGCTTACAGTTTCAGGGGTTCAATCTGTTGTCATCATTGTGAAGAACATGGCAACATCCAGGCAGACATGATGCTGGAGACGTAGCTGAGAGTTCTACATCTAGATCTCCAGGGAGAGAGAGTGTGAGAGCGAGAGGGACGGAAAGAGGGGGGGGGGAGAAAGAGAGAGAGAGAGAGAACAAAACAAATTAATTTTAATATATGTATATTAATTTTAATATATGAATTCAGTGCCTGTATTTCTCTACCTTATGCTAGCCCCACAAAACCAGACAGAGAAACCAAGATGTATTTAAAACTGTACCTAAATTGCTGAACAGTTAAATGATCTACCTTAATCCCTAAAATAATCTGGCTACCTCTCAACCATGACCCCAGTGTTTTTGCTTCTTACTATTGGTCTGGCTCTTTGAGCTTAGGTATGTTTCTATGAGCACCCCCCCGTCTCTCTCTATGTCTCTGTCTCTCTCTGTGTCTCTGTCTCTGTCTCTGTCTCTGTCTCTGTCTCTCTCTCTCTCTCTCTCTCTCTCTCTCTCTCTCTCTCTCTCTCTGGACCCCTCCCTCCTGGATCCAGTTTCTCAATCTTTCTGGCTTATCTCAATCTCCCTCTCTCATTTTCTCCTCTCCCTGACAGCCAAATGTCCACACCTATTCTTCCTTCTGCCCAGCCATTGGTCGATCAGCATTTATTGACAAGGCTATTTAGTTTGTAATGGGAAATATGCAGCTTTTAGAAAATGAAATTCTGTCATTCTACAACACTGACAAATCTTGAGCACATTTTGTTAATATAACTAAGTCATGAACTGGACCTGCTTACTGCTTAATTTTGAATAATATATTTCTCCTAAGAAAGTGCTTTGTTACATAAGAGTGATTGGAAGGGGCTGGAGAGATGGCTCAGCTGTTAAGAGCACTGACTGCTCTTCCAGAGGTCCTGAGTTCAATTCCCAGCAACCACATGGTGGCTCACAACCATCTGTAGTGGGATCTGATGCCCTCTTCTGGTGTGTCTGGAGACAGCTACAGTGTATTCATAATAAATAAATAAATTAAATAAATAAATAAATCTTAAAAAAAAGAGTGATTGGAAGTACATAAGACTAAATTATGAAATTTATGTCGAAAGATCTTAACGGTATCACAGCGACTGGAGGTGTGCAGCTCTTTGGTACAGTGAAGTCCTAGGTTCAGTCACAAGCAGTACACACACAAACACTGACATGAGCAAGATCTTTCAATGAGACTACCTAATGCCAGTTTTAATCAAAATACACGTTATTATATATGTTAGTGGGTACGTACATCAGCTGCAGCAGTATCATTACATACATCTAAAAAAGACTATCCTGGATTTTATTTTTACTTTCAAGGCAAAGGAGAAATGGTTTTAGTGTTTTGGAGGAATAATACTTTACTTTTGATTATTTTTAAGATCTAAAAACGATATTCAAGACACTTCAAAAACATGAATAAAACTGGGCATAATGGCAAATGCTTGTAATACCAGCACTTAGAAGGTGAAGGCAAGAAGGCTTCTAGTTCAGGATTGTCCTTAGCTACAGAGCGAGTTGCAGCTAACCTGAGCAACACAGGCCCTGTTGCAGAGAAGGAAAAATATCATACCAATTACAATATTGCTGGCCTCCATGTGTGCTCACAAATGAGATAAATTTCTCGAATATTGCTCTTGTGCTGGAATCCCTGATGCCTTGTCCCTTTCTCTCTCTTTCTCTTCTCTTTCTTTTCTCTGATATTTTCTTTTGTGACGCAGTACAGAAGTCAATAGTGAAAGTCCTGAGTCTATCGTAGACAGTAAATGCAATTTCTTGAATTTCCACTTGAGGGCGCCAGAGGACAAAGCTGGCTGGCCGCTGCGGTTCTGGGAATGGAGTTCCATTTTGGGTTTTTGTCTTGTTTGCAGTGTTTTGAACTCCGCATGATATTTAGCGTACCCCTGGTTGATACCCTGGTTGACAATCAAACTGTTGTTTGGGGTAAAGCCTTTAGCTTGCTATCAGACAAAATCTTACTCCAGAAGTCCTCCATAGAGAGACTCTGCTTACTTGGCCTCAGGTACACTTGAATGTAGACAAAAAAAAAAAAAAAAAAAAAAGTTCCCTTATTGTCTCTGTGGCACAGTCGGTTAGAGCATTCATTCAGCAAGGCTGATGGTTCAAGCCCACCCAGGGACAACAACCTCGGGTTTTTAACAACTATCAGTCATCTGTGGCTTTTCAGGAAAATTCACATTCCCTTAGAATACCTGCTGTTCCTATATCCTACTCTGTAATACCCCAAACCTGACCTTGCCTGTCACAGGTTGTTTATGGCCTGGCCTTGTACAAGGAAACAAACATTTTTTCGGGGGGGTGGAGATGGGGAGATGGGGGTGGGGTGAGCAAATGGCTCAGTGTTTAAGAGCAGAACGTGATCTTCCAGAGGACCCCGATTCAATTCCCAGTACTCATATGGCTGGCCACTCACTGGTCTGTAAGTCCATCCAGGTCCAGGGAATCTGATGCCCTCTTCTGGCTTCTGAAGGCACCAGCATGTGTGCAGACATCCAAGCATAGAGACACCAATACACATTGTGGTGGTTTGAATATGCTTGGCCCAGAGAGCGGCACTATTTGGAAGTGTGGCCTTATTAAAGTAGGTGTAGCCTTGTTGGAGGAAGTGTGTCTCTGCAGGTGTGGGCTTTAAGACCCTCATCCTAGCTGCCTAGAAACCAGTCTTCTCCTAGCAGCCTTCAGAGGAAGATATAGAACTCTCAGCTCCTCGTGCACCATGCCTGCCTGGATGTTCACATGCCCAGTCCTTGATGATGATGATGGACTGAACCTCTGAACCTGTAAACCAGCCCCAGTTAAATGTTGTCCTTGTAATAGATCCCTTGGTCAAGGTGTCTGTTCACTGCAGTAAAACCCTAAGACACACGTAAATAAATAATCTCCTAAAAAGAAAAGAAAATGCATTCTTGGGTTAACTTATGCCCCTGTTAGACCCTGCCCAGGACCTTGAAAACATGGGTCATATCCTTGTGCGGATCCTTTAATGAGTCGTGCCTCTGAGTGGCACATTACAGGGGCAGGGAGATGGAGGAAAAAAACTGTCCTCTTCCCAGGGAGCACACAGCAGAGAAGAGACTTGAAAGCCCGGGAGGGGTGAGGTAGGAGATAGGAGGTGCCCACTCCTGGTAGGGCTCCATCTAGAGGCTGACATTCAACTCAGGAACAGAGACTTCACATAACAAGCCCCCAAGTGGAAAAAAACGGGAAAGAAAAAAAGCAGTGAATGTGGTTTTGTTTGCTTGCTTGCTTCGGTTTGTTTGTTTGTTTGTTTGTTTAGATTTTTGCTGTTATTGTTTTTGTATTTATTTGTTTGAGATGGTCTCATGTGGCACAGGCTAGCCTTGCAACTTGGCTTATTAATAAAAATATCACTGCACTCCTGGTCCCCTGCCTCCACTCCCGATGCTGGGATTATAGAAGTCTGACCCTGTGCCTAGCTACTTTTGAAATGGTCTCACAAGCATAGGCTGTCAGGGACTCACTATAACTCAGACTTAGCGTTCTCCTACCACAGCCTTGTGGGAGCCGAGATTACAAAGGTAGGTCTCTTTTTTTTTTTTTTTTTTTTTTTTTTTTTCTTTTTTCTTTTTTCTTTTTTCTTTTTTTCAGAGCTGTGGACTGAACCCAGGGCCTTGCGCTTGCTAGGCAAGCACTCTACCACTGAGCTAAATCCCCAACCCCCACAAGTGTAGGTCTCTAGGGAGGTTGATTCAGGAAACTGGTATAGGTGAACTTGGTAAGTCCTCTCGGTCTCAGTGATGGACCTGAAAAGTTGTTAATCCTCTCTGTTCTAATGCTGCAAATTGATGCATGTTAATTCCAAAATAAAAGATTTAGAAAATCAAAGCAAATATGAAGGAAGCTAAAGCCCAGCCTTTCCTTTTATCTCTCTACCCTTCCAAGTACAAAAAGGCTACACTGAAAGTGTCTCTCATCCACAGCTCACTCACTTCATGTTGCATACTGATTACTTCCTCAAGCCAATCCGTAGAAGTTTGTCTGGTTTTATCTTTCATCAAAAATATAGATGCATGCAGCGTAAGAGTCAAATAGGAATAGGAGGGTTAGAAATTCAAAGCCAAACTCATCTCTACATCAAGTTCTAGGCCAGCCTAGGCTATATGAGACCCTGTTTCAAAAGTAAATAACTTAAAATCTTCTGAGTACACAGAAGCCTCGGGCGGCCATTAAAACCTGTTGTTGCCCTTCCAGCAGACCTGGTTCCAGCACCTACTCTGCGTAGCCCACGGTTCCTGCAAATCATCCATCTCCAGGGGATCAACACCCTCTTCCTGGACTCTGAGGGCGCCCACGTACGCATGGCGTGCATGCATACAGACATTCACAGACACACACATGTGCATACAGACATTCACAGACACACACATGTGCACACAGACATTCACAAACACACACATGGATACAAAGAAAATCCTTTGTTCGGTTGGTTTTGTTTTTCAAGACGGGGGTTCTCTGTTTAGCTCTGGCTAGACTGAAACTCCCACTGTAAACCAGACTAACCTCAACTCAGACGTCTGCCTGCCTCCCTCTCCCAAGTGCTGGGATTAAAGGTGTACCCAGCTTCAAATAAAATATTTTAATAACCTGTTACACTGTGCCCAAGGCTTAACCCAGTGGTAGAGTACTTGTCTAACTTGGGAATCTAATCCCCAGTTCCACTAGTATTAAACAGATAAATAATAAATCCTGTTTCCTAAACCAGAAACTGGAATATTTTTACAGTTTGAGGCATATCTTCAAATAGCATTCTGTTCCAGTATATTATCACTTCCAGTATATGGCTATCTTGTTATCACTTGTCTTCTCACAGGCTGCACCAAGGGTTCCAAACCACCTAGAGCTACATAAAGACACTCAAAACACACACCCAGCTGCAAGACCTGCAAAGAGGAGGCGGAGGAGGGAGGGAGGGAGGGAGGGAGGGAGGGAGGGAGGGAGGGAGGGAGAAGGGAGGAAAGGGAAGGAGGGAAAAGGGAGGGAAGGGAAGGGAAGAAGGTAGGATGGAGAGAAGAGGGAAAACGGAGGAAGGAGGAGATGGAAGGAAGCATTTGGTTGGTTAAAGAGAAGCATTTACTTTAATATCTCTGCTTAAAGGTTGGTGGCTTTTGATGGGAGCAGGGGGATAGAAGGTGGTGAAGGAGGGGTGGGTGTGGCTAGAGTCTACTATATGCTTGTATGAAATTGTCAAAGAACAAGTTATTTTTCTTGAGACTGGTAAGATGCCATGGGTCATTAGGAGTTAGGCTCCAGACGTCTGTGTAAGGTATAAGCCCTGGGGCTCACGATCTAAAAGGTCATGACCTGATTATTAAATTGTGGGGACTTCATTTTTATTGCTGGCTGTTTGCATAGGTCTCATTGATCTGAAGGCCTCACTCCAAAGACATGTGTCTAGCTTTCATTTGCTCTTTGGGGAAGGAAGGCAACTGACATCAGAAGGCCACTAGGCCAGAGGAGTTGAGCAGAAGAACGTGGAGACAGAGTACAGTCAGTCAGAGGTAAGCCAGTGAGCAATCTGTTTCCGTTTGTCCTTTGTAAGGTATGGTGGTCAGAGTAAGAAATATTCCCCACAGACTCGTGGATTTGAGCATTTGGTCCCAGTGTGGGAGACGATGGAAGAGACCCAGCTGGTGCTGGTGGAGGATGCACAGGAGCTGGGCTTTGAGGGCTCATACTCTGACCTGCTTCCTGTTCTCCCTCTGCTTCCTGCATGTGCACCACACGTAACATGTAATAGGGAGCTTTCTGGTCCTGTTGCCATGCCATGCCTTCCCTGCCACGGTGGGCTCGATGTCCCTCTGGAACCATGAGCCCAAGTAGACCCTTTCCTCCCTAAGTTGCTTTTAGTAGTGACATTTTATCACAGCCACAGACAAGTGACTAATCCACAAGGAATCTGTTGAGGTAACTTTCTATTCGTTTGCTTTTTTTTTTTTTTTTTTTTTTTTTTTTTTGCAGCTTCTGCCTATCAATCAGAACTATGTTTCAGTGATTCTGAGTCATTCAGAATCCTCTTCTCCCAATGGAGTCCACAGATGGATAACCATGTCTCTGATTAAAGTAATTCACTGTGGCCATTATAATTCTGAATAGAAATCAGTAAGATTTTCCCACTTCTTTAGAAAGGCTCCTGGTTTTTATGCATAAAATTATCTAGAATTCCAAACAAAAGATGACCAGACTGCTTGGAGCCAGATCTCACACTTCTCTACCTGGTATTTTGGTCACAGGGACATGAAAATTTACTAGTACCAAAAATTACTTTGAAAGACCCACTGTCATTGCTAAGATAGACCAGATCACGTTGTTCTTAAGCCTTTGCACCTGCCTTTAGAGGAACGTACATGAGTTTATAAATGTGAATTAGAAAAAGGCCCTAGCCTGGGGGAGGGTGTGGTTTAGTTGGTCAGATGCTACCTGATCTAACGTGAAGTCCAGGGCTTCCTCCCCAGCACCACACACTGGGTATGATAGCAGGGAGAGGGAGAGGGAGAAGGAAAGCCCTAGAATCCCAGAGGGCTGAAGAAATGCATGTAATAGGGACCGTGTTCACGGGGTCTCACATTTGAACAAGGACTACTGGGAACTGAACCAGAGGCCATCAGTGTTACTGGAAAAGAATATGGCTACATTCTGTTTGTGTCCTGAAAATCTGAGTGAGACTGAGTTCAAAGGAAGGACTGGCTGGGCAGTAGTGGTGATGCCTTGAGCAGAGGCAGGTGGATCTCTCAGAGTTCAAGGTCAGCCTGGTCTACATAGCAAGTCCCAAGGCATCAAGGTCTGTTATACAGAGAAATCCTGTCTCAAAAACAAAAACGAAGTAAAGTAATGGACTAAATAATTTGGCAGAGGACATTTCAAGACAACACAGCATTGCAGTGTGGCGGTTTTTAATCAGTCTTACAGTGAGAATTGGGAGTTTCACACACAGAGTGTGTGAGTTTCAGAAATGTTCAATCTGGCTAGGAAGGGAGTATGTGCGAGGTTAGAGTTTCAAACAAAGCCAGGTGCAGACATGTGGTTGTAATTATTACAGGGATTAGCACCAGTAAAGAGAAGCCTCACACTTTGCATTGGGACAACAAGAAAGGGACCAAGAGCAGGACAATATCAACTACCTGGACCACCCAGAGTTCCCAGGGACTAAACCCCCAACATATGTAGTGGAGGACTGCCTTGTCTGACATCAATGGGAGGGAGAGGCCCTTGGTCCTGTGGAGGCTTGATGCCCCAGCATAAGGGAAGGCTAGAGCAGTGAGGGGGGAGTGGAGGAGTGGGTGGAGCACCCTCATAGAGGCAAAGGGGAGTGGGGATGGGATGGGGAGTGTGTGGAGGGGTAACCGGGAAGGGGGATATAATTTGAAATGTAAACGACTAAAATGGTTAATAATTTTTTTAAACAGTTCCAGAAACTGAAATAGGGTCAGACTTTACAAAGAGAGCCCCAGGCTGTCTACTCATGGTAACGTGGTTACTTAGGGGAGTGTTTCCCTAGGTCCAGTAAAACAAATACTCAGTCAGGGTCCACAACCACTGTGGTTCAAGGAAGGTTAAGCTGCTGTTGTCTACAAGGTTCTGGTTTTGCAGACTACCAGAACCCAAGTGTTGTGAGGTCATGGAAATAGGCACCACAAATTTTCCAGAGAAATATCTTGAGGCCCTGCAGTGTAGAGCAGAAAGCCCCTGAGTAGGCCATGCATGACACTTTGAAGGCAAAATCTAAGTTGCAGTGGCAACCTCTGGGTGCTAGAAATGCTAGGAATGTGAGCTAGCTGCTCAAAAAACAAAACAAAAACCAGTAGGCATTCAACGGACTGGAGAAGCAGATGGCAGGCCCATCGAGGTATGACTGCTTACCCTTCAAAAGCTTATGTAAACATTCGCTGAAAACCTCGAGCTGCAGGGGGCACTGTTTCTCCTATTGGGTTCAGACTGTTTTGGCCTAGTTTTCCATTGCTAACCTCCCATTTCCTCCTTTCAGAATCAGGATTCTTACTCTACCACAGGCTGTTGGAAGCGACATAATTTGTGAGAGAAATCACAGACCACCATGAGAGTAAAGCCAGTTAAGAGAAGCGGCTCTCACAAGTTGTCCTCTGACATTCACGTGTGCACACACAGGCACACGGAAAACTAAGTATTTTAGAAACTAAACCATTCAAGTGTCTGAGGGTTGTTTTGTTTTGTTTGAGTTTTGTTTTGTTTTGTTTGTTTAACTGATATTTCCAGCTGTTCATTCTAGAAAAATTTGTGGTTGGCATTCTTTTTACTTTACTGTGTTTTCCTTCTGCTTATAAATGAGCAATTCAACAGATGATTGCCATGTAGTGGTGAATAATTCTGCAAACATACTCAGGGCGGAGTTGTGGTAAAAACACTAAAATGTTCCCAGCTTGAGGCGATACAAACCCTGTCATTCGGAAGGGGACGTTTCCTGTGCTGGGTGGGCTACAGAGAAGCTGGGACCTGAGAGTTGAGAACTGAGGGAAGGCAGCCCGAGGTCATCACGTGTCCATGGACATAAATGAGTTACGCCTTGAATATTGTGGATGCCATACTGCATTACCACGAGAAAAGGAGAAATGAGGAAAGTGAAGGGATTGAGGGCCACTGGGAAAAGGTCCAGAGAAGATGGCTGTGTGCACGTCAAGCTATCTCCCAGATAAGAAATCACAAAAAACCAAAGCGATCCAACTGCACGAAAGGAGAAAGAGCGATCGAAAGGAAGAGAAAAGGACTCTACCAGGAGTGGCCTATCTGACTCCCAGTAAAAAGGAACGGTCCCAGCAGTTTCCAATATTGACAAAACCAAAATGGAAAGAGGTAGGAGGAGGGGAGCCTCTCTACCAAAAGCTCATAAATCCTAAAAGTTCCTAGGAAAAAGACGGTTTCTAGTGTCTGCTTTTTACAGATCCACTGAGATATGAAAGACTCATGAAGCCAGAGGGCTTACTTGTCAGGAGGGTCCAGGTCACATACTCTGAAGTAAAAGCTGCCCTTGCCTCTCCCAAAGCCACCTTTTGCCTCATTTAGAGTAGAATTTCTCACTTCTCCTATGTAAAATTTGGGGGTTTTATACTAAAGATACAGTCTTCTCTAAGACTGGCCTTAAACTTGCAACAGGACCATGCTCAAAGGTCTTGTCCCCGATGTGAAAGCTCAAGCAGGGCCTCTCTCTTGAGCCCAGGTCTGTTCAATGCTTGTGGGTTTTCGGGGCACTTATCCCACTTTTCTGGCATTTCTAGCACCCAGGAGGTTGCCATGGCAACTTAGATTTCCAAAGCTTCAGGGACTTTCTGATAAACATTGGTTTTGTTTTGCTTGTTTGTGTGTGTTTGTTTGTGCTTTTTTGACACAGCATCTCCTGCCTAGGTTGACCTCAAACTCCCTATGTAGTCAACCACAATTTTGACTAATGCAAGATACCCAGAGCAGAAAACAGGAAGCCGAGAGCAAACCAGGAGTGGGGAGAGGACTTGGAGTGGGACTATAATCTCTCAAAGCCTGCCCTCAGGGACATAGTTTCTCCAGCAAGGCCACACCTTGTAAACCTTCCTAAACAGTGCTGCCAACTGCAGACCAATGGCTGCATCTGTGGGGTGTCTGTCACTTAAATTACCAGAGTCCGGACCCTGAAGTCACTTCCTCCTCGGTAAACTTGCTTACCTTTGAGATTAATCATTATGGCCTTCATGTATTAAAAAAAATTAGTATTTGAAACATTTTTCCCTCTTCTTCATATAAAAGAATCCCTACTTGGATATCTCAGTAATAAATTAAAGAATTTTTTAAAAAGACTTCCTGTAGTAGCTTGACAAGAGAGATGAGGTTAGATCTCAATCTTGGACAAATAACTAATCGAGGTTCCTACTTAGCATATCAAAGATCTGTTCCTGGGCTGAAGCGTTCAGGAGAGGGGTGGGGTAAGCAAGCCGTACCCTGAAATGTGTGGGGACTGAGGGAGACTGGAAGCACCTGGCAGCCAGATCCGCTCTGATATGTTAAATCACGGCAAGTAGTTTTGGGTTTGGGATCTAACAAGTGAGCCCTAATTAGACTTTCTACTTCCACCCCAGCGATTGTCTTCTGCCTGGTTCTAACAGTTTTGCTCCGGTTTTTGAATACCAGAAGAACAGAAGAATAGGGGACTCTTTACAGAGATCTTTAACAGGGTTTACAAAGAAGTAGTTACTGAACGGAGCCAGAACAGTTTGCACTGACTTCAAACAGATGTTATCAGCCCACGTCCACAAGCTGTTCTAATAGATGTGGGATATTTGCTTTGTTTAAGGTTTCTTTCAACCTCTTGGCTGCTGTCAGCAAATGATTACCACAACATAGACAATACGGGGTCAGGGGAATGGAAGAGTCATATTTTCGGATTAAAGCTAGGTATTTAGTTGAGGCCGAGGACGGCAGGGAAATCCAAGGCATGGTAACTTTGGTTACATTGTTCTTTTTAAGACAGGTTCAGTTTATCCTGGCCGAGTAAACAGGAAGATCGGGAGTTTGTCTACTGAGTCTGGTGGAAGTTCAGTCCCTTTGAAGACAACAGGGACTTTGAAAAAAATGCATCACCCACTTGGACCTACACAAGAAAAGATTTTAAAAAAACTAAAATGTACTGTTTGTTATGAAATATAAAGGGGCGGTGGGCAGGGTCCCTGGTGGGCCCATGGCAAGGTGTCCCGTAAGAAATCACACCATGCAGCAGACCTGGATAAAGAAGGTTTATTTGGGGGAAGAGGGGAGTGAGGGTCTGAAGAAGGGATAGAGGCAGACAAACGGGAGCAGAGCTATGAGAGTAGAAAAGGAGGGACAGAGAAGGACAGAGAGAGGAGCCTGCGAGAAGTGTGGGAACAGAGAGAGAGGAAGTGGGGGAGGGAGCCCGGTGGGGGAGCGATGTGCAAGCAGTCCTTTTTCTATGCTGCCTGGTGCACCTGGTGGGGCAGGCCCAGTCGAATCAACTCTAAGTCAACACTGTTACCATTTCTATGATATAGAGTAATATTAATATTGAGTATGGCTTGGCATAAAGGCACATGCCTTTAGTCCCCACACTCAGGAGGCAGAAGAAAGTGGATCTCTGTAAGCTTGAGGCCAGCTTGGTCTACCTAGCAATTTATAGGACAGCAAGAGCTACAATGTGACTTGGTCTCAAATAAATGGATGAATGGATAAGTAAACAAATAAGGGGTTGGAGAGATGGCTCAGCGGGTAAGAACTCTGACTGCTCTTCCAGAGGTCCTGAGTTCAATTCCCAGCAACCACATGGTGGTTCACAACCATCTGTGATGGGATCCGATGCCCTTTTCTGGTGTGTCTGAAGACAGCTACAGTGTACTTACATACATGAAATAAATACATCTTTTAAAAAAAAAGAAGTAAATAAATAAATGTAAATTAAAGAGTATGATCAATTTGTTGAGCTCAGTTTATTAATTTAATCACTAGGGACTTCTCTTGAGTCTGTAGTTAGAAGCCAGGGTCTCTTGCTGAGCCATTCTCTGCCTCCCTTCCCCTCCCCACCCACCGCACTCCTCCCACTGTGTGCAGAGCTCAGCAGTTTGGGTCTTTGACCCTCTATGGTTTCAGCTGGGGAAGTCGGGAGTGCTGTTAGCGTTCATCAGACCTTTCCATAATTGATGATCTGTCATGAACCACAGGGATCAAGGTTTCAGTTAGTGTCCAAAGGATTTCAACCTGACTCCCCTCAGAAGCCTCCTGGGGCGTGTGTACAGATGAGCCTGGAAGGTCAAGAGTTTAGTCATGAGCAGCTTCCCCACCTTCTGCAGAGGCATGAGCAGAAGAAAAATATCTGCAAACCCCTCCAGCACCAGGACCACCCTGCTTCTGCTTACTACAAACAGCCAGAGGGAACAGGCTAGTTCCTACCTGCTGTAGTTAGTACTGACCACCCAGGAGGCACTTCCCACACCCTGCCTTCATGGACTGCACAGAATATTCATTCCCCTGGCAAATACAAATAACAAAACTGTTAGTTCTGGGTTGTAAGTGTAGGAAAATGCCCAAAATGATTAATGCTAAATTCTCTGCTACAAACCATGAACTGGAGGTCTTGAGGGTTGGGGGTGGGTGGAGGGAAGCCTATGTTAGACATTCTGCAAAGAGGAGTGACTGCTTGGACCTCCTGATTGTGGAGAGTTGGAATGCTGCAGATCCGAAGGCAAATTATGGCAGACTGTCTTTAATCCTTAACACCATGTACTGCCCACCTTTGTGTTTGATCTGATAATACCCTGTGATTTTGTGTGAAATATTTGGTCATCTATCGAGATATCAAATCACTAGCTTCCACCAGCCCCAAAGCTAAGAATGCCGTTCAACAGCACTGGAGACCTGAACAGAAATTTCCTTCCTTCCTTCCTTCCTTCCTTCCTTCCTTCCTTCCTTCCTTCCTTCCTTTTATAACATTTTTTGTGAGTCTTTTGTTGTTGTTGTTGTTCTTGTTGTTGTTTTGTTTTCAAGACAAGTTTCTCTGTGTAGCCCTGGCTGTCAGGAACTTGCTCTGCAGACCAGGTTTGCCTGGAACTATGAGAGCTCCCTGTCTCTACCTCCAGGGTGCTGGGATTAAAGGCCTTGAAAGTCTTTTTATTTTTTTTTAATGTTTTATTTATCTTTATTGTGGGTGCATTGGTGTTTTGCCTGCATGTACATCTGTGTGAGGGCATCGATCTCCTGGAGCTGGAGTTACAGATGGTTGTGAGCTGCCATGTGGGGGGCTGGGAATTGAACCTAGGTCCTCTGGAAGAGCAGCCAGTGCTCTTAACCACTAAGCATCTGTCTGGTTCATTTGATAACATGCCTTTATTTATGTATGACTTTCTTTTCAGCCAAAAAATTATAAAACCATCATGAAACCGTTTCCACACCGAACATGTTGTTTGAGACAACATACATTTGTGTTCCCAAGCCATGGGCATTCATGTTTGGCTCAAGAATAAACTCTCTTTTTGTTCCCTTTGAATGAGAGGATTATTTTGCCAGTTAAAGCAAAGGTAGAAGCTGGGCACGGTGGTATGCCTGTAATCCAGTACTTGAGAGGCAGAGGCAGAAAGATTTCTATGTGTTCTAGGCCAGCATGGATTACATAGCAAGTCCAGCTCAGGTTACACAATGAAGCTTAAATATAAAATAGGAAATGGGGAAGTGGGGTAGAAACTCAGTTACTCAACTTAATTCCAAAATCTAAGCTCCACTACCAACTGCCTCCTTCGTTCACTCCACAGAAAGTCAGCCAGTGAGGTTAGCTCTGATACCTCTAGAACATATTCAAATCCACCCGTCTCCACAGCATGCCCTGGCCCACCCCTGTCTCCACAGCATGCCCTGGCCCACCCCTGTCTCCACAGCATGCCCTGGCCCCAGTCACCACCTTCTTCCCTTCTTACTGCGGCATATCCTTTTAATGCATTCTACCTCCAATCTTCCCTACTCAGCCTACTGCTATCTACCTACCTACCTGCCTGCCTGTCTGTCTGTCTGTCTGAACAGGGTCTTCTGTAGCCTAGGCTGGCTTTGAACTCCTCTGTAGCCTAGAATGGCCACGGATTTCTAGTCCTCCTCCCTCGGCCTCCAGCGTGCTCTGCCAACTGAGTCACGTCTCCAGCCCCAAAGTGAGCTTGTAAACACACAGCTGAGACCCCTGGCTCTTGGAATAAACACCATGCCTCCTCCCACAGCTTCTGGTCTAGCAGGAGGCTTATCAGGTGCCTCTTGCTTGCACACCATGTTCCAGCTGTAGCAGCCACCTTTCTGTGCTTTGGACCGAAAAAATCAGCCCCATGTCGGAATTTTGCTCTTGTTGCCTCCTGTATTACTGGCACCTTGCTTGCACTCAGACCTCTGTGGAAATGTCACCTCTGCAGAAAGACTCTCCTTTCTGAATCTAAATTTGCCACTCAGCCTTGCCATCACATCTGCTGTGTTTTCTTTCCAGCTCTTGTCATTCCTTGATATGATATTATCTGTTCTGTCTACCTGTCCTCCTTATCATAGAAACCCCATGAAAATCTGAGCCAGCACTGCTGTGCTATCTACTCCTAGTGCAGGCCACGACATAAGAAATGCATAGCAAGTATTACTGAGTGGATGGTAAGGAACCAGAGTCTACTTCTTAGCCAGCCATTGTGGCTCATCTACAACCCCAGCACTTAGAAGGCAAGGTCAGGTGGATCTCTGTGAGCTCAAGGCCAGCTAAGGCTACAAAGTGAGACCCTCTCTAAAAAGTGAATCCCAGCATTTGAAAACTGAGTCTAGAGGGCTGCTGTGAATTTGAGGCCACTCTGGGCTGCATAGCAAATACCAAGATGGCTGTGGTTACATAGCAAGACCCTACCTCAACAAAATAAAAAAGAAGGCCATCGAGATCCCCACAGGTAAAGGTGTTGGCAGCAGCTAAGCCTGATAAGCAGCTGTTTGCGGTGAAGGGGAAGAACAGACTCTCATGTCTTCTGACCTCTGTGGTGTGCACACACACATAAACAAATGAGTAAATAAGTAGTTTAAATGTTTTAAAACAAAAAGAGAGAAAGGGACAGGAAGACAGGAATGGAGAAGGTAAGGGAAGAGAGGAGGGGAAGAGGAAGGGAAGAGTGGGTAAAGGGAGAAGAGGGAGGTCAAACCACGGAAGACCAAGGATATAACAGCAGCCACCAGATGCCAGCAGGACCTGAGCTAGGCCCAATCTCCGCTAAAGCCTCCAGAGGCTCCGGGCTGCTCCACTCCCTTCCTGAGTTCAGACTCTCATTCTCCCAAAGTGCAACACCCACTGCTGTAGGTCCCTCGCCCCCGTTTGTGGTCATTTGTTCTGACAGCCATAGGACAAGAATCCACTCCCCCAAATTGCTATGAACTCCCTCCTTTGACTGGGTGTTCCATCTGCTGCCGTGTGTGTGTGTGTGTGTGTGTGTGTGTGTGTGTGTGTGTGTGTCACATTCCCTTATTTCTTGCAGTGGCCAGTCACAGCTTGCAGGGGCCTGGTGTCCATGTGGACAGACTGCAGATGGAGAGTGGAAAAGGAGACATTAGCCTTGCAGAACAAGTCATCAGCACAGTGACTGAAGCCGTGACACAGGTGTTAATGGCAGACCTGAGTGCTTAGCTACCTCAAAGCTCTGCTTGATTCCAGGACTGGCTTTATTTTGGACCAGTCCACATGTAATTAACAACTTTCCCACCTCAGCCTTTAGGTCCTGCCACCAGAGTCGTGTCCCGTCCCCCCCCCCCCCCCCCCGCCCCTGAGCCTGGCCACTGTGGGGTGGGTTTTTAAGCCTTGCAGTCTGACTGGTACTTACTTAATTACAAAATGACCGCTGCTGACAGATGACCACAATGTGTCTGGTTCAGAGGTTTTGTCCGGGTTGTTCCTCAGCTCCAATCCATTGGTGGAGATCCAAGTTCGGGGTGTTCACTGGAGCCTTCCCAGGTAAAGAGAAAGGGATAGTGAAAGAAATGTAAAAAGCACAACCAAAGCTGTGGGTGAGCACCGGGGTGGGCGGGCCTGAGGATTAGAAGTTCAGAACTGGGCTGGAGAGATTGCTCAGTGGCTAAGAGCATTTGTTGCTCTTACAGAGGCCCTGGGTTTGACTTCCAGCACCCACTGGTAGCATCTGTAACTCCAGACTGAGGAGATGTGAGTCATGTATGTGGTACACTTACCTACATGTATGCAAAACATGCATAAAAATAATTTTTAAAAAAGGAAATAAATTCAAGATCGCAGGCTGGAAAAAGTGCTTTCTGAGCAATCGTGAGGGCCTGAGTTCCCATCTCCAGAACCTGTGTCAAACCAGGCAGAGCACCATGTACACCTCGGGGCTTTACAGTCAGATGGGGCTAGACCTGCAAGCTCAGGAGCCAGCTAGCCTGGTGTACACACAGAGCAGAAACCACAATAGAGACCCTGCCTTAAGGAAGATGGAAACCAAAAGACCCATGATGGGGTTGTACTCTGACCTCTACCTATATGTCATGGCACACACACATACACATGCACATATCACACGTATAAAGAGGCATGGTACCTATGTATGTTCGATTACACACATTACAGAACGCACACATGTGAAGGGAAAAGATGTTCCACAGAAGACCATCCAGAAAACATAAATAAATAAAACAATGAAATCCCAAGAACTTCAGGGTTCTTTGTTCAATAGAAAGTAACTCTGAACAATAAAGTTTGTGTTTAAGCAAAAAAGGAATCCTTCTGTGTCTAGTTAGAAAATGACAGAAAATCTGGAACGGTGGACGTTTTCCTAAGTCTGAACTCTGGGTTTTACTGTAGTTGTTTTTCTTTGTTATTGTGTCCCTCCCCCTTTTTGTTCTTTGTTTCATTTTGTTTTATTTTCAAGACAGTTTCTCGGGTTGGGGATTTAGCTCAGTGGTAGAGCGCTTACCTAGCAACCGCAAGGCCCTGGGTTCGGTCCCCAGCTCCGGAAAAAAAAAAAAAAGAAAAAAGAAAAGACAGTTTCTCTGTGTAACCCTGGCTGTCCTGGAACTCACTCTGTAGACCAGGCTAGCCTTGAACTCAGAAATCTGCCTGCCTCTGCCTCCCAAGTGCTGGGATTAAAGGTGTGCACTACCACTATAGACGCTTTCTCTTTTACTGTGCTTTTCTCCCACCTTCTCTTCCACCCAGCCTTCTTGGCAGAACCTAGGACTCTTGCTTCGAGAGAAGAGACTCTACAAACTGTCCTGTGGTCCCATGGGACCCCCCCCCACTACAAAGAGCCAACAGGAAACACCCCACTTCAGCCTGAGCCTGTATGAGAGGTGAGGATGGGGTGGGAGCTTTTCTGAACTCCTTCTCTTCCTCTTCTCCTCCCCTCCTCTTCCTCCTCCTCTTTTTTATTGTTTAATAGACTTTCCCCTCCTGTTGTCCAAATGTAGAAAATAGTAAAAATTCTTATGAAGCAAGCACTAAAGAAGAACAGAAAATTTCAGTTAGGGATAGTAAGTAACATTGTGTGATAAAAATGTGAAGTTTTAGGAGTTGGAGAGAATGTTCAATGGTTAAGGCTAAAGCTGTTCTACAGGCTGGAGAAGGAGCTCATACTGCTTTTACAGAGGACCCAGGTTTGAGTCCTATATCAGAGAGTTACAGGTGATTACCTGTAACTTCAGCTTCAAGATCACCTTCCTCTTCCTCTTCAGGTTCCTGCACTCATGTACACGTACTCTGTTCCCCTTGACCACACAGACACATATACATATACATAAGCTAAAAATAAAATAAAACTTAAAGAAAGAATATGTACTACTCTTGCAGATGACATAAGTTTAGTTCCCAGAGTAGGCATCTCATGACTGTGTGTAATTCAATGCGGTCTTCTGAACTCTGAGGGTACCTGCACTCACTCAGATACAAAAACAGACATATAATTAAGAATGTCTCGGGGTTGGGGATTTAGCTCAGTGATAGAGCGCTTGCCTAGAAAGCGCAAGGCCCTGGGTTCGGTCCCCAGCTCCAAAAAAAAAGAAAAAAGAAAAAAAAAAAAAAGAACGTCTCTGTCTACAGTGGACCTTTACTAATGACCAGTTGTTTTTTGTTGTTCTGTGTTTTAAGTCCAAACAGAAGCTGAACGTGGTGGTTTACACCTGCAGTCATCTTGGCCTGTGAAGCATGAACAGGAAGCTGGAGGGAGAGACACATGAAGCCTAAGTATTATGCTCTAGAAGCTTCTGGCATCATTACTTTACAACTCTGACCATGTTCTGCTCCTCTTAGTTTCTTTCTGTTGCTTGCCTCATAGGCTTCCCCATCTTCATCTAATGAAGACCAGCTTTCTGCTCCCACATGGGGGACACAGAGAGCAGGCCAGTCTTTCTGGGGTTGAGGATTAGGCCCTACCAGCATGTTGTAAGACAGGGGCTCAGGACCTGCTGAGCTATGAGGATAGTACAATGACACATGGTCATGGGCTCCACTGCTCTGAGGGCAAAGTCCCTTTGCTGCCCATGGCTGCAGACTGCTCTCTTAACTAGAGCAAAACATGTCACAGAGGCCAGAGGAGGAAGTGGAGGATTGCTGTAGTAGTTCATGACCACGTGCTTCCTGGTGATGGACTAGAATGTTCTTAGGGTTCTTTTCGCTCCATGAGTGCAGTGCTGGGCACTTTGCCAGAGAGCTTATACAAAGCTTTTGACATCTTATGGCTGAAACTGACAACATCCCTGTTGAGTAGGCTGGGCAGACCCAGTGCTGTAGGCAGAGTCCTGTCCTCAGACGAGGAAGCTGAGTCCTGAGAGGTGACTTGACCTGGCCTAAGATTGCGTAACTGGCAGGAGACAGAGTCTTGCCTGGAACTCGGGTCTTAACTGTGGGGAAATGTGCAGGGCATAGTGACACAGCCATAGTGGTAACATCCTGAAACTTATGGCATTGTGCAAAGATGTAGAGGAAGGTCCCCCAGATTTTGTTGACTAAAGACTTCTAAAATGTCATCATCTCTGACAGCCACAGGGGAGTGTGGATGGGTGGTTGCAGGATCCCTCACAGATCCCCTTTCTTCCCCTACCAACCTCCTTTCCTTTCTTCCCTAAACTGGGAAAACCTTTAGTTACTGTTACAGTTTGGAAATAGCTAAAATAAATCCTCCAAAGGCTTGTATTTTACAAGCTGGGCTTCCAGTACAATGGATTGGTGCTGAGGGTGTAGCTCAGTTTGGAGAATGCTTGCCTAGAATGCATAAAGCTCTGAGTTCAGTACTTAGCACTGCATAAAATCAGACCTGCTAGTGCGTTGGGATGTAGGTGTGGAAGGATCAGAAATGTAAGGTCATCCTGAGCTACAGCATAAGTTTGAGACCAGTTTGGGCTACATAAGTCCCTGTCTCAAACAACAAAAAGTGTGCGGGGAGTGCTGACTGAATAAGTGTGCATTGTAGACATAGACAAGGCCACGGCAAGGACCACAGTGCCTCAGACTCAGGTGAGGCTCAGACACATGATAAAGCCTTCTCTGGTCCCAGTGTGAGTGTGCAAAAGGAGCAATTGCCCGACGTGTGCAAAAGCTGACAACTGCAGCTTCTGTCTCCTGGATGACAACAGTCTGAGACTGCTCCCCCACAGAATCCTCCTTCCAAACACTTCTCCTTATGCTGTACATAATAAAGCCTAGTTTCCAGGTAACATGGCAGGTGCTCTCCATCAGAGCCAGCACAGCCCACCTGATCCCAGCTTTTCTGTACTTGTATCCGCCATTTCCTCATTTCCAAGTTGCCCCAATCAGGTTTCTCAGGACCAAGCTGTACAGAATGAGGAAGTGGTTGATTCAGGTCTCATAAAACTAAATTAATTCTTGAGAGGATAGCTTATTGCAAAGGATGAAGCCTAGCCCTTCTGAGACTTCATTATTTCTTGCTTTGAATGTTCTTTTGTGCATGGTAGGTATCACTTTTGTGATTCCATCCATGGTGAGGCCCTCATACAAGTGACATGATCTTGGTCTTACCTCTAGAAATTTAAGTTAATTAAGTCCCCTTTTAAATTAATAAGATTGCTAGCCCCAGGTATTTTGTTATAACAACACAAAATGGACTAACTGTACTACAGTGAGAAGAACACTGTGTCTAATGGGAACCCCTGGCAGGGACATAGGTGCTGTTCCAGCCCCAACACTAAATGAAGGACTCTCTGGTATGGCCAAGAGACCCATGGCCATGGAGCCCACAAGGCTAGGGATCAATTTCTGTTCCTGGACTCTTAGTTTTTTGTATCAGTTTTCTTATCTCTTAAAAGAGATGCTGGGCTGGAGAGATGGCTCAGCAGTTGAGAACACCGACTGCTCTTCCAGAGGTCCTGAGTTCAATTCCCAGCAACCACATGGTGGCTCACAACCATCTGTAAAGAGATCTGATGCCCTCTTCTGGTGTGTCCGAAGACAGCTACAGTGTACTTATATATAATAAATGAATAAATCTTTAAAAAAAAAAAAGAGATGCCATCAATAACACAGGGTCATTGTAAGGATTCAATGACAAAAGCTTTTCATGCTGTTCCTGACATATAATAAATAGTCCACGTTGCAGCTGAATGTGTATGTGTGCAAGTGTGTGAACATTTGTGTGTATGTGTTTGTGTGTGTGAGTGAGACAGACAGACAGACAGGCAGACAGACAGATAAGCTGACTCACTTTATACCCTAGGCTATTCTTGAACTCACAATTTTCTGGCCTCAGTCTCTCAAATGCTAGGATTACAGATATCTATCACCATACATGGCTTTAATTATTATTTATATAATTTATGTTTATTATCACTCGTTTTTATAACTATCACTTAGTAAACAGTTGCCTCTGTTTACTTCAGGCTCGCAACACAAAGAATTGTTTTCATTTCAATTAAACGCACAGAGCTGAAGCTGGGAACGTAGCTCAGGCTATAAAGTATCCACCTAGCCAGCACGGGACAGGCAAGCCCAGTGTGGTAGCAAGTTCTTATAACCTCAGAGCTCAGAAGATACGGTGGGAAGATCAGAAAGAAGTTCAAGGCCACTGTGAGTGCATAGCAAGTTAAGAAGTTAAGAGGCCAGCCTGGATACCATGAGAACCTATCTCAAAAAAAAAACAAAAAAAACAAAACAAAACAAAACAAAACAAAAACAAAAACAAACAAAAAAACCAAACAAACAAACGAAAAAGAGCAGGTTAAACTATGTCTAGGAGAGAAAGTCCCGGCCACCATCAGCCTCAGCTAATCTACAAATGGCTGCAAGATGCGTATGGGTCCAGTTAGGCAAAAGCAAGGGGATGGTAAATGTTTGTACTGTAGAAGGGGCAGAGGGGAAGGGACTCATTTGAGAAACTCTCTTTTGTCAAATGAACTCTCCATTTGATTGACACATGAGAAAATGCTACGTGATTGGAATCTCCAAGTAGCTGCACCCACATTCCTCAGTTGTCAGCATTCTGCACTGAGAGGCCGGAGAAGGTGAGGCTGAAGAGTATGTGGTTGACTGTAGAGAGGGAGGCAGAAGAAGGAAGAATTCTGAACTGGGGTGAGAATGATGAACCCTTGGTCAGAAGGGGAGAGGAGGGGAGAGGGGGAGAAAGAAGGGAGAAAGAAAAGGAAGGGGAGAGGAAGGGAGGGAGGGAAGAATTCCCAGACAGTCTGGAGGACAAGACAAGTAACAAATCCTTAAAAAGCAATTACCCATATCTCTATCATGCCCTTATACAAAGAAATGTTCAGCTTTTTCCCAGAAAAAAAGGAAATTTAAAATCGTTTATTGGGGGAGTTATGGGAGGGTGTTTGCTTGTCTTTAGATAAGGGCTCACAATTTAGCTCAGTCCAACTTGGAATTCCCTATGTTGCCCAGGAAGGCTTTGAATTCACGGTGCCCTCCGATCTCAGCCTCCCTAGTACCGAAATCACAGGGGTGAGTCACCCTACCCTCGTTATAGTCTCTTGTGTGCATATATATGTGCACTGTTCTTGTGTGTGCCTATATACATGTGTGGCATGTGCTTGTGGAGGACAGAGTTCAACATCAAATGCCAAATGCCTTACTCTTTTTCCTCATTCTTTCTTTCTTCCACCCAGCCCCCAGCCCCCCATTTTTCTTCTTTTTGGCTCTGTCCATGTTTGAATGGAAAGAAATAAGAGAATATTCTGGAAAGAAGTCTGAGGTACTTCAGAGGTCACTACTGAGAAAATTTCCAAGTGGGTGCTGCTGCTGCTGCCTGGCCCTAACTATGGGGGTACTCTTTGCTGGAAACAAAAATTGGGTATAATCTTGAATATTCTCACCCCTCTATGTATTTGCAGAAATATATTTGGGGTACATGTCATAGGTAGCAAGAGGTAACTTAATGTAGTGGTTTGAATAAATTGGCCCCACAGGCTTCGTCCCTAGTTCCTGGAACTATTTGAGAAAGATTAGAAGGTCCAGCCTTTAGGAGGAGGTATGTTTCGGAGCACAGGCTTTCAAAAGACCTTGATACCTACCTGCTTGCTTGCTGCCATGTTCCCCACCAAGAGGGTTATGGAGTCAGTCTCTGAAATGATAAGCCCCCATTAAACACTTCCTTCTCCCCTCCTTCTTGGTTTTTCAAGATAAGATTTCTACCCTGGAGCTTGCTCCACAGTCCAGGCTGACCTTGAACTCACAGGTGTCCCTGTGCCTCTGGCTACCAAGTACTGGCATTAAAGTCATATAGCTTAAATGCTTTCTTCTATAGGATGCTTTGGTTTTGGTCATAAAATAGAAAAGTAACTAAGAAACCAAATAAGTCAAGGACTTTGGAGGCAGGCAGGCCACATAGACCTAAGGATTGAGGATGGGATCCAGACTTCCTGAATAATTTGCATAGGAAACTGCCTCTGTGGCTGAGTATGGTGACATTAACTTGTCTCCTTGGATAAGAAATGCTCCCACCTCTGTATTTAAGAATGCTACCATCCTCTCTGGCTGACCTTGGTCATCCCAAAGCAACTTAACTGTTATTGAAGGATCTCCAGCAATTCTGAGGAGCAGCAAGGACACACTTCAGTCTGGCTTGTGAGCCTTTGGGGTGAAATGTCAGATACAGACAGGAGTCAACCACCAGGCCTTCATCACCCAAGAAACTCTTGGTACTCTGGCCAGTCCTACACTGTTACATCCTTTCCATTGTCCTCTAGCCAAAACCAAAGCACACTGGTCACTCCTTGCCTATCAAACATCTGCAGGTCTAATGCAGCAGGTCTATCTGCACAGCACTCTCACTTTTCAGTTCGAATGCAGAGTACAAGTTCTTAGAGGCATGTTCTCAGTGTGTCTTCAAGACTCTGCTCCCAGGCCTGTACAGAGGTAGAGGAAAGTCTTAGGCAATTTGTTTGATGGTTTGTGGTGCTGGAGAAGCCATGGCCTCTTTGACTCTAGGGAAGCACTGAGCTACTAAGCCATACCTCAGCTCCTCCCCCACACTCCCTACCTTCTTTCCTTTATAGATGGTTCATCAGATTTTTTCCCATCTGCCTAAAATATTGAAAAGGACACCTTAGGCAGCAGAACTTCTCCAGGACAATCCAGAATGTTCTAAATGGACTGGCAATGCTCGGGCCACTGTGGTTCCAGCGTGAATCCATTCTAAAAGACCTGTGTTGAGATTTTCAGAAATTTTTATCCTTTTTAAAAATTGTTTTTGTTTTGAGACAGGATCTCATAGCCCAGGGTTACAAAAATGTGGCACCTTGCCCAGCACACAGTTCTGGGGTCCAATTCAAGGCCTTGCACATGCTAGGCAAGTATTCTGTAACTGAGTTTTATCCTAGTCCTTTTTTGGGTTTAAGTATATTTTTAATTTTCATTATTTTAGCCATGGTACACATGTATGAGGCGGCATGCATCACTTCCATGCATGGGACTGTCTACCGCAATGGCTTTATAACTTCCTCATATTTCACTTTGTTCTGATGTTAAGTCTTGAGCCAGGTGTGGTGGCTCATGACTATAACCCCGTCCCTTGGGGTACTGAGGCAGGAGGTTTGTAAGTTTGAGCTCAGCTTGGGTTACTTGCCAGTTCTGTGCTAGCCTGAGCCACAGAATGAGACCTTGTCTGTCTGTCTGTCTGTCTGTCTCTCTCTCTCTCTCTCTCTCTCTCTCTCTCTCACACACACACACACACACACACACACACACACACACACACATATGATGGGGTGGCTCAAATCTGAGGTGACAGATTTTTCCAGGTACCCTAACCTGATCATTACACATGAGACATACAGAACTTGTTTTAAATACATTCACAGCCCTCTCTACTATATATTTCAAATAGTCAATCAATTATCACCCATCATGTCACTGAACTATAGAACACTAGAAGTCATTTCTTTCCCCTCCCACCCACCCTTTTCAGCATCATCTAAATAGCATCAGTTCATGAAAGATCATCTTGTTGATCTGCAGGAAGTTGCCCAATAGAGTGGATTGATGCCCAGGAATCATTAAACTATGTCATTAAGTAATGGTGACAGGAAAAACATATGAATACCAAGAAGCAATCCTGAGACAAAGTCTCTTTGGGCCTTGCCTCTTAGAGCTCACCCACTGCAGGGCATGCAGAAACGGTGGGCAAGCTCCAGGGAACACCTGCATGCCTTTAGCCTTTCCCAGAAGACTCCTGACAGGTGTCCAGGCAGGGGTCTTCTTTGCCATCATAGCATAAAAGGAAACTCTCACAATGTCTGGAGCCCTTGGTATCCTGCAGATGTAGGAGGAGGATATCTTCAAATTGTTTGCCACAGGAACCCACTTAGGTGGCCAGGCCTTTGACTTCCAGATGGGACAGGACATATATAAACGGAAAGGGGATGGTGCCTGCATAGTACGTCTGAAGAAAACTTGAAAATATGATCTGGAGTTCAGAAAGATCTAGCCTTGACCAATAGACCAAGCCTTGACTATTTTGCATTTACGTAGCAAAGAGATCCCCGTAAGAGACTCAATTGTCAGGCAAACATGTAGCCAAATGAGTCATCAGCTTAGGAAGTTAGCGAGGTACAGATATGGACTGGGCCTGGTAAGCAGGCAGGGGGAGCAGGAGAAGCAGAGAGTGGGGCTGGGAGATAACTTAGTAATGCATCTATCATGTAGGCAGGCCTGAAGATCCATCTGATCCCCAGAACCCACATTTAAGGAAAGCCAGACATTGCCAGGCAGTAGTGGCATATACCTTTAATCCCATCAGTTGGGAGGCAAAGGCAAACAGATCTCTGGATCTCTGTGAGTTGTGGGCCAGCCTGGTCTACAGAGCAAGTTCTAGAACAGCCAAGAAAGCCTACACAAAACCACCAAACCAAACCAAAAATAGCCAGGCGTGCTGACATATTCTTAAAAGCAAACCACTGGAGAGGCAGAGCTAGATGGATGCTGGGGACTTGCTTGTCTAAGTCAGCAATGACACTCAAGGTTGATCTCTGGCTTCAGCACTATGTACACACAGGTGCACACATACAAACCCAAACTAGAAACAAAGGGAGGAAGAGGAGGGGAAGGGAAAGGATGGAGGAGAGGGAAAGGGAAGGGAAAGGGAAAAGAGGTGACTCTTTTGAAAGCCCAGACCCACACGGAGTCTCTCTGTACAGCTTCCTTAAAAAGCCCATATGGATACTTTTTTTTCCTAAACTCCTGACCATGAGCTTATATCGAAACGTTTTCGTAAAGACATCTTTTGATTGTATGTATGTGGAGGATGTGTGCACATGCGTGCACATGAAGGGCAGAGGCATCAGATCCCCAGAACTGCAGTCACTGGCTAAACTCAGTCAGGTCCTCTACAAGGGAAGTACGTGCCCTTGATTGCTGTGTCATCTCTCCAGACCTGAGATGTCTTGGGGGATGGGAGTGGAGGTTGGAGGGGGAGGGGAGGGAAGGGAAGTGGAAGAAAAGGAAAATGAGGGAAGGAGGGGAGAATAGAACCAAGGGTGTGTGTGTGGGGGGGGGGGGGGACTCCATTGT
Organism: Rattus norvegicus; assembly: GCF_021556685.1. Lineage (NCBI taxonomy): Eukaryota > Metazoa > Chordata > Mammalia > Rodentia > Muridae > Rattus > Rattus norvegicus. The sequence goes on from NC_141534.1 coordinate 219,453,269, forward strand.
GGAAAAAGACAGGAGCACAGCAGTAGTTAACCACGGGTTAGCTCAGACTGGAAATCTCATTACCTAGAAACAGAGCAGCTGGCTTCCCACCTCACACAAAGGTGAACGCGTTACGCATAGTCAGCGCCCTTGAGGAAGGACAACTCACAGGGCCACAGACACAGAGTGACTGACGTCAAGTGGGGAAGTCGTAGACCTTATTGCACTGAAAAGTGCTCAAAAAACCACGGGCCCGAAGCGGGTTTAGTTATTGCCCACACAATGCCTTCCTTGTACGAGAGAAACGTGGTTTGTGTTGCACAAACCAGTCCTCTGATGGTTGTTTTCTGCCAGTCATGATGGCGGGGCTTTCCAGTCTGCTTCCTTCATAACTGCTGGGAGGGGCATGATCCAAACAAACCCTGTCATGTCCTGTGGGTGTCTGCTGACAGCAGTGTGTTTGCTGACTTCAGCTCCCCTGATGTAATAACGGGGCCTCATATGGTTTCTTCAAGTGGAGATGACTGCAGGTCTGTTCGGAAAGCTGAGCGCCAGAAATGCTGAGTCACTTCCGGTAGCCTACTGCCCTCTGCAGAGCGCCCCTTGCGGCAGGCATAAGCAATCCCAATAACAGCCCCGGCCTTGAGCTGGCTCACTATCTCTCCACTACCAGAGAGGCTGTCGTAGGGACAAATAATTCCTCCTGCCATTGTGGTCTTTACAAGAGACGTGAGACCAAATTCAATTAGCTCTAACTTGAATTCAGGCCTTTCAGAAGACAACCAATGCCAGTTAATCATTCGGGGTTGTTGTTGTTTGGTTTTGGGTTTGGGAGGAGGGTGTTCTGTTTTGTTTGATTTTTTTTGTTGTTGTTGTTTTGTTTTTTGGTTTTGTTTTGTTTTGTTTTCTTTTGAGATAGTAGCTCATCCACTGCTCAGGTCTAGAACTCACTATGTAGCTCAGACTGGACTTGGACTTACAGCAATCCTTGTACTTCAGCCTCCTGAGTGTTAGGACTATAGATATGAGACACCATACCTAACTGCCTATTAATTTAAAGGGGCAGAGAGGGGAAGAAATTTGAAAACTTACTGTTTCTCTCAATCATATAGAATGGATGAATTTTTTGAATTACTCTCATCAGGGGTGTGTGTGTGTGTGTGTGTGTGTGTGTGTGTGTGTGTACAGGTTTTTCCCACAACAACGAATTTCCCAACACTAGCTGGTTTTGACACCAATACCTAGAGTTAGAGTCAGCTTTCACAGCTGGTCCGTGTTACCATAGGAACTGTATTTTGAGCACTATTTGAGGGCTCTGGAGCAATCAGGGGGTAGGGCCTGACTGGAAGAAGTGAGCCACCCACTAAGGGCAACTCAGTGGTAGTGTTGGTGGTGGGGTTTACCACTTTCTGCTTTTGGTCTGAGATCGTGATGTGAGGAGCTCCAACATAGGTCGAAGCCCCTCCCACCACCATGACCTCCCTGCCTTGATGGACTGCAGCTCCTCCGGTAACCATGAGCCAAAACAAACCTTTCTTCTCTTAAGATGCTTCTGGCCAGTATTTGTCAGAATGAGAGAAGTAACTCATTCAGCCCCAAGACTGCCTGCACCTCACAAGTCCAGGTATCCATGCTTCTGATCAACTGTGTGAGTTAAAGATTCCTAGAAGCCCCTGCTCAACTTTACAATCATTTGCTAGAGTGGCCCCCAGAACGTGAGGAATAACCATCCAGAGCCCGTCCCTTCCAACCACTCACCACACGGCTTTCACGTGCAGCTGACTCCAAAGCGGCTTTTCTGCCCTCAACCTGGGCTTTCCTTTTATTTCCTGTCCTAATACGGTATGGATTAATTTGAACATGTCATAATGACCTGTAGTAACATGGAGTGGGCATTTTCTATATGCTGGACACTAGTCTAAGCACACAGAATGCTATCTACTCATTTAATATTCACCATATTAAAAATAGGGAGGTATTCTCACTATGTCCATTTTATAGGTCATAGAACTGAGACTCGAGACTCTTGCCATTAATAAGCAATAAGATGAGCCACATGAGCACAGAGCGTGGCATCTACCCACCATGCCCTACTGTCATTTATTAAGGTACAACCTTCTGACCCTAGAATACCTACAACTGAGCCTGACCGTGCCTGATCCCACTGCAGCGAACCCTGTGTCTTATTGTGAGTTTGTTTCCAGAGACAGCCTCTTACTCAGTAGCCTACGTTAGCCTGAAACTCACTCTGTACCTCAAGGTAACCTCCAATTTAAAGCAGTCCTCCCGCAGCAGTCCCTGCGTGCTGGGATCACCATTGTGAGCCTCCATGCCCGACTGTGAACTATGCCATTTGAGACGCCAACGTTACATTCTGTTTTCTGAACAATACCTCTCAGCCCAGCTAGACAGCGGGGACCTTGTCCTTGGGCTTGGCAGATGTCCTTAGCCCGCTTTGTGTCACAAAGTCCAAAGGGCCATGGAAGAGCTGCTTCCCCAGCTGGATGGTTCTGAGGCCTGTGCTCTCCCCTCTGGGCCCATTGTTCCCTGGTCCTGTTTTGTGTTCTTCTTCTGGTCCATCTGGTTACTGACATTGTTCCCATTTGTTTGCTTACTGATGCTGATGACATGGTGACCAAAAACAACTTAGGAGAGGAAAGGGTTTATTTCAGCCTTAGGAGAGGAAAGGGTTCATTTCAGCCTTAGGAGAGGAAAGGGTTCATTTCAGCCTTAGGAGAGGAAAGGGTTTATTTCAGCCTTAGGAGAGGAAAGGGTTTATTTCAGCTTACATTTCCAGGGGTTCATCCTGGGAGGAAATGAGGGTGTGAACTTGAGGCAGAAACCATGAAGGGATGTTTCTTGCTGGTTCACAGGTTTATGCTCAGCTAACTTTCTTTTTTTTTCGGAGCTGGGGACCGAACCCAGGGCCTTGCGCTTGCTAGGCAAGCACTCTACCACTGAGCTAAATCCCCAACCCCTCAGCTAACTCTCTTAAACCGTTCAGGACCACCTGATAAGTTATTCTTCGCCAACAAAATAAGCCAATTTAAGCCAAATTAAAGTATATAAAGGCAGGTTTATTGGGGGGCCAGCTCTCAAGTGGGTTCACTGGTCCTAAGGAATGAGGTCAGGGAAGTTGCCACAGGAAGACAGAGGGGAAAGGAAAGAGAGGAAGTGCATGCACACACAGGGAGAGAGAAAAAGCAAAGAGAGGGAGAGAGGAGAGAGATCAAAATGTCTGGATTATATAGGAAAAGGCTCCTGAGGGAAGGGAAGCCCAGGCCACCAGGCTGCAGAGTCCACAGGAAAGGGTACACAGTGACTCTCTGGCTCTCTGGTTCTCCCGGCGTCCTTCGGTCCCTCTGTCCACTCTCCTCTACTTTGGTATGTTAAATATGCACCCTAGCCCCTTGTCACAGGTCTGAAACCCAGCGCCACCTGCCACCTGCGCTGGGAATGGTGCCTGCCATTCACAGAGGCTGTAACCAGCTGTAACCCACTTCCTCTAACAGTTAACAGAAGACAATCCCACACAAGCCCACAAGCCAGTGCACTCTGGGCAGTCCCTCAACTGAGACTCCCTTCTGAGGAGACTCCAGGCTGCCTCAAGTTGGCAACTAAGGTTCAGTGGCATAACCTTTGCTCACAGTTTCCCGTTCTTGGGCTCTTCTCTCTCTCCTGGCTACCTTTTTCTTTCTTGTGTTTAAATGGCCTCACAACTACCTGCCTTTTCCCCTGCCTGAATTTTAATCCCGAACTCACAGGAGAGCTGAGTGTGAGCAGTGTTAGTTCTTCCTGCCAACTTCCCCTTCCTCCAGGAAGCTGCTACTCAGTGTTCCTAAGCCTCTTGTCCTGTGCAGCTGTGTTAAGGAAATTGTCCCTCAGTTTACCTTCCTTCCACTGACTGCCCAAGGAGTGTGGTCTCCTCTGAAGGTGACAATGACTCTTGCTTATCCTTTAATAGGATTTGAACGTAAGTAACAAAATGGCTGCCTGCTTGCTCCCGCTCTGATCGATTTCTTATCTCCAAGGAAAGTGGCTGGGCTGAATGCATAGGTATCCCTTTCACTTCCTGAGAACACCTTTACTCAGCTCTTTCCATCAGCTCACCCTTGTCTGACCGCTAATCGCTGAGAGCCTTTAGTTACAAGGCCACCCAACACTGAGAAATGTTTTCACCTTTCCTTGTTCGGGGAACCTGCCACTGACAAATATTCTGGAATAACGGAGACACACTCGAGGTCTGTCTTCTGTTGCTGAGTTAGACACAGCAGCGAAGTGCGAAAACATATTACAAGGACACAGATAGGAAGGCAAAAACACATTTGAGTCTGACGTAGATTTAATTTAAGACATAGGTCATTGCCAACACAAACAAGAGCCGCAGCCTGCAGCCACGCCACTCCCCCCCCCCCCACACACACACTCCCGCATCTACTCAGAACTGGGAACCTTTTGTTCTCAGCAGTTTTTGATCTGAGAAATAATTTGGAGGCAGCCAGGCTCAGAGGATGAAGGAGGGCACTCACTTCCAAGCCTGCAACCTGAGTTTGATACCCCAGACCCACACGGGTCTGAGCAGTTGAACCCCTCCCTGGGCAGGACTACCTTGGATCTTAGCCTCTGGAATCCTGGAGGAATGGGTGCTTGAGGACATTGTGTGCTGTCCGTACAGACTGTGCAGCTGGGGTTTATAGCCTTGTAAGCCTTTTGCATTTCGGCTTTTTTTATACAACCACTCCACCCTCTCTACGCAGAGTTACAGAGCCAAGCACAAGGTTGCAGCATGGGAGTGGAGATGGAGAGACTAGGGTGCACTCTGAAGAGTTAGCTTTGCTATTACTCACTGCTTAGCACAGCGCTTCTCAACCTGTGGGTTGCAGCCCTTTAGGGGGTGGGACGATCCCTTCAGGGACCGCCTAAAACCATCTGAGAACACATTACAATTCCTAACAGTAGCAAAATTACAGTTATGAAGTAGCAAACAAAATAATTGTATGGCTGTATTAAAGGGCTGCAGAATCAGGAAGGTTGAGAACCACAGGCCTAGCAGAGTCATTGTTCTTGGCGTCTTGTTAGTAAACCATGTTACCAACAGCTGCCAGATTGCTGACCATCCCCATGTTTATTTCTGATTGCTGCTAGAGCACCTTACCACAAAGTGTCTTTAAAAGAATTTTTGTTTCGTATTATTAACTTTATTGTATACGTATGGGGTTTTGCCTGCGTGTATGTCTATGCTCCACATACGTGCCTGTGGATGATTGTGAGACACCACGTGGATTGTGAGAACCAGCCCTGGTCCTCTGAAAGATCACATGGAGCCATCTCTCCAGTCTTAGGACAGTGTTTTAACACAGCACCAGAAAGGAATAGAGAGATGGCTCGGTGGTTAAGAACACTGGCTGGGGGGCTGGGGATTTAGCTCAGTGGTAGAGCGCTTACCTAGGAAGCGCAAGGCCCTGGGTTCAGTACCCAGCTCCGAAAAAAAGAACCAAAAAAAAAAAAAAAAAAAAAAAACACTGGCTGTTCTTCCAGAGGACCTGGGTTCTATTCTCAGAACCTACGTGTGATTCTGGGCATCCTCCCAGCAGTCTGTCACTCCAGGAGATCTGATGTCCTCTTCTGGCCTCTGTGGATACTAGTCATGTATGTGATACACAAATATACACATATGTAAAGCAAGCGTGCACGTAGAGTTTAAAAAAAAAAAACAGCACCAATATGTAATCCCTCGGTTCTAGAGGTCTAAAATGAATCCTTCAAGGACTTACAGATATACAGCCCTCTGGGAGCTGCAGACAGACTCTGTTCCTTGCCTTTTTGCCTTCTAAACACAGCCCAAATCCACTGAGTGGGAAACCATTCCAGCTTCCACTTTCAACTTCCTGTCTTCTTTTGTCCCAGACCCTCTTGCCACTTTCCGATAGTGACCTATGTGATTACCCTTGGACAATCCACAGTGACCTCTCCCTCCCAAAACCTCAGTCACATCAGTAAGAGCCCATCTGCCACATAAGGTAACACTTGCATGTATTCTGGGATGAGGACCTTGGCGTCTTTGTGAGCCATTATTTGGCCAACCACAGTACCCAGCAGGAGACACATGTGGCCAACTATAATTTTTTATGAAATACCAATCTTACAGAAAATTAAACAATGATGTCTTTTTTTTTTTACTAAGCCTGTGACTCAGCACAAGCTGGATCCAGTCTTAGCATTGCCCTCGCTTTATTCAGTGATGGGATGTTAAGGATTAGGATGTGGTTCAGAGGAAGATCACTTGCCTAGCGTATGCAAGGCTCTGGATTTGTTTCTCGGCATGGCAAAATTATTAATATGGGAGATTTAGTTGAAGGTCCCTGCTCTGCAGATCCTCTAGGTTCCCCTATTCAAGAGAATTCAAGTGGCTGTCTGCCCCACTGCCCTGTGTTATATTCATATGTGTATGCAGATACCAGAGACCACAAGAGGATATCGTGTATCCTGTTCTATCACTGTTTGCTTTATTCCCTTGAAATGAGGTCTCAGAGACCCTCCTGTCTGTCCCTGTTCCCAGCCCTACAATGCTTAGCTTACAGGTGGGAGTGTGGCCACATCCAGTTCTTTGCATGGAGTGGTGGGGATTCAAATCCAGGCCCTCACACTTATACAGCACATAGTCTTACTGCGCATCTCCCCAGAGCCCCTTAAAGTGTCTTGAAATTATCATCCCCCTGCATGGCTTTTTATATTCAGTGGCTTTTTGCTACCTCCAAGTCATTAAGGCCTCTAACAAGTGACATTTCTGAATGGTGTGGTCACCTCCAGGAAGCTTCCTAAGTCAGCCCTCCTACTATGGCCATTCTCCCATTCAAAGGGTGTCAGCCCCAGAAGGAGGGCAAGCACAGGGAGAGAGGCACGGACGAGTCATTCCCTCTGGAATAGCACATACACAGCTCCTGTGTCCGTTATTTTTCTCATTGATACGACCAAATACCTGACAAGGTGCTACTGAAGGAGGGAAGGGATTCTTCTATGTCGTAATTTGCAGGTACGGGTCACCATGATTGAGAAGCCACAGAGGCTTCTAGTCATGTTGGATCCACAGTCAGAGTTCTGATGTTGGTGTGACCGCTTGTATTTAGTCCTCTAAAACTAGAGCTTGGAAGCTGAGGAAATGGCCTAGCAGTTAAGAGCACTTGTTTTTTTTTGTTTTTGTTTTTGTTTTTTTCCGGAGCTGGGGACCAAACCCAGGGCCTTGTGCTTGCTAGGCAAGCGCTCTACCACTGAGCTAAATCCCCAACCCTGCACTTGTTCTTGCAGAATACCTAGGTTAAGTTCCTAGGATGCAAATGAGGACTCACAACTATCTGTTACTCCAGTCCCAGGGGACCAGACACTGTCTTCTGATCTCCATGGGCACCGCACGCACACACACACACACACACACACACACACACACACACACACACACAGAGAGACAGAGACAGAGACAGAGACAGAGACAGAGACAGAGACGGGGGGGGGGCAAGCAAAAACACTCACATAAAATGAAATAAGTCTTTTTTAAAATTTAAACTCCAGCTTGTGGGATGGTTCCACCCACAGTGAGGCTGTGACTTCTCAGTTAATCCTTTCTGGAAATACCCTCATAAATCCCAGACATGTTTCCATGGAAATTCTAGGTAATAAGCATCACAGTCCCTAAATGCCAGGCAACTCCGTTACCTAATGCTCAGCAGAACAGGGCAATCAGTTGTGAGGATGGAGAAAACGACGCAGAATCAACCTTGCAATGATGGCTCCCACCATGAGCGTTTTCACTCAAACCCTGGCTCTGGAACTTAACTGAAGGTGTTGACCCGCGGGAGGGAATGGAGTCTTGGGCCACTGACAGGATCCCATCAGGAAGAACAGGAGGGCTGAATGGAAGTGCCAGATTTCCCTGGCAGAGGGAATGGCATGTGAGAGGGTGGGGTGACATGCGTGCACTGACTGAGGCATCGGAAGGAAGTGAAAGGTGGTGGGCCAGAGCTTCTAGTGCTCTGTGCGCTGTGCTGTAGCTTTCTCCTTCTATATTAGAAAACAGGCAACCTGAATGAGGTAGGGAGAGGTAAACCAGTCTGACTGGGATTTCTGTCCATGGCACATCTCGCTCGGCTGGTGTGACCCTCTAGGCCAGTGGTTCACAATCTTCCTAATGCTGCAACCCTTTAATACAGTTCCTCAGGTCGCGGTGACACCTCAAACACAAAACTGTTCTTGTTGCTACTTCATACCTGTAATTTTGCTACTGTTATGAGTCTCAATGTAAATATCTGACATGCAGGATATCTGATACGTGACCCATGTGGGAGTCGTGACCCATAGGTTGAGAACTGTTGTCCTAGGGCGGTTGTTTTGCTAACTCATCAAGAGACTAGATATTATGTGTAAAGCCTGCCTGATACAGCCAAACGATTCACTAAATAGCAAACCAACTCCTACTTGGTATTATTGTTATTGAAGGCATTCAGCCAGGGTAAGGCAGGAACATTCTTTCTTGCTACTCCGTGGGTGAGAGAAGAAAGGATTTGTAGTTCCAGAGCCCTGCAGGCATCCTCTCTTGGCTCACTGTACTGAAGGTTCCAGGAAAGTTGGCAGTAAAAGTGTATACTAACCTCCCAGGGAACTTCCCAGCAGCTCAGCCTCCCAGGGAGCCAGAGAGAAAATCTGAATCATGTCTCTGCAGAGGCCAGAATTCTCAGCTTCCTCGGACCTCCCCGCAGCTCCAGCCATGTACTTCGGAGAGCAAAGCAAGGGCTAGAGGTGCTGGCAGCGTATTTATGGTCTTAAGATCTTCACCCCAAGTCACATGGTGGTGCATGCCTGCAGTACCAGCACTTGGGAGGTAGAAGTGGGAGGATCACAGGCTCAAAACCAAGCTGAGCTACATGAAACCATGTTTCAAAAGCAGTAACAACAAAGAAATTGGATCCATCCCTTACTGTGTCACTAAAGGCAGGGTCCTCCGTGGCCTGAGCTGAGACAGTAGCTCTGTTGGTAGAGTGCTTGCCTAGCATACACAAAACTCTATGGTTAATCCCCAGCAAGGCAGAAAACAAGCAAGATGGCATATGAATTTCAATATAAATATCTGTGTTTTTCAATGGTCTTAGGCAATCCCTGTGAAAGAGTCCTTTGACCCCTAGAATAAAATCCTATCTCCATCAGTCATCCCTTCCTGGTTTGTTTCAGTAGAATGGAGTAGATAGAAGGCCTTGGGCCTGGTCACATGACTATAAGATGCTCTCTAGCAACCAATGATCACACCGCACACAGAGAAAACCACTCTTCACCATGTAGTGAGCAGACTGTGTCAGAAATATAAACAAACACGGTCATGTCTTTCCACAATGTCAGAATGTATTGACTAACAATAAATTCACAAGGTACTTCAGTTTCATTGACATCAACTTACCAAATAGTCCTGAATTCCATGACAGCTGACCAAGACAAGTGCATGTTTCACACTCACGCACGCACGCACTCGCGCATGCACAGACACGCACACCTACACAGACACATGCACAATTACAAGCACACACACACACACACACACACACACACACACACACACACACAGAGACAGAGTGGTGGTGACTACCGTGGGTAAAGTGGCTACAGCAGTTTGGTGAGTTCCAAAGAGACCTCTGTACAGGCAGACGTGCAAGATCGATGAAGATGCAGGATCTCTGGGAAGTAGTTATGGAAAAGAGAGCAGTAAGCTGTGGTGGTCAAGTGACTGACATGCTGGAGGTCTGAGGGAAACATCTCTGCAGACCTAAGCCAAAGGGTCAGAGATCAGGCAGCCCTGAGCAAGGCAGGGGAACTCAATCTGGAGTTGAGCTGCTGAGTCAAAGTTTGGGACCATGGAGGCCTGTCATGGAGGCAAAAGACCTGACTAGGTTGGGGTAGATGAACTGGTAGACAAATGAACAGCTGGCCCTGATGGATGAATTGGAGGAGACGGGGGTAATTCAAATATAGTTGGGACCAAGCTGAGCTGAAGTCCCTGGGACAGTTGAGAGTTCTCTGCTTGTCAACACCTTTACACACTCCTAATGATGGCAGATGACAGGTCAGAGGGGCATTAACATCCGTGTTAAGGGTCCTCCTCCTAATGGGGTCCAGATGAGAGCTCTGCGCCCATTCCTCCCTCTGGTGAATTTGTTAAGTTCTTAGGCTTAGTTTTTCTGATTGTTTTAATTCATCCATTTCCAATAGTTCTAACTTTGATTTTGATTTTTTTAAGATGTATTTATTTATTATATATGAGTACACTGTCGCTGTCTTCAGACACACCAGAAGAGGGTATCAGGTCTCATTACAGATGGTTGTGAGCCACCATGTGGTTGCGGGATTTGAACTCAGGACCTCTGGAAGAGCAATCAGTGCTCATAAATACTGAGCCATCTCTCCAGCCCTTGATTTTTTTTTAAAGACAGTTTCTCTGGATAGTCCTGGCTGTTTTTGAAATCACTGTAGGGTAGCCTTGAACTTAAAGATCCAGCTTTCTCTGCTTCCTGAGTGCTCAGATTAAAAGTGTGCACCACCACTGCCTGGACCCAACTTTGATAGATTTTTATAGGGAAGCACCATTTTTACTTTTAGGAATAAGTAAGAATAGTGTAGTAGATGGTTTTGTGTGTCAACTTGACACAAGCTGAAGTCATCACAGAGAAAGTAGCCTCAGTTGAGCAAATGCCTCTATGAGACACAGCTCATAGGTATTTTCTCAACTAGTGATCAAGGGCAGAGGACCCAGCCCATTGTAGGTGGTGCCATCCCTGGGCTGGTGGTCTTGGGTTCTATAAGAAAGCAAGCTGAGCAAGCCAGGGGAAGCAAGACACTAAGTAACACCCCTCCATGGCCTCTGCACCAGCTCCTGCTTCCTGACCTGCTTTACCTCCAGTCCTGACTTCCTTTGTGATGAGCAGCCACGTGGAAGTGTGAGCTGGATAAACCCTTCCCTCCCCACCTGCTTCTTGGTCATGATGTCTGTGCAGGAATAAGACAAGTGGTATGGTTGATTACCTGCCTTTGTGTTTGCATACAAAATGTAGCCAAGGGGCTGGGGATTTAGCTCAGTGGTAGAGCGCTTACCTAGGAAGCGCAAGGCCCTGGGTTTGGTCCCCAGCTCCGAAAAAAAGAACCAAAAAAAAAAAAAAGTAGCCAAAAGCTGCTTATAAAATGAAGTCATAGGGGTTGGGGATTTAGCTCAGTGGTAGAGCGCTTGCTTAGCAAGCTCAAGGCCCTGGGTTCGGTCCTCAGCTCCAGAAAAAAAAAAAAAATTAAAAAAAAAAAAAAGAAGTCATTACAGCCAATTTAACTCGGGGGTAGTACTGTTTTACAATATGGAGAAACTTGGAGCCTGTTCTTAACACCCCAGAATTCTATCTCAAAAACAAACAAACAAATACCTGACTCAACATAGAAGACAAAAATAACTTCCTCGGGGGCTGGAGAGATGGCTCAGGCAGTTAAGAGCACTGACTGCTCTTCCAGAGGTCCTGAGTTCAAATCCCAGCAACCACATGGTGGCTCACAACCATCTGTAATGAGATCTGATGCCCTCTTCTGGTGTGTCTGAAGACAGCTACAGTGTACTCACATACATAAAATAAATAAATAAATATTTTTTAAAAAAATGATTTCCTCTGCTTTTCAGGAAAGATGAGAAAATGAGAATCTTTGTGACACAGGAATGCTTTTAATTGCAGATAGAGAAATAGGACTGATAAACTGTCTTTCATATAGGAAGACTGGAGGAGCTCTGGGCTGTGGTCTTTATGGTTCTTACAGTTTCTTTTCTCAGGGTATTAAAATGGTCACTGATGCCCCATACATCACACCTTTACCCCCACATTTATAAATTGGAGCATCAAATCCAAAAATATTCACATCCCAGATTTGTTTTTTATTGCATAATAATTTTCTCTATATTGAAATACTCTATCCTAGGGAGAGGTTTGTTTGTTTGTTTGTTTTTTGTTTTTTTTTTAATTCAGAACACTAAATGAAACTTACCAGGCTGCAGGAATAGACAACTCACAAGTCTCAGGATGCTCCTGAAACTTACAAGACAGACAAGGCCTCTCATGAGGTTCATATATATAGGAACTTACAGGAGAGAGGAGATTGTGCTTGCTGAGCTGCCTAGAAGAGATGTAGGGGGTCTTAGGTATGCAGCTTATATGAAGCTTCAGCCTCTGCTGGGAAAACTTTTCAGTAATACATCTATCTGCCTTTAAGCCATTTGTGCTCCTATAAATTCTTACTCAAGCTTCAGAACGCCCAATAAACACATGGGTTTGCCAAGTTGGACATTGGTAGAATCAATACTGTCATCTCTGCCTCATCGGGGATGAATAAATGTTTGTTCATGTCACCTAGGGAAAGTGACACACCTTATCAATAAAGAAAGACTTTTTCTCCCTCTAAGAATTTAAGGCTGTAAATTCTAAAACTTCCTGGAAAGAAACAGAAACTGCCTGGTCACCCAGGCTGTATAGAAGACAGACTGGTCATTCAGTGAAAAGCACTTACTACAACTAATCAGCTGAAAGACTATGGTTTTGAGCAACTAAAATCAGGAACCATACTCATGAGTCTCTGATAAAAGGGACAGAGATTGGCCTGCACTGCTGATTTTCAATCTGTATTTGGTTACAGAAGGAAAATTCCTTCTTGTACCTGTGTGAAAGTCCCTGCAAGCCTGCCTGGAAAATGATCTGGGTGAGGTAAGAATGAAACATAACTTAGTTTGCTGATGCTGGGCCAAACTTCTGTAGTCTGACACAAGGCGGTTTATTTTAGTCATGTTTAAGGACAGCACAAGCCAGGTGGTGACAGCACATGACTTCAATCCCAGCACTCAGGAGGCAGAGGCAAGGAGATCTCTGTGATTTCAAGACCAGCCTGGTCTACAGAGAGTTCTAGAAGTCAGGGCTACACAGAGAAACCCTGTCTCAAAAAATCTGGGAAAAAAAATCCCTTTTGACAATTAACTCAGTTCTGTGTGTACAACAAAGCTTAAGGTCTGTTTACATTAAAATCTTTACAGAGTAAAGAGTTCGTTCATCTTTCATAAAAATGGATTCTGTTGGGCTGGAGAGATGGCTCAGCGGTTAAGAGCACCCGACTACTCTTCCAGAGGTCCTGAGTTCAATTCCCAGCAACCACATGGTGGCTCACAACCATCTGTAAAGAGATCTGATGCCCTCTTCTGGTGTGTCTGAAGACAGCTACAGTGTACTTATATATAATAAATGAATAAATAAATAAAAAAAATGGATTCTGTTGACTTACCATAATGCCTGTAGGAGTCAGGATTGGCCGGGCCCTAAGATAACATGGAAATCACTTAGGCTGTTATAAATATAAGTAATATCTCTCATATGGATGGGGGTTTATGGACTGAAAAGCAACATTCAAGGTTGATGGGGTAAATGTCTGGGATAAGCAAACAATATTCTGGGGGACTCAGGTGAAGCTTGGTCCTACAGAGAGCAAAACAATCACCAGGCTGTAAACTGTATCCGTTCCCAGCATTCCCAGAGGAAAACGGGCCAAAACCTCCTTCCTTTAAAGAGACAAGCATGCACGCACGTCTCAGCTTCCTGGCTTCTCTAGTGCTTGTCTGTGTGCACAAGACCTCTTACCTTCCGCATTCCTGGGTGAGTGAAAACTGCTTTGGAATACTATCCTCAGGGAAGGATGTAGCTATTGCTCTCTTGAATTCCCTGCAGTCAGGCTACACACTGGATGTCTAAACAAGACTGGCCGATTAGTTAATTTTCCATCATGAATGAGGGAGGGGCTCATAAGGCCAAGCACCTTTAAGGATGTAGAGACAGTCAATGGTACAACCCTGTACCCTTACAATACCCTGTCCTTCCCTGAGAATATATTAGCAGTTACTGGTGGTGCAAGACATTTTCTTTAATGATACAGCCACTTATAAGTTGCCGGTGCCCCTGTAAAGTAACCTTGATTAAACTCACTGATTCACAAAGCTAGACTTGAGTAGTGTCTTAAGCTACTATTGCTGCATTAAAACTCCATGACCAAAAGAAACTTGGGGAGGAGAGACTTTGACTTACACATTACAGTTCACCATCAGGGAAGTCAGAGCCTGAACTCAGAGCAGGAACTGAAACAAGGGCAATGGAAGAACACTGCTTAGTGGCCAGCTCTTAGTGACTAGCTCCCAATGGCTTGCTCCACCTGCTTTTTGATACAACCAAGGACCACCTGTCCAAGGATGATACCACCCACAGTGGGCTGGGTCCTCACATTAATCCTGAGTCACGAAAATGCCCCACAGGCTTACCACCTTCAGGCTAGTGGGACAGAGCCATTTTCTCAGCTGAGGTTCCCTCTATCCAGTTGACTCTAGCTGTAGCCAGGGGACAAAATTTAGCCGGGACTGGTGGAGTAGTTTCTTTGGTCTGTTGTTGGAGCCCTATTTGGGGTGAATAGACATTTGTTTTCCCCAGGCAGTGTTTACTCTGTAACCTCCTGATATCCTTTCAGTGGTGGTCTAGTCCTCTAATGTGTGATCTGGTGGATTGTAACAGCGGTTTCATGTTTTCTCTCACTAGGAATCAGGACTCAACAAGACAGTTCTCACTAGCAGTCCCTAGAAGTTGGCATCAGATGGCAGCGGGGACAGGAGTCACCTGGGCAAAGACAGTGTGAACTGGTGGAAGGTGTCACAGTGCTGTCCTTAGACTAGGGGCCTGGTCTGAACAGGATGGGAGAAGAAACATCAACATTTCTTGCTGTCTGCTTGGCCCAGAGGTGAGAGGCCCCGGTTGCATGTGAACTGTGTCATGCATTTCCCTCATGACAGTCTATGCCTTCTTAAACCACAAGTCCAATGACTGTCCTTTCCTCCAGTTGCTTTTGCCATAGCAACAAGTAAAGAACAAGCTGATGGTTTATGTTCTCCAGACTCTAGTCTTGAGAGGTGTATGTTCAAGCCCTATGCTCATTTTCAGTGGACTTTCATTGTCAAGGGTTTTTTGTTTGTTTTGTCTTTGATTGCTTTGAAGTAAGGTCTCACTAGGCAGTTTAGGCTGGCCTTGAACCACTTATGTAACCCACTCTGGCCTCAAACTCATGATCCTTCTGCCTAGACCTCCCAAATACTAGGGTTATAGGCATGCACCACCATCTCAGCTTTCTATTTTACCCTCTTTGGAGAAAGTAGTTATGTCCATTAGTGCAAATGGTTACTCATTCAACCAACTGTCCAAGTCAGATGAACATTAAATGTGAATTGACTGGGATGTGTGTCTGTGGGGTGGGTAAGTGTATATGCATGTTTATATGTGCATGTATATATGCAGATGCACACACACACACACACACACACACACACACACACACACAGATTGGCTTGGTACTCTCAATATAGACCAAGCTGGCCTGGAACTCACAGAGATCTGCTCTCCTCTGCCACTCAAATGCTAGAATTAAAATTAAAGATACGGGGATTTAGCTCAGTAGTAGAGCACATGCCTAGTAAGCGCAAGGCCCTGGGCTCGGTCCCCAGCTCCGAAAAAAAAAAATTAAAGATATGTGCCCAGCCCTCCACCTTATTTATTTTATTTTGGGTATCTCGCTGAACCTGGAACATACCAACTAACTAGGCTGGCTGCTCAGAAAGTCCTAGGGATCCTCTTGTCTCTCTCTCCCAAGCTCTGGAGTTAGAGACATGTACTACCACACCCAGTTTTTTATGCGAGATATTAATCTAACTCAGATCCTCATACTAACACAGCAAGAACTTACTGACTCAGCCATCTTCCCACCCCTAAAAATTGACTCTTAAAAATTATAGCCTAGCACCTGCTTATCTTGTCAGAGACCTTTATCAACTCCCAATAAGTCATCCTAAAACAAAATCTCTGAGCAGCACTGTATGGTTTAGGCAAGAGCAAAACCCTGCTGCCAGGGCTGCCATTTGGTGTCTGGACCATTGCCCTGGGGATCTCTCGGTCCACTGTGACCCACAGTGGGCAGCCAGCTGGCTGAGAGGAGTGCTGGCTCTCTCACTTCCTCTACCCCTATCATGGGACAGAAAGAGCTGGTTCCTGTGGGCAAGAAGAATTTGAGAGGAAGGGGAAGATGGGCAGAGAGGGAGGGCATTTGGGGGCCCTGAAAAAGTCTTCCTCTTGCAGATGGGTTTGGAGGCACTGCTGAGCCTTGGCCCTGATTCAGGGCTATTGCTCAACACTAATAGAGAACAGCAAGACAGCAAAGGCCACAAGTTGCACTGAGAAATTCTTTTCTGACTGTTTCTTTTCTCCGTCCCTTTAGTCTACAACTACCCTGCCCCTGTGCCCTTTTGTCTACTCCTGGGTATCACTGGGATGACTCCTAAGGCAGCTAGCTGCTACCTTAGAGAGAAGAGAAGAGGGAGCCGGTCCTCTGGCACCTAAGTGGCCGTTCTGTAGATCCCTCTTGGTCTCTCTGGAGCTCTTGAAGTGCAGGGCAGAGATGACTACTGCTCTGACAGAGCTGCTTGGTCTGCGTGTTCCTGCTGGTGAGGAAGTGGAAGTTTCACTTCTGGAAATGCCCAGGAGCTCTTCTCAGAGAGCTCCACTCTGGCAAACTCAGATTCTTAGCTTCACAGCAGAAAAAAATTTCAGGACAGGCCAATATGAAGCACGGTTCAGGATTATTAAAAGAGGGGTTTGTGCGCGCATGTGTGTGTACAGTGTTTTGCTGTAAAGCCCTGGTTGTCCTGGAACCTGTTCTGTAGTCCATGCTGGCCTTAAACTCAGAGATCTGTCTTCCTCTGTCTCCCAATTGCTGGGATTAAAGGTATGGGACACCACTGCCTGACAAGAAATTTTTTAAAAATATATGTTTTAAAACCAAGTGTTAAGAGAAAATGAGAAAAGCTAGAGAAGACAGCAGAGAGCATGGGTGTGGCTTATCTAAGAGACACAGTCTCACTGTCTTTACAACAGCCATGGATAGCATTTAGGTTGGTTCTAAATGTCTTCTTTTAAAAGGGTTTTCTAAGAAAGCCAAATGAGCCCACGTGGTGGTCCTGAGAGGCACAAACAAGGTTCCAGTGGTAACATTCTAGATCCCGGGATACAGGAAGACAGGATGTCTTCACTGTAAACAAACTTACTTTGTTGGAGACTCTCAGAATATGTCTGGGAAAGAGGGGGGCTCCAGTTAAGGCCTCAAACTTAGTTTACCGCTACCATAACAGAAAATCTGTGTGTGAAAGAGATGTATCTCTGTGGCCACAAACTTCACAGCAGATGCTGCGCCGGGACTCCGCTTCTCAGCTGTTGAAAGGAGTGACGCAGCCTGGGGTGCTGTTCCTTTCCCATCTTACAGCCCCGTAACTTCCCCTGGATTTCCATCTTTCTTGGAAATCAGTTGAGTTAGAATTTATGTACCCAGCACATAATCCCAGCACTTGGGCAAAGGCAGGCAGATCCCTAAATTTGAGGCCAGCCTGGTCTACAGAGAATTCCAGAACAGCCAGGTCTACACAGGAAAAACTTGTCTCGAAAAAACAAAGTGAGGCCTGGCATGGTGAACACACCTTTAATCCATTCGAGAGGCAAAGGTAGGCAGATCTCTGAGTTTGAGGATGGCCTGATCTACAGAATGAGTTCCAGGCCAGCCAGGGATACACAGTGACACTTCAAAGAAACAAAGTAAGTAGACAGAATGTATGGCCTAACTGTAATTCTTTTGAGTGTTGGTTTTTAGAGACAGGGTCTCTCTATGTAGACCAGGATGGCCTGGGACTCACAGAGTTCAGCTGCCTCTGAATTAAAGGTGTGTACCATCATGCCCAGCACCATTGGAATTTGGAACTATGGCAATTGAAAATACGAAGGTTTCCTGAGGCGTAATTTTGTCTCAACCCTGGTATCTTCCAAGAGCTCTGAGAAGTGGCCTCCTAAGCTTAATATTCTCTAAGTCCATGGTGTCCACTCTGAGTCACCTTATTCGTACACAGCTCCCTGTTAGGGACCCACAGGGAGAGCTAGGAGTGAGCTTTGACTTCCTAGCACATAAAGGGATGCAGTCTTCCCACCAGATACAGAGGAAGCTGGAAAAAGAGGGTGTAACCGGGATTAGTAAGAACTAAAGACTCAAAGCACGGGGACAGCAGAAGCAAAGGCATCTCTGGGGAGGGGACAGTTACCAAGGCAGAAGGAGAAACAGTTGGAATCACTAATACTGTCCCACTCTCATCCCTATTACCAACCCTTGCGTCCCCATTTGCAATGGATTTGTCATTGGCTGGAAGCTGGAGTCTTTGAGAAAAGGAAGGAGAGTGGCAGGCGTGGATCCTGCTGCTCCAGGAATACCTCTGTTGGGAGTGGGTGCTCCAACTGCCTACAGGGAAGAATCAGCTCCTTGTTGGTGAAGGTGTGAGTGGACAAAGATGGTGGAATGCCTCCCAACCAGCCTGTCGGAAGTTCTGAGAGGAACAACATGGATGGAAAGCAAGGCCATTTCCTCCTTACAGCTTTATTTCCCCCAGCCAAACCACATCTTCCTCACTCCAGAGACGTGAGATAATGGCCCTGGGAGTGGTGACCCAGATGAGATCAACAAGGGGACAACCCAAGAAGAAGATCAGACAACACAGGCCACTCTTTCTTTTAGGCACATACCCTAAGAGACAAGACATGCTCCCAGAGATGGGGTGATAGTAGCACCCAGCCCTGAAAGCTGATGGCATCATATTTCCTGTGGGTGCTCATACACGTGGAAGCCAGAAGACAACCTTTGGTGTCATTATTCAGGAGCCATCCACCTTTTTATTTCAGATTTATTTTATTATTTTATTTTGTAGGAGGTGGGAGTGGGGGAGGTAGCATGAGGGAAGGCCAGAAGAGGGCACTGGGTTCCCTGTAACTGGGGTTATAGGTAGGAGGTTGTGAGCCTTTATATGGGTGCAGGGAAGCAAACCTCAGGCCTGTATGGGTAGCAAGTGCTTTTGCCTGCTGAACCTTTCTTCTTCAGCTTCCCCTTCCGCAGCCACACCCATCTTGTTTTGTGAAACAGTGTCTGGCTGGCTTAGAGCTTACTTATTGAGGCTAGACTAGCTCTCTACAGAGATCCCAGGATTGGCCTGTTTCTGTGTCTTCAGCACTGCGGTCATAAGCACTCGCCACTGTGTCTAGCTTTTTCGGGTGGATCTAGGGATCAAAGTTGTGTCCTCATACTTACAAGGCAAGTGTTTTACAAATAGCCATCCTCTCAGGTCCTGCCCCAATTTCTGAGGCCATTTTATCTCTTTTTCTCCCAGAACTAGGAAATTCTTAAAAATTCTTAGTATTTCATTCTATGAAACAGAGCTATGAAGGGGCCTACATTGGAGCTGCTGAGCTATGAATTGTCCTTTGGTGGTAAAAGCAGTGGCTAGAAGTCTAGGCCACTGAGCTATCCATGTCTCTGGTGGCTCACAACTATGTTACTGCAGTTCCAGGAGATCAGATGCCTTCTTCTGGCCTCTGCCAACACTGCACAAACGTGATACATAGACATATAAAGGGGCAACATGGTTACACACAAAATAAGGATAAATATCCGAAGTCTAGTCCAATGTACAATAACGATACCTTGAGGATATTTAGGTCATGTGGTACACCTCATGTAACCCACCCTCACAGTGACTTTGGAGGTGGGAAGAGCAGGAATAGCGTCCCACAGGTGGAAAGAGGAATAGGAAAGCTCTTTGGTTCCTGTGTCCTGCCCTACTCTAGACCTTTAAGATCTACCACTGCAGGGAAGAATTAGGACCTGCTACCCTCTCAAAGCATGCCTTCCATGTGTATAGCCCTTGTAGAGAGTCTCCTCTCTACAAAACATGACTATAATAAGCAGACTGGCTTATGAAAAAGCAACTGGCAGCTAGGCAGTGGTGGTGCAGATCTTTAATCCCAGTGCTCAGGAGGCACAGGCAGGCAGATTTCTGAGTTTGAGGCCTGCCGGTTCTAGAAAGTGAGTTCCAGGGCAGCCAATGCTACACAGAGAAACCGTCTCAAGTAAACAAACAAAGCAACTTTTCCAAGGCTAATCCATCAAAACTTCCCCAACAAATTCACCCCAATGTCCTAAATTGTAAAACTTCCAGGTAGTTTTGGCAACTCACCACGTACGGCCTGTGGTCCCAGGGGATCCGACTCAGATGGTCAGGTTTGCTCAGCGAGTCCTTTCACCCACCGAGACACAGTCCTGGTTTTTGAGACTCAGTCTTTCAATGTAGCCTCCCTCTACAAACTTCAAACTTGACATCCTCATCCCTTGGCCTCGTGAGTATTAAGATTATGGGTGTGCACAACCACACTCAGTACTGTTTATTTAAGAAATGATAACTCAATACATAATTGAGATTATCCCTGACAGTCAGCTCCCCGGGGCCTCTCCTTGTCCTAGAACTTGAATTCCTTCTCAACCATGAAGCTGAGGAGTGAAGCCACTGAGTCAGACAGATGCACTGAGCCTGACTCACAAGGCAAGGCTTAGGCCCCTGTCAGATGCATCCGTGTGAGGCTCCCACTTCTCACAGCACGAGCTTTGCTGCTTATTCCCCACGGCACACATCCAGGTCAAGGGGTAGGTCAGTGTCTTGAGTTTCCTCTCTACAAAACATGACCTTTGTGTTTGCTATGGACTGGATTACATATTAAGGATGAATTTATGAGTGGAGGAACGGGTGACCATTAACCACTGTAAAGCATGTAATGTTTGTTTCCAGATCTCTTCGTCAGGGATAGAACAGGGGTCTCCTTTACCCTGACAACTTGTATTCTGAAGGTGAGTTTCCAGAAATTCTCTGTGCTGAGTGTGGATCAATATGGATTTGGAACAGCAAGGTTCCCTCAGGTGGGAGGGAGGACACTCTGAATCCCAGCATTTGAGAGATTAAGTCAGGAGGAGTGACAAGAGTTCAAGGCCAGTCTGGGATACACAGCAAGTAAAGAAGCCAGGCCAGCTACATAGGGAGACCCTGCCTCACAAAACAAGGACACTCTCAAGATCATTTGTCTCCAAAGCTTGATCTTTATGCCTGGAACAAAGGAGCTGTTGACAGATAGAGCCTTCCCTTGCCCAAAAGCCAGACCCACCCTCCACCCTAGCCCTACAAATGCTCTCTTCCTGGTGCTGTGCTATCCTGGGTAGGCTGTGGTTACCTTAGGGGGAGTCTAAGGCAGACATGAAGGCAGGAATTCGCTCCTCTTGGGAAGAGAGCATAAAGTCAAGAAAGCCAGTGGTGAAGAGAGTCATGAAGGAGGCAGCATCCCAAGCCATGGGGAAAGAATGGGTGACACAAGTGGGTGACATGAGCTAAGAGGAGAGACTGAGTCCACGTGGACTCAAACACCTACATATCTTCATGCTGCAAACCAAGATGCCTCCTGAAAGGCCTGGAGATTTAGATGTAAAAGGAATCGGGCTGTCAATATAGCTCAGTTGCTAGAGTGCTAGCCTGGCATGCAGGGCGCCCTGGGTTGGATCTTCAACACCACATAAAACAGGTATGCGGCACCCACTTGTGATCCCAGCACTCAGAAGGTAGAGGCAGGAGGATGTCAAAGTCATTCTCAGATACACAGTGAATTTCAGGGAGGCAGCCTGGGGTGCATGAGAACCTGTCCACCAAAAGTAAAACTATTAATACTATAAAACATAATGCTGATAAAGTCTCTTATATGTAGGCATAGGGCAAACTTTCCAAATGCTCACACAGAATCCAGAAGCCGTAAGGAGAAAATGAATAAGAAATTGGATTATCTGTGGTCAAAAACAAGAAACCAAGTAACTAAATTATGCCCACACATGAGCCAGAGAGGTGGCTCAGTGGCTAAGAGTGCTTTCGGCTCTTCTTAAGGATCCAGGTTTGCTTTCCGGGACCCACATCTCACAACCACTTGTTGTTCCAGCTGCAGGGAATCTGACACTCTTCTGTCTACCAGGGACACATGCACACATGTGGCATACATGCTGACACGCATACACACAAATGAAAATAAAAATAGGTTGTGCGCACGGCGATGGCGGCATCCGGGGAGCAGGCTCCATGCTCTGTGTACTTCAACGAGAGCATCTTCAGCAGGCGCGAGGACCAAGCACTGTATGCGCAGATCGTATCACAGCTGTGGCACTATGGGAAGGTGATCACTGAGCACGTGGCTGATGCTGAGTTGGAGCCCCGTGGCGAAGAGGCTGCGGGGGGGCGACCAGCTCATCCATGAGCGGGACCTGGCCTGGCTGCAGCAAGCAGATGTGGTAGTGGCCGAAGTGACACAGCCATCCTTGGGCATTGGCTATGAATTAGGCCGGAGAGTAAGTAGCTCTTGGTAAGCCAATTCTGTGCCTGTTCCGATCACAGTCTGGCCAAGTGCTTTCTGCCATGATCCAGGGAGCAGCAGATGGCTCAAGATTCTGGGTATGGGACTACACAGAGGGAGAGGTGGAGACCATGCTCCATCGATACTTTGAAGCTTATATTCCTCAGAAGACAGCTTCCTCCAATAACCTAAGTGCCTGACTTAACCTATTATATTAAAAAAAAAGATTTAAAAAATAAATAAACCTTTAAAATGTATATGAGTAAATGAGAAAAATTAAAACAAGTAACTGCCTAAACATTCAATTTATATTATAAATGGAATTTATACATTCAAGCCAGGCAGTGGTGGCACACCTTTAACCTCAGGATTCAGGAGGCAGAGGCAGGCAGACCTCTGAGTTCCAGGACAGCCAGGGCTATATCGAGAAACCTTGTCTCAGAAAACCAAAATCAATAAAGTATTAAATAAAAACATATTCAATATACATATATACTGATGTTATTAGTACACAGGGTGCTCCTAATATAGATTCAAAGGTCAATGACTTGGTTGAAAAGTACACTGAGGATACCAACAGTTAAAAGAAAAAGGCGAGAGTCTAAACTGTACTAGAAGCCACTCAATCTTGCTTATAGTAAAAGAAATTCAAATGCCCTCAGGAACTACTTCTCACTGATCAGATTGGCCAAAATACAAAGATTTAACAAAATGCTCTCTTGTTTTAGCCATGAGAAAGCCAGCATGGTGACACAGGGCTGCTGGGAATGAGAATGGCACGTCCCTGTGAAAAGAACTTGGCAGTGCTAGCAAAAACAGCCTGTATGTTTGCTCTCTGACCTGCACCCCACTTCCAGGAACCCATCCTAAAGATCCCTTGCGAACACAGAAAGTCCTGGGACAAGGTCATTTACTGAAGCTCTCTGTGACAGTCAAGGCCTGGGAAGGAGCCAAATGTCCAGAGTAAGAGCTTGGGATAACCAGAACACCGCCCGGCAGACCACTCTGTGACGTGGAGAGGAGCTAGGAAGACCAGGCACAGAGCGGACCTGGGGCATCTCCTTAAAAGGAGAGAGCATCAGTGGTAGAGCACTTACCTAGGAAGCGCAAGGCCCTGGGTTCGGTCCCCAGCTCCGAAAAAAAGAACCAAAAAAAAAAAAAAAAAGGAGAGAGCATGATGGAGAAAAGTGCAAGAGATACTCAGAAGCAAGGGCCCGTCTGAAAAGGGAAAGGATGGGAGGCCAACTTGAAAGTGTAGGTTTGCACATCTTCATAAACATGGTGGTCGAGAGAGAGCAATGCAGAGAAAGGAGACGCTAGATCCCTTGAAATATATCTTATTTTTACACTGGACACGAATGTATATGCTGTGCATAATTATAAAATTAGGTGACTGTAAAATTACATCAGAGTCTGGAGAGAGAGCTCAGTGGTTACAGTCACTTGTTGCTCTTGAAGATTCAACTCACAGCACCCAGATGGTGATTCACAGCCACCCATAACTACAGTGCCCAGGGAGCTAAGGCCTGGACATCTTCTGATGTCCTCCGACAACAGGCACTTGCATACCTGAAGGCAAAACACTCATACATATAAAATATGCTGAACACATCTTTTTAAATTAATAACATTAAAATTTGCATTTATCTTGCATGTGCATAGGTATGTGGGCTCCTGTGTCAGGGCATGCATGTGGTAGTCAGAGGACAACTTTCAAGAGTGATTCTCTCCTCCCATGTGAGTCCTTGGGGATCAGATTCAGATCATCAGGTTTAACAGCAAGCACCCTTACCTACTGAGGCATCTCGCTGGCCCTGTATTAAAATTTAACAGCGACTGACAGGCTGCTGACACAGTTCAGTGACAGAGTGTGCTTAGTATGTCAAAGCCCTGAGTTCATCTCCAGCACCAAAGAGCCACGGTGAAAAGCCAAACTGAGGACACAATTCCCACCTCAAAGGGAATAAGAGATAATTAATTCTGAGCGAAATAGGAGAGTCCATGGCCTGAGAACTGGATTCCGTTTACAAAAAAATAACATTTTCTAACATTGGAAGGCCATGTGAGGCTTTACAATAACATAATGCAAAGAGAGAATGGCACATCTTTTCTTTTGTAGACAGGGTCTCACTGTGTGGCTCGCTGTCCTAGAACTCAGATACCCAGCCTACGCTGGAACCCGCAGAGATATGACCGCCTCTGCCTCCTGAGTGCTGGGGTTAAAGCCATGTGCCACTACGCCCAGCTTATGAAGACATTTTCTAAACACGGTACTGGACATTTCAGGTGGGTCAGTTATAGCCAAGCAAGGAAAACTGTGCTGTGAATTTTACAGACATTTTCTATGACACTCTTAGGTTTGGACTGGCAAAAGCCAAGAGTCCCTTAAAATGCACCCTTGACAGTTACAAGGATGCTAGGTCACACACAGGAGCAGCTATTCTGGGCTCTGTGGGCATCAAGCTCTGGATGCACGAGGTTCTAAGGCTGCAATCCAAATATTCTCATCAGTCCAGTCATCCCTGTAGACTGAGAACTCAGCTCTGGCTTCTTTTCTGACTTCACCTAACAAAATCAATTCCTAAAGTGTGAAAGCAAAATGTCCCTGTGTGCTGAGCTGGGGGCACAAATGCAGAGGAATTCTTGACTTCGCCACACAGTAATTTCTTATCCCTAGTAAGGTTTGCTCTAAGATGAACAGCACAATAAGAGAGTATTAAGCTGTCTTCAATAACAATAAAGAATAAATATTCAATAAATAAAGAAAAAAGTGCAAATAAAGACGTAAGATGCTGTCCTCAAGAAAGGAGATTTAGGGCAGAGGGGAAAACATTTAGACCCAAAAATCTACCTAACTGTGTGGGGGTGGGGGGGGGCCTTATCCACCCTCTTGGCCAGCAGAACAATAAGCCATGGGAGGCAAAAAAACAAACAAACAAAAAATATGTTTGGCTCAACACGGTAGCTGGTGTTGGGGTTGGTTCAAACTTCAGGAGTCTGACCCCGAGTAGTTTATTTTAGGAGTATTTAGGCACAGCACGGTTTGGTTGAAACTATTCTGGTGATAATTAACTCAGTCCTGTGTGCACAACCAAGCACACTAGAGCTCCTTGGGGAACAAATTAAGCTAAATACAGATCAGATATAACTACGTCAAAACTCTACTTTCTAATGTCCAAAAGAGTGGGTTCTATAGACAGACTGAAAAAATAAATTTATGGTAAGGGTCTGAAAGAATCCAGTGCCGGAAGTCTCTAGCCACACAGACAGGACAAAGGTCACCAGGCTAAAGGACACATGTGCTCCAGCCTTCTGGGCAGATAACACGGTTTGTGAACAACCCAGTGTGCTTACCCTTCCAGGTTCCTCTAGTGCTTGTGTGTGAGCACAAAGACCTCTGTCCGTCTGCGGCTCTAACAGTAGTAAAACCCAGCTCTATACATTTTATATTTATATTCTATAAACTTATTTTTTGAGCTAGGATTTCTCTGTGTTGCCTTAGCTGTCCTTGAACTAGCTCTGTAGACCAGGCTGGCCTTGAAACCAGAGATCTAACTGCCTCGGGATTAAAGTGCTGGGATTAAAGGCTTGTGCCACCACTGCCTGGCTTTCATCTTGAGACTAAAAACTGTTGAGCAGGCATAGTGGTTTGTGCCTATAACTCCAGCGCTGAGGGGACTGAGGCAGGCAGACTGCCCTAAGTCTGAGGACAGCCTGGCGACACAGTGAATAGCCATGAAACCAGAGGTACATAGCAAGGTGCTGTCTCTAAACCGCAGGTAATGACAAGACAAAATAGTTCTTTGTGTATGTTGTGCCCATGCATTATATATGCATGTTCACATGTGTGTGGGCACACATGTGTATGGGTGCCCATGGAGGTAAGATGTAAAATGTGTTTTGTTTTGTTTTTTTCTTTTAAATGTTTTAGTGTCTCCTTTTCTTACAAACAGTAGCCAGTTAGTTCTCTTAACTGCCTGCCAGCCCTCCTCCCAGTCTCTAGCCCAGCCCCTTCAAACGTTTCTCCCACAGTTCCCCAACCGTCTGCTTGAACAGTCCCTCCTCCCAGTTTTCCCAATACTAGCATCCCCTCACTATGACAACTGTTCTAGCCTATCTGCTCAGCTCAGCTTCTCCTGGACCAGCTGCCTTCTCACTCTGAGCCCAATTCTCAACCATCTCCTACCATTATCTTCTCTGCCTCAGCTCAGCCTCCTGTCCCCTCTTCTTCAGCCCTATTCAATCATCTGTCTTTTCTAACCCTGCCCTCCTCTGACCCTACTCTTCTGCCACCTGGACCCTACTCCCCTCTCAGCCCTGCTGGCTCCTTCTCCCCTCTCCTGTTCCCAGAAGTCCCTGCAGGTCAAGGGATCAAGCAGTTCTCTTAGAGAGCCAGTAGACTAGCAACTGGGATCCTTTAGACAACAGGGCACACGAGATGAATCACACAGAGGCTGAGTCTATGGATCCTTCTGTAATCGTTATTCCCCACCTTACAAATTGAGGCAGGCTCTCTCTCCAAACCAGGAGCTTGCCAATCTGGCTACTTAGCCAGCTCACTTCAGAAATTTCCTGCTTCTGCCTTCCGGCTGTTGGGATTACAAACAATCTGTCCTACCCAGTCTTTACATTGTCGGCGCCTGCACCGACACGGCACCGAGAATCGGGCGAAAGCCTGTGGGATTAAAGAAACACACACACACACACACACACACACACACACACACACACACACACACACACACAGAGGTTATCGTGTCAAGCCAGGAGAGGAAGAGAGGAAGAGAGAGAGGGGGGGTGGGGTAGAAGAGCGAAGAGAGTCAGAGAGAGAGAGGAAGGAGGAAGAGCAGAAGAATCTCCTGTAGCTTTATTCACCACTTATACACCCACATCTACGAGACCTGACTACAAGACCCGAATTAATTAGGGAGAAATCCGAGAAGACCAGCCTAAATCTCAAGGATAAAGGCTGAGGAAGCAAAAGGCAGAAGTAAATTGACCACCACCCAGGTGTGGTCCAGGTGTGTCGGTTCTACACGCATCAGCCGGGCTCAGCAGAGGTCATGCAGTGGAGACAGCGGGTGTTTACTACTTGGTCTTTTCTTCCTGTGCCCTAAATTTATGGGAGAGGCTTTTGTCAAGACTTTATGGCAGTCATCTTAACTGTGGCCATACAGTCACAAAGTGGCCAGGCCCAAATCCAATACAGTTCCCTACATTACATGAATGCTAAGAATTTGAACTCAGTCCCCACACTTGTGTGGCCACTACTTTACACACTGAACCTTTTTCTTAGCACCCAAATAAATACATTTTAAAAGCCTTACTTATACCCTCTGAAAAACTAGCATTTTTGACGGACACAAATAATATATACACATCTAGTGCTCCTTGGTGGTCTTTAAATGCCACTTAGAATAGAATAGAATGAAATGGAGTGAAATAGTCCCATCAACAACAAAGCCTTTTTCTCTTTATAGGTTAATTGCCTTGCATGCTTCATTATAGTAATGACAGTTGACTGTTATGGTGGATACTAGAAAACATACTTAGAAAACAAGAGGGAGGAGGGGGATCAAGTCCTTATTTGCTCTTCTCCTCTGTGTGTTCTATGTCCCTGTGCATTGGAGGGATGACACTGCAAAGACTCAAATATCCACTGTCACTTAGCAAAGGCTGAAGGTAGGGATATTAGCAGGAGAATGGAGAGGAAGATCTGCCCCAGAGCTGGCAGCCACCCACTTAAACCAGAGTTTGAAGAAAGGGCAGATCTTCGATGGCTAGAAAGGAACCGTTTGGGAGGAGTGGGAAGATGATTTGGTGAGAAGGAGCATTTGCTGTGTAAGCATAAGACCCTGAATACGAAGCCCAACACTAGTGTAAAAGCTGAGAATGGCCCTGCATTCCTGCCACCCCAGCATTCGCAGGGCAGAGATAAGCAGATCCCAGGAGGAGCTTATTGCCTAGCCCGCCTAGGTGAAACTGTGAGGGAGAGACCCTGTCTCACGAGCTCAGAGTTGGGACCTACCACCAACACCGCCGCCGCCGTCACCACCACCACATGCATACACCCCACAATTTTTGTTTGTTTGTTTGTATCTTTTTTTTAAGGCAAGGAGTATTTTATTTAAAACCCATCAGTGAACTGGACGGTTTGGGTCTCTGATAAACTATTCATTTTTAAAGCATAAGTCAGTATTGTATGAAAGCACACATACAAATTAACTGATCAGACCACACTTTCTATGTTGGAACAGAATAAACATCCCTGTGAAAACAGTCCTCACGGGCCTCAGAGAACTCCCCCTCCTCCATGCCCTCACCCACATACCAGTGCACAAAGGCACCCTTGGCATACATCAGATCAAACTTGTGATCTAGGCGAGCCCAGGCCTCAGCAATGGCTGTGGTGTTGCTCAGCATGCACTCAGCTCTCTGGACCTTGGCCAGGTACCACAGTGGGTATCTTGAGACAGACTTTCAACAGCCCTAGCTGTCCTGAAACTCACTCTGTAGACCAGGCTTGCCTCAAACCTGGAGAGATTCATCTGCCTCTGCCTCCCAAGTGCTGGAATTGAAGGCCTGCACCACCATGCCCAGCCACAGTTTGTTTGTTTTTAATTTAAACAATGTACAGTTTTAAGATAGAGAGACTTAAAGAAAGTGACAGAGGTGCAGCCACACTGGACCTGTGCGGCACAGCAGAGACTGATGTGAATGACTTAAGGGACTCATGAGACTTGAAGAAAGGATGCTCAGGAATGAGACTGTAGAACTAGAGTTTCATAAAGGTTACTCATTGTCAGAGCCCGGATATGCAGAACTAGAGTTTCATAAAGGTTGCTTATTGTCAGAGTCCGGATGTGCAGGGCCGGACGTGCCTGAGGGAGAGCCAGAGACAGGACTTGCCAAACCAGCTATCAGCCCCAAGGACACTGATCATCTGTAGCCACCCCCTCCCCTTCCTTCATCCCCCTGAGTGAGATGAGCCACCCTACCTGCCTGCCGAGCTGCTGGAGAGCGCGTACTCCTTGCTGATGTAATTTCGCGCCAAAAGTAACTGTGCACCATTTGAATTGACCAATCATGTGTAACCTCTCGAATGCCCCTTACCTCCCCTATATAAACCCCCGAGTTTGGAAGCTCGGGGTCAATTCCTCTGTCTCCTGTGTGAGATACGTCGACCCGGGATCCCGCTAAGACCCGGGATCTCATTAATAAAAGCTACCTCTTGCTGTTACATCAAGAATGGCTACTCGTGATTCCTGGGGGCACCCCACCCCGCGATCGGAGCGAGAGACGCGGCTCCCCGTTTTGGGGTACGCTCTTTCAAGACCTCATGTGCTTGCTCTGTCACCTGTCAGACATCTGTGCCTGGACTCAGAGGCAGCTGCTGGATAGCAACTGTCTGAGAGAAGAGTGAGGTCAGCCGTGGAGCCCGCAGCACGGGGAAACAGGGCAGCGAGGGCAGCGAGGGCAGGGCAGGGCAGGGGATCTTAACAGGCTCAATAATGATCTGGTCCCAGCTGGTTATAGATGCCCTGTGTGTTTGGAATTTGCCCTAACCACTTCTGGATAGTGCTTTATCAGACTCCATTTGTGGTAGCTAATTGCTGCTTGCTGGATCAGAGGTTATACCAGGGAGATCCACAGCAACCCTGGCGCCGAGCAGGTGTGGCAGGCAAGGTGGTTATTAAACCATTTGCAAAGAATGTGTGTTAGATGGGGCTGGGAGATCCTAAGGGCAGCAGGAGGCTTGCTTATCACTGTTCCAGAGGGCACAGCACAATTTACTAGCAGACATGCACTGAATGAATACCTTGTTAAATCATTCCTTTTCAATCCTTGTCTTTAATGCTATAATACAATGCTGTAATGCTGGGTCGAGAGAATCAGTAAATGTGAAGTGGATGAGGCTGCTGCCTGCAAAGCCTGGTGGGGTTTTTTACTGTGAACCTGGTTTTCCATTTTGTTTCTCAGGTAAAAAGAACAGGCTAAAAAAATGCTATGAAAGATGCTGTAGGAAATAAGCTAAACCGGGTACAGAGACATTTCTGTATGAGTGCTCTATCTGCATGTCCACCTACAGGCCTCAAGAAGGCATCAGATCTCATTACAGATGGTTGTGAGCCACCATGTGGTTGCTGGAAACTGAACTCAGGACCTCTGGAAGAGCAGACAGTGCTCTTAACCTCTGAGCCACCTCTCTGGCTGACAGAGATGTTTCTTACCAAGTATAGAGATAATTGCATGTGTCGCACTTTTAGACAAATGTCAGTGCAGTCCCTCTGTTTACAGGGGCACAACCACACGTGTGTAAGTGAACATCACCGGGTGATAGGAGAGCAGGGCCACTGTGCTAAGAACGATCCTTCACCGACCTAGGTACAATTCGGTACGCAGAACCCTGTGTGCGGCTAAATATCCTGTGAACTACACCTTTATATCCGGATTCATCTTTTTGCCTCCCCTTTCTTCTCTCTCTTCCCTCTGCAACCCTCTGACCCACCCTTGCCTTGATCAGGAAACCAAAGAGTGGGAAAAAAATCCCCCTTGTTCAGGCTTTAGAACCATGAAAAACACTGACGGGCTTTTGAAGGAATTTAACAAAAACAGCTGGCTCAGGTTGTTGGGTTCAGGATGAAGCCAAGAAAACTCATTTCAGATATGGAAACTTAAATTTTTCTGAGCACTCAGGGAGGTGGCCAGTTCAGGATCTGAACTGTGTCCTGAAGGGAGGCCATACATTTTTAAAGGCTGGGTCCTGAGTCCTACATGTCCTCGGAAGAGATGGAGGCACGAAATGCTTTTCCACCCCTGGAGCCGAGCCAGTACAAGCGGGCCTCCACAAGTGTTGAAGGTTGCTGGGCTGGAGGCTTAATTGTATAATAATGTATATATTTCACTTCATGTTCCTCCTTCCAGAAATATTCTCCTTGCCAAGATTAATGACTCCATGATAATTAGAAACAGTATGAGTCCAGGAGTTGAGGGTGTGTCTGTTCCTCAGCAAAAATGGTAAATGCTGTGACCTTCAAGACAGCCCTTAAGGCTGTGGGAAAGAACTCAAAAGAAGATATAAGTTCAAAAATATAAAAATTCTCAACTACGGAAAATATAAGGATGCGATATGAATTCTATGAGGGGCTTCACAGACCTAAATGAACAAAGGCAGCTGCACTTATAAGCCAGCTTGTCAGAAAGATACAAAGGCAGGCAGATTCCTGAGTTCAAGGTCAGCCTGGGATAGAGCAAGTCTAGGCCCAGGAGTGGTAGGAATGGTAATTTCAGGACAGGATCCCACCCAGCTAGCTAGCTTCCTGTCTATACTTACAAAGGAAGGCATATCTCTCTGAATTCATTGCCATGTTTTTGTTTTTTGTTTTTGTTTTTGTTTTTGTTTTAATGTACTTGCTGCCTTTTCTAAGAATCAAGGGGCTAAGGTTTTAAGATGCTGATTTGTGTTTGGGGATTTAGCGCAAGGCCCTGGGTTCGGTCCCCAGCTCCGGAAAAAAAAGAAAAAAAAAAAAGATGCTGATTTGTGGGATAATCAAAAGGGAACCTGGGTAGATGATTTAATTCATATGTAAATAAAAGACTGGGCTTTCCGGCTACAAGAGCAGAGCTATCCTGATTATCTGAGCCAGCTGGAGCAGAACAGAGGTGTATTTATACCACAACTGCCTTGAGTCTCTTTACTGCTCCCAAACACTTCTTCCTCAGGAACCCCTCTCCAGGCTGAGGCTGATCCTTGGAGGATGAAAACATAAAGCAAGGGGTGAGCTGAGGTGAGCTGCAGGGTTATCCAACTGTATTTTGACATTGTGGGTTAAGCAAGGGAGTACCCGCCGGAGACTGGATTGTATCCAGGGAACCTGGCTTCAAAGTCCTTTAATTCATTATCTTAGCCTTAGGTCTGGAGCTCAGAGTGATATGGGGGATAAAAGAGCAAGCCCTTTGTATGTAGTTAATTAGGACATAATAGACAATTAGGTTATATATTTTTATAACTTATACATCTTTGTTTAGATAACAGCAATTTCTATATTCTTTACCAGTTAACAACAATTTTAAAAAATTGAAAAAGTGGGATGGGAGTTCATTCCTAGGCCTAGGAACAAGAACTTGTTTGAGTCTGTCAGCAAGATGAAGTTGTCCTTGAGATGGCTAGACTCAGACAACTGTTTACAACAGAAGCTATCCAGCAATAGGGATGTCACCAGCTCCCCTAGGGCCTAGAACCTTGAATTTAGTTTCTCCCTATGGTTAAATGGAGTTTGAAAATGAAATGGTAGTACTTAGGATAAGTTTTTTCTGCTGGTTCCCAACAAGGTGTTGGAAGGCACAATTCTCAACTCCGTCCAACTTACTTCTTTTCTCCAATGCTGGGGTTGAGTTCAGGGCTAATCACATTCTCGGCAAGCTTTCCACCACAGACTTAAATTCTCCATTTGTTTTATTGCTAATTTGAAGCAGGGTCTCCCTAAGTTGTCCAGGCTAGCCCTGAAACCACTCTCTAACCCTGGAAGACCTCGAACTTTTTAATTATCCTGCCTCAGTCTCTCAAGCAGCTGAGATTACAGGTCTGTACCATCAGGTCAGCCACAAAATACCATTTTAAAACGTTAGTTGTGGGGGCTGCAGAGATGGCTCAGTGGTTAAGAGCACCGACTGCTCTTCCAGAGGTCCTGAGTTCAAATCCCAGCAACCACATGGTGGCTCACAACCATCTGTAATGAGATCTGATGCCCTCTTCTGGTGTGTCTGAAGACAGCTACAGTGTGCTCATATAAATAAATTAATTTAAAAAAAAAAAAAAAAAAGTTAGTTGTGGTAGTGGCACACACCTTTAATTCCAGCCCTTGGGAAGGAGACACAGGCAGGTAGATCTTCATGAGTTTAAGACCTAACTGGTCTACAAGAGTTCTAGGACAGTGAGGACCACACAGTAAGACCCTGTCTCAAAAAACAAACAAAAACAAAAAGGAGGAGGAGGGAGGGAGAGAGAGAGGAAGGGAAAGGAAGAAGGAAGGGAGGGA
Organism: Rattus norvegicus; assembly: GCF_021556685.1. Classification (NCBI taxonomy): domain Eukaryota; kingdom Metazoa; phylum Chordata; class Mammalia; order Rodentia; family Muridae; genus Rattus; species Rattus norvegicus. The sequence goes on from NC_141534.1 coordinate 219,486,660, forward strand.
GGAAGGAAGGAAGGAAATAGGAGTGAGTAAGAGAGCAAGCATGTTAGCTGCAGGCTGAAGAGATGGCTCTGTGGTTACGAAGGCCTACTGTTCTTCCAGGACTCCAAGTTACTACATTGAGTGGCTCACAACTACTTATAACTCCAACTGCAGGAAATTCAATGCTCTTTACTGTGCTCCAAAGACACCTACACCACACACACACACTCACACACAACTTTTTAAAAATTTTTAGTTGAGAGGCTTGGAATGTTGGTAGAGAGCTTGCCCAGTGCACAAAGTCCAACTGGACTCCAAGCACCAAACTGAGAATGGTGTCACATGGTCAAGTACCACACAAACTGAGCATGGTGTCACATGGTCAAGGTCATCCTAAGCTGCAGAACAAGTTCAAAGCTAGCATGGGATACTTGAGATCCTTTTCCTCCTACTGGGTTGCCTTGTCCAGTCTTGGTGTAATGCTATGTGCCTGGTTGTATTGTAGCTTGCTATGTCCTGTTTCGTTCAACCCCAGCACCTACTAAGGTAGGAAGACCTGGAGTTCAAGGCCAACCTAAACTACAAATTGAAATCCTGAGGCTGGAGTGTGGGGGTTACCCATAACCCCATAACTTGGAGACATAATGATTACCCTAAAATTGAATACGGCCTGGGCAACATAATAATTACCAGGCCAACCTGACCTAAAGTGAGACAATGTCTTAAAGGAGAGTGAGGGTACCCAGCCCCAACTGATACATCTGCAATACAACCCTTACACCCAAGGCTCAGGGAACATCACACAAGAGGGGACAGAGAGACTGGGATTGCCAGAGACCCAGAAACTCGGCTGCAACGTGTCTTCTAGCTATGACTAGGAGCCCAGACACATGAAATATGACTGCCTAAATCACACCTGAACAATGACACAAGTTGACATGCCAACACAGATGGGGGGGGGTCTCATGGGGTTCCACCCCTATATGAAAAACTAAAGGAGCAAGTAAGAAAGAGTGGAGAATTCTGAGAAGAGAGTTTGTCCTCCCTTAGGTATGAGCCCCTAATGGTTACCAATATCAATTGCTCAGCCCTAAAAACATACATACAAGAAACTCAGCAGGTTGTGTTTATAAACGTATTTGGATATACGTAACAATAATAGAGAAAAGGAGCCATAAAGTTGAGAGGGGTGGGGGTGGGTCCAAGAAAGGGGTTAGAGGGAGGAGGGGGTAAATAATATATTAATTAATCTTTCTAAAAACAGGGATGAAGAGATGGCCCAGTGGATAGACTGTCAAGTGAGCATGAGGACATGAGTTTGCATCCTCAGTACCCATATAAAAATCCAGGAATAATGTTCTACGTCTATAGCTCCTGTGCTCGCTGGAGCTCACCGAGCAGTAACTAAACCCATAAGCTCTAAGTTCAATGAGGCCCTGTCTCAAAAATAAGGTGGAGTGTGATAGAGAAAGATACCTAATGGAGGTCAACTTCTAGCCTCCACATGCATACACACATATGCACTCATGCACCCATGCACATGTGCACATGTACACAAACATACACATACAGGGAATAAATGGGAAGATTTGCCTAAGTTATGGGCAAACACTATGTCACTTAATGCATCTCAATTGAGGCCTGGCAGTGTACTCAGTTGGTAGACAGCCTGCTTTACATTCATAAAATCCAGGGTTCCAACTCCAGTGCTGCATAAAAACACTTTTGGTGGAACATGCCTATAATCTTGGCATTTAAGAGGTAGAAACAGAGGGACACAAGTCCAGGTCATCGTTGGCTATACAGAAAGGCAAGTCTAGGATACTTCAAATCCTGTAAAGAAGGGGGAAGGAAAACTTGAGCATCCTTGGTTTGGGGGAGTATGTACTGGGCCCTAGAACTCATGCTCTCAGCCCAAATCGCAATTCCTGTGAATAACAAGAGATGATATTTCCAGGCAACCAGAATCTGGGGGATCTTTCTCTACACCTTTGCACAACGCTGTAAGTTTCAGGATGTTTCCACCATGGCTGCTTCAAGAGATACCCAACAGAACATTTCCCCACAGTTAAGACCCGAGTTCCAGGCAAGACCCTGTCTCCTGCCAGTTACGCAATCTTAGGCCAGATCAAGTCACTTCTCAGGACTTAGCTTCCTCATCTGAGGACAGGACTCTGCCTACAGCACTGGGCCTGCCCAGCCTATTCAAGGTGGGTGTTGTCAGTTTCTGCCATAAGATGTCAAAAGCTATGTATAAGCTCTCTGGCAAAGTGCCCAGCACCACACTCACAGAGTGACTAGGACCCCAAGAATGTTCTAGTCCATCACCAGGAAGCACGTGGTGTTTACTAGTCATGAACTACTACAGCAATCCTCCACTTCCTCCTCTGGCCTCTGTGACATGTTTTGCTCTAGTTAAGAAAGCAGTCTGCTGGGGCTGGGGATTTAGCTCAGTGGTAGAGCGCTTACCTAGGAAGCGCAAGGCCCTGGGTTCAGTCCTCAGCTCCGAAAAAAAAGAACCAAAAAAAAAAAAAAAAGAAAGAAAGCAGTCTGCAGCCATGGGCAGCAAAGGGACTTTGCCCTCAGAGCAGTGGAGCCCGTGACCAGTGTCATTGTACTATCCTCATAGCTCAGCAGGTCCTGAGCCCCTGTCTTACAACATGCTGGGGTCTGTGCTAGGGCCTAATCCTCAACCCCAGAAAGACTGGCCTGCTCTCTGTGTCTCCCATGTGGGAGCGGAAAGCTGGTCTTCATTAAAACAAGATGGGGAAGCCTATGAGGCAACGGGGTGGGGTGCTTGCCCTTCTCGGTAACAGCCAAGTAAATAGTGACCTAAGACCACAGTCAAGCCTATCTATATTTCTCCATAATTGCTGGGTTCTGAGGTGAAGGGCAGGAAATGTACTGCCATGATGAACAGGGCAGGTCTTCTTCCAATGGCAAAGGACGGGTCACTCTAGCAAGGCAGGGTAGTGGAGATGCTAGAGGGGCAGAAAGGCTAGGAATTCTCCCCTTGGCAAAAAGGGAAGCCACGCAGGCTATCTGAGCTGTGGTTATTGAAGGCTGGGTCATTTTTTTCTGAAATAAACACCAGAGGCAGGCAGTATAGGGTGAGCAAATGAGGTGTGCAGGGCGTCTTTAAAGCAGAGAGAAGACCCAAGGGGTGAACTGCAGAAATATGAGATTCACTTGCCTCAGTCCCCAGAGAGGAAGGGGTTACAATGCATCTCTGAGGCTGGGGATAATCCTTCAGGGGTTTTCATCTGAGAAGGGAAATGCTTGTGTTTGCTTTTGTAAGATTATGATGGGCAGAATACAAGGATCCTGGGACCCTGGAACCCTGGTACTCTGGGACCCTGGGAGTGACTCCATGATGACTGAGACCCCTAATGGACATCTCGTGAAGCCTTGGAATCTGGATTCTTTCATATGACACTCAAAAACTCCTGTCTACTGAACATCTGCTGGTCCACCTAGAAATGCTAGTTCTTCAGGACGACACCAAAGGGACCTTTGTCAGGGAGAGGAAAATCGCCTGGGTATTCACCTGTGAAACCTTCTGCTGACTTCCCACGTGGTCTGTCCTGTTTGCCCCTTGTATCTGCCTCCCGTCCCAGCTGCCAACTAGATTCCCACAGAGCTCCTGTGTTCATCCCTTTCTTGAAGATCACTGCAAGGTGAATCTGGGATTCCCATTCTCTGGTTCCACAGTCAGTCGACTAACTCAGGTCCCTTCCATCAACTCCTCAACTTTACCATCGCTTAAGGCACTGGATTCACATAGCCTCCCCTGAATGGATGGGCATCCACTAGGTGATAGACTAAGGCATACAAACCCCCATTTCCTCAAGGAAGTGTTTCCAGGCTGGCCAGGTTGTTGCCAGTGCTTGGAAGTCACATTTCCCCTCTTCTACAGAAGCTGCTGGCTGTCAGTTCTGCTGATCTGGGCCTCGGGGTGGGTCAGAGTGGGCCCAGATGAGCCTAGAATAGGTCAAGTAGACGCAGCATGTGGCTGGGTAACAGCTGACGGCATGTGAAATGAACCGTGGTGTAGAGGAAACTGTGGAATAAGCATCCATAAAGAAGCTGTGCTTATTAAGGCTTAATAAGGCTTATTAAGGCTGAATGACTGATTAGAAGGTCAATGGTTCTAGATTGGGATGTTGAGGGTCTCACTGCAAATTATCTTGAGCTATCTTTTAAATGGCCATTTTTTGTACACCTTTGGCTTAACAATCTTGTGGCTATTAGGCAAATCCTTTGGAATACATAAGTAAATTCCTAGCTTCCTCAAAAGCAAAGAACATCATGAGGTAGCATCTGAGGCCTGTAACAAAGCTTTCTCTTTTTGGTTATAAGCCACCTATCTTCAGTCCCTATGAATATACTGGGAAAGTTTGATTCATGGCTTTTATTTGTCCTGTATTACAACTGCTTCACGGACTTGCTACCATGCTGGAATGCCTTAATTAGGGTAACCTAAATTTGCATTACCAGTTACCACTCTCATTTGGCTCGATGAGGAGAGATCAACCAGCGTTCAGGGTAGGTGGAAGTTTTGGGAGATTGGGCTTCAAATAGTCTACCTCAATACAGGAACCAGGTCCCAGGGAGGCCGAGTGGACTTTTGGAAGCTTCTGGGATGTGGGCAGATATCCAAGAGATACTGGGAAGGACAGAGTAGGGCTCTAGCAGAGACAAGAGTTCAAGCCCCCAAGGGCCCTCAGGCCAAAGTAGTGAGCCGACACTCCACAGGGTAGGATGACTAGAGGAAAATTAACAAGCTGAAACCCACTGGAGGGGAAGAAGGGCCGCCGGCAGTGCTACTGTCTGATGACACAGTTCAAGAAGGTAGTCAAAGTCCAGAGGGAAGGTGACCAACCAGACAAACAGCCAGGGACCGAGTGATAAGATCACTGGCCGACGTGTAGCATTCCCGGTCCCTAGCCACACTGAGAAGGCTTCCCAGAAGCTCAGAGTCCTGGATTACCTTTTACTTTATTTATTCCTTTTTTTTTTCTTTTCTTTTCTTTTTTCTCGGAGCTGGGGACCGAACCCAGGGCCTTGTGCTTGCTAGGCAAGTGCTCTACCGCTGAGCTAAATCCCCAACCCCTTATTACTTTTTTTTTTTTTTTGAGAATTTCATTCATGAGTACTGTAGGTAATGTCCTTCAGTATTTTTTAAATTTTATATTTAGCAGAGAAGACATGCAACTTGCAAGTACTATTACTTTACAAGGTTTATTCCTTCTACCACGTAGACTGGAGATGCAACTCAAGCTTGGCAGCAAGCACCTTAACCTGCTAAACCATCTTGCCAGGCCTGAATTAATTTTTTTTCTAAAGGGCTAGGCAGGGCTTCCATTTACAGTTATCCTCTGACATTCCAGGCTGTGAATCTCAACCCTAATATTCTAGAAAAGAGGGATTCTGGGTATCTAGACTCTTAAGTCTACATGGCCTGAGTTTTCAAGAAATGATCTAAGGATCATTTCCGAACGACAGTCGCTTCGTCTGGTTGAGTGGTGCATTTGCAAATATCCGAATTCCCTGCGCACTTAACATTATTCTGTATGCACAGTCCGGCCACACACGTAACTAAAACGGTTAATGCTCACGTGATGTTTAATGGTTGCCCCGGCGTTCCATTGCACACTCTGCTCCACATTTCCCCCGAGGAATTCCCACCTTTGGGTCTCGCCTTCTGCCCTACAAAGCACAGAGATTTGTAAACCCTGGTGTCCCTCGGCCCCTACTGTACCAAATGGTGGATGTGGACTCTTTGGCAGCTGTAACTGCAGAGGGACAAATCACTGGAAAGGAAAGAGACCCAATATCTGCTGAGACGTCCCCGCAAGAGCCTTTCTGGCAAAAATATCATCCAAAGCCTGGCAGAGTGACCAAGACCTCTTTATTCCCAGTCAAGCTTCTGTGTGCTATGGGGAAGTCAGGAGCTCTCATCCTTTCCCTCCAGCTCTTTTCCTCTCCACCCTCCCTCTCCACAACAAAACCACAGCCCTCCAGGCCTTCCAGACTGCCCTACCCCTCCATGACAATGCACTTTTGGAGCCCAAGCCCAACCCCTCCAGAGGAGCAGAATGCTGAGTCACAGTGGAACAACAAGTCTCCACCACAAGACTCCCCCTAGCCCCGCCGCCCCCACACACACCCCACACCCCTCTTCCTCTGGAATGAGCTAGCATTCTACAGAACAGAGGGGCCTGCTTCTCTGCTGGCCTGTATTTGCTTTGTGGCTCCTGGTCCTGGGAGGCTGTTCAACTTGTTCTGGGCGGCCAGCCAAACTCCTCCTCAAAGTCACAAGGAGTAGAGGCAAAATGGGGGTTGGAGAGGCAGAAGTATGGTCAATAAAGATCCAAAGACCTGGCCACATCTTCAGAAGAATCTGGAGGCTTGGCACCCACTGCTCCCAAAAGGTGGGAACCAGACCCTGAAAGATCCCACGCAGAGAGACCCTTACTCAAGTCTTGGGAAATCTCGGACCCCAGACACAGAGAGACCATTTTGGATGTAATAAGCAAAGGCGAGGTTTATTACGGAGATCTATTACAGAGATCTCCGGGCCGACACGTATCCCGCACAGGAGACAGAGGTGTCGACCCTGAAACTCAAAAGTCAGAGGGTTATATAGAGAAAGCTAGGGGGTTTTGGCGCGGTTACACACAATTGGCTCATTCAAACAGAGCAGTGAGAACAAAGCAGAAGAGTAAGTGTTAGAAGTCAGGGGCTTATCAGGGTCTGGAGGACATCTGGTTAAAGTATGATCCTGAGTAAACTGGGGGGGATGTCTTCTTGTCGGATGGCCCATGAATCAGTCCGGATAGCCTGGGTTGGTTCCTGCATTCCTTTTTTGACCTTTAGGGCCTGCTATTCCTGGCGGCAGGGCTTAGCCCTGAGTCTGTGGCTTTTGGGGCTTACTCTTTTAATTTTATATTTGTAGATCTTAAGCTTGTATGATTCTCCTTTAAGGGGGGGGGTCTTTCAACCCCAGCAAGGGTACTCACCTACACCATTTCTTTTCTAGCCCTCCTCCCTCAGTGACCTTCCACAGGACATGCTGTCCCGTTCTGCTTTGCTGTTTACTGCAGCTAGGGATGCGTTTAACGAACACGCAGAACCAATACTGATCCACAAAACCTACCTGATGTGGCAGCTCAACTCCCTGTCAGTGAATCTAACTTTATAGTTTCTGTTGCACTGGGCAGTCTTGGTGACCCGCACGTACAGTCCAAACCCACGCTGACCTTTCCCAACAGCTTTCCCTCAAACTTGTGTTTCCTGTGCATTCTCTGGTACCATGCAGGGCAGCAGTAATCCAGCTGCCCAGGCCTGAAAACTGGGGATGGCTTGGGGGTTGGGGATTGCACCCACTCCCCACCCCCTAATCTACTCAGCATTTAACCATCCATCTCATCCTGGCTGCCCTGTCCTCTCCGTATCTCTCTTCAGCTTTCTGTCCCCCACGCTCATTAAAAATCATGGCAGCTGTCTCCCAACTGGTACCCAGCTCTCTTGCTTCACTCGAATCCAGACTCCACATAAAATGTATTCATTTTATTCAAGCAACAGATACCAAGCGCCTTGCAATGGTCTGCGTGTGCTAGAAATGTCTTCCTACCTGGAGCCAACCAAACAGTCCCTATAAAAAGCTGGGATTAATGCAGGTGCCACACAGCCTGGTGCAGTGCCACAAGGGAGTCTGAGCACTAGAACATTTAAGCATATGGTTTCAAGATTAGCATAGACAACACAGTGAGACCCCATCTTTAAATGAAAAGAAAGAACTGAAGAATAGCAGGAACACCTCCGTGGAAGAGAGCCTGCTTAGAATGTCCCCAGGTCTGAGGTTCCATCATCCTCAAGACTGAAAAAAAATATACACTTGTACACAGACATTTTGGCTCTTGATCTTCTTCCTTTCTATGAGTAACAAATACCAGCAGCCCAACACACCGTTTCTATGTTAGCCTTGTTTAAAATATCTTTCATGTAAACCCTTTTCGTTTTTAAGTGGTCAAACCTGCCAACTCTTGAGAGACTCAAAAGAACACTCACTACTCTAAATTTGGAGAATCTTTATAGTCTTCTTAAAACTTTATAGCTTTCAACATTAAGAGTTGGTTTTTTTTTTTAATTCACCTGGGAGGTATTTCTAAATACAGAGTGATTCATTTTATCCACATGACAACTGTGTCGATATCATTGGTTAAACCCATTCTTCCTTCCTTAATTTGAAATGCATGCCGCCTTTAACTTATATCGATCGAGTTCCCACACATACGTGGGTGGGAATATTTTGATTTTGATCTCGTCTTCCTGTCAGTACTCAAACCATACTTTATTGTAATATATATGTATCTGTGTATATATACATCCTACATGTGATATGATAGATACCTCAAGCCAACCTTTCCTCACAACCTTTGTTTTCTTCAGTGTTTACAAGCTAGTCCACTGACTCCATATGGACTTCAGAATCATGTCCTACCAAAGCAACACTATATTTTCACATTTCAGACTCTGTTGAATTACAGTTTTAGAGCTGACGTTGTTATACAGATGATCCATCAAAAAGATAGCACCTCTTTGTCACGATGACTTGGCTGGACCCCTAGCAGTTTTTCTATTGATTCACAGTAATGTTCCTAAAAACAAATGGATATGGTATCTCCATATTGCCTACAGGGTAAAGTTTAATGACTTTTTATGGCACATCAATCTGACCATGCTCTTTCCAGTGCTCCCCCAGCGCATTTTGTTTTTCAGGCCAACAAACACACTTTCCTTAAGGTTCCTTGAACACGGCAAGCATTTCCACACTTTTCCATTTGTTATTCCCTCTACTTAGAATTCCTTTCCCCACCTCCCTCCTCCACTTTACAAAGGGTATTTGTTCATTAACTTTAGTTCAGAATCAGTCTCTTAGGGCTGTCGTCCTGAAGTCTGACTCGAGAATATTTATCTAGAAGCATCCTGCAGCTAGAGTGCCACTGAAATCTTTCCTGAAAATGCACATACATGTTTATTTTTAAAAGAAGAAATACCACTAGTAATGTATTTCAGTAGACTTACCTTAAAAGGGGAGAGAGGGGGTTGTAATTCCAGCTCTCTGGAAACTGTGGCAAGAGATTCATGAATCAACCTGGGCTACACAGAAAGTCCCTGGACAGTTTGGGCTACTGATCCAGTAACCTTGTCAATTTTGTTTCAAAGCAATAACAAGATCTTAGTCCAACTTCCAGTTTTGAGAATATGGAAAGTTTCTGCTGGGTCTCCACCTGTGTTAAAAGCCTGGACCAGACTGAGAAGTAGCAGATGTGGATGGCAGGGCCTAGCAAGACACAGTAGCTAATCTCTAGTTCTGCTTGCTACCCAAGACATCCATTTCGAAGCTAGGCCACAGCTACAAGACACACAACACAGTTGACTTGTCCCTCCGCTGTTCTGCACCTGTCACCTCCCATTCTGTGACATCAGCTTTTCTTCAAGGACAAACCCAAGGTTACTGAGAAAGATGAAGGAGATCATTTTGAAACAGATACATGTAGGTCACTTTATTTTTCAAATCCAGAGACCTATCTTAATTTTAAGCATCACCATGGTCTTTCTCAGAAACCTAGATAGTTTGACCCCAGGACTCCCCTAAGATGGCTGTCCTGCTCTAAGGAAAAATGTGCCTTCTTAGCCTTCGTTTGTTTTTTTTTTCCCCCACTGTGCACAGAGCCATGTTTGCTTTCAGCAAAAGGCCGGGCTTGCTTGAGTCAGAAGAATGAGGCAAACCCGATAGCCTCCCTACTCCTCCTTTGAGCTTCTCTCCAGGGGTTCAAAAGGAGAGAAAGCCGCTCCTTCCCAGTCCAATTTATATGCCGTTCGCCATTTACAGCACTATGCTTCCATTTTCCTATCTGTAAGATGAAGTCACTGCCTGGTGTATGTCACGATTAACAACACGCACCTAGCCTAGAGTTTAGGGATGTCCGGTGGGACTTAAAAATCAACCTTATCGATACTCTCTGGGACCCAGAATGCCTCTGTAGTACGGCTGGTTCCAACTACGTCCGCCCCGGGCCACAGAAACGTCCCGCTTGTTGCCAGGCACCGCTCTTGCAGCAGCTCAGAGCCCCAAGAGTCGCCTCACAATCACACAGGCTCCTCCCCGCCCACGCACTGCTGGCTTGGGCAACACGCCTACAGGAAGAGGCGGGGCTGGGCGGCCCACCGCGCTGATTGGCCGGAGCGCGCCTGACGCAGGATCCCGCTATAAAGTGCGGCCCGCTGGTCCCTACGCCAGACGTTCTCGCCCAGAGTCGCCGCGGTTTCCTGCTTCAACAGTGCTTGAACGGAACCCGGTGCTCGACCCCTCCGACCCCCGCCGGCCGCTTTGAGCCTGAGCCCTTTGCAACTTCGTCGCTCCGCCGCTCCAGCGTCGCCTCCGCGCCTCGCCCAGCCGCCATCATGACCACCGCGTCTCCCTCGCAAGTGCGCCAGAACTACCACCAGGACTCGGAGGCTGCCATCAACCGCCAGATCAACCTGGAGTTGTATGCCTCCTACGTCTATCTGTCCATGGTGAGTGCGGCCTGGCCTTTGGCGGGGCGGAAAGAGGGTGCGGCCTGGCCTCCCTTGGGCCACTTGGTGAGCTGGCGGAGGGTGGGTTGGGGCGTGGCCTGCTGCGGGCTTCCCCGCCTTCCAGCGCCCTTCTGGAAAATGGAGTTTGTCCGGGGTTCTTTCCAAAGGCAGGCAGCCCTGCCGTGGCAAGTCTGAGCACCTAGCGCTTTGTGGCTCCTGCATAGACCAGGCACGTCATAACACCCGTGTTTTGAAGCCTTAGGGCTGTACAACTGTCAGCCTCTCCAATCAACCCTGCAGTTAGGTGCATTTTCCTGCACTCTCGTCCCCTCCGGTCACATGGCCTGCAGGCTTCTCTGTTTGGGTGTACATCCAGCTCCAGTTCCTCTGACTATGGCGGGTCTGCTTGGTCATGGTGTGGAATGGCAGCCCTGGGGCTTGGTACAAAGAGGCTTATCTCTTGTGAACTTACTCTAACCACTTCTGAAGCAGCGGCCTCTACATCTCTGCTTATCACAGAGCCTCACTTGCATTGAAACTTATCGCTAGGAATCTCCCCTTCTGTAATCACCCTGACCTTGCCAAGGCATCTAGAGTACTGTACGTTTTTAATTTTTATTTTGCACCAGTTGTTGCTTACTAACAGAAGTAGTAGGTAACATACTTGTTGGAAAAAGCCCACGGTTGGGAAAAAACCATTATCGTGGAATACAAATACACTGAGTGCCTAAAACTGAAAATCAAAGCTTCTCCCAATGTATTTGTGCTAAAATACAATGCCCTCAGTTCTTAACCAGGTAATCAGCAGTTGGCTGTCTAGCTGAAAACCTTGAGACCTTGTGTTAACCATTTTTTTTATTTAACATGATTGTTGAAGGAGAGAATTGACCTCCCAATGTAGGGCACTTTAGCACCCTCCCTCTCAGACAAATAGATATGGCCTTGGCTTAAAGTTTTTTCTCTGCACTAATGTGGAGCCATAGAACCCTTGATAAAGCCAAGTCCCAAGTTTGTTTTCCCATCCTTACTTTAAAGGCCAAGTAGGGTGACAAACAGCCTTTACCACCATTGCATCTGCCTTGCTGTGGGGATCAATAACAAATACCCTTTCCACTTTCAGTCTTGTTATTTTGACCGGGATGATGTGGCCCTGAAGAACTTTGCCAAATACTTTCTCCATCAATCTCATGAAGAGAGGGAACATGCTGAGAAACTGATGAAGCTGCAGAACCAGCGAGGTGGACGAATCTTCCTGCAGGATATAAAGGTAAGTAGATCTAGGGATGCCTTAAATGAGCAGTTAGCCTTTCTTCAGAAAACAATGGTGCACTGGGGCTTCTGCCCTTGTATGTTGGCAGATGGCAGTTATTGAGCATCTTGTGGCGACGGAAGTGGTTGTTAGAGGGAACTTAGGGCAGTCCTTTTGCCAGAGCCTGGTTGTTAAGTGTGAGGTGTTGACTGACTTGGGTTGATTGGTAGACACTGCAGATGAATTGACATGTTTCTTTGATTCAGAAACCTGACCGTGATGACTGGGAGAGCGGGCTGAATGCAATGGAGTGTGCACTGCACTTGGAAAAGAGTGTGAATCAGTCACTACTGGAACTTCACAAACTGGCTACTGACAAGAATGATCCCCACGTGAGTATCAGAAACACCGGGGTGAGTGGAGATGATTTGCCACAGGGCTTGGGAGAGCTGACCAGTAACCCTGTCCCATGTTCTCTTTCCTAGTTATGTGACTTCATTGAGACGCATTACCTGAATGAGCAGGTGAAATCCATTAAAGAACTGGGTGACCACGTGACCAACTTACGCAAGATGGGAGCCCCTGAATCTGGCATGGCAGAATATCTCTTTGACAAGCACACCCTGGGACACGGTGATGAGAGCTAAGCTGACGTCCCCAAGGCCATGTGACTTTACTGGTCACTGAGGCAGTGCATGCATGTCAGGCTGCCTTTATCTTTTCTATAAGTTGCACCAAAACATCTGCTTAAAAGTTCTTTAATTTGTACCATTTCTTCAAATAAAGAATTTTGGTACCCAGCTCTTGTTGTGATTGAGGATGAGCGCACCAGCTTCCCTTGCGTCGGCTATACTAACCACACTGCAACGCCTGAAAGAATATTTATTAAACTCGCTAGTTTGGGGAAAGATAGTGAAAGACAGGTGTGTTCAGACAGGACTAAGCAGTCCTGGTTCTGAGTTACCTGCCAGACTGCCATGGGAACATATTCTTGAGTGTCGCTGCTGTGTGCCTCTGACTGGGTCAGTGCCCTGCTGGCATCCATGCAGGTGAGAACCAAGCTGTGAAGCATCACTTATAGGAAACAGGATTGGTGTCAGCTTTATCACTGTGGGAGATTGGAGAGTATTCATAGCATGAGTTGACTGAGGACAAAGTTGGAAGCTGGCCTTAACAGAAGTTTATCTAGCACTAGAAGCAAGTTGGAAATTTTTGCCCTTCTACTTAAAAAGATGTTCTGGTCACGGATGAAATGGAATGTGAAAATGGGAAGTTAATACTCAGGATGTGATCTGGGTGGAGGTGGGATATTTGTTATTGGACAAAAGTGTCCCAAGAAATGACAGGCTTGTGACAGCATTTATGTTTTTTGGAAGTATTAAGTGAGGCCTCAGACCAGAGAAGGTAGTCCAGGAGACCATGGCCAATGCCAGTGAAGTGGGAATGCTTAGGTAGCCAATAAAAGTAGTGAGGCTGGTCCTTGGGCTACACTGGCTAGAGGCTCAGTTCTGTCTTCAAGACTCTGCTAGCCAGCCAGCCAGCCCTGCAAAAAGTAAACCGCCCACTTCCCGAGATAGCTTTCATTTAAGCATTCTGTCAGTATAATTTCACTTCGTAGAACTTGCTGGTGTCAAGCTCTTAGGTGGGATGAACAAAAGGCCTCCATCACCAGGTTCTTTCCCAGGTGGCTGGTATTAACCCTCAGCTAGTGTAGGGACATCAGTAGTAATGGAATCTTGGGGAATTGTCAGGTGGACTCAACTGAAATCACAGGCATGGGCGATAGCTCTGGGTGGACAGACCTGACAGGATAGGATTCTCCAGGCTCCTTCAGGATCGTGTGCATCTGGTCCAAATGGGGTTGTTCATGTTCCGTAGGGCACTCTGGAATGTTCAAGTTAAACTCCACTGTTTTCTTCTTCATGTGACAGGCCTCTTGGTACTGTGCGGAAGGCCCACCACCTAGGAACAATTCAACAGTGTTCTTGGTGGGGCTGGAGAAATGTACCAACAGTCAAGAGCACTTCCTGCTCTTCCAGAGGGCTTGAGTTTATTGCCAGCACCCACATCAGGAATTTCACCACTTCCTATAAATACAGCTCCAGGAGGTCTGACACCCTCTTCTACACCCTCTTCTGGCCTCTGAGCGTACCAGTATATGTGGCATATAAAGTCATACATAACATAAAACTAAAACAAAGTGTCTTGGTCTCAGAAGTCATTGGGTGTTAGGCTTTTGTGTTTAGTGTCCATACCTGTGTCTGAGTAACGCACTGAGGGTGCTGACTGCTGAGGAGGGAAGACCATGGGAAGGTGGCTGCCAAGTGGCTGTGGGGCCTGGCGGTAACTTGGCCTCTTAAACTTTGGTATAGCTCTGAAGAGGTCCTTTGGTTTCCAGACATCATTTTTCTGGTCTTTCTGCTTGTCATTCTTAGACTGGTCCTCGAGGAAGGGGTCCTTCTTAGACCACAACAGTTTGGTCTTTAAGTCTGTCTTGGGAGGATGGTAGTCATTGGATTGCAGTCCTAAGAAGCGTCCAATGGTGCTGCCGTAATCATTCTCTTTCTTGTCATAAGTGTCACTCTCCTCCTCTGAGTCTTTTTTCTTCAGACTGGAAGGAAAAGAAACGTGTAAGATTGAGTGAGTGGACAAAGCCAGAAGCAAGTGCCTGCACAGGACCAAGGCTTCACTGCTGATGGATCGTACTCTTCCCAGGGGCTCCCTCAAGGCCCGGGTCACCTTAGGTGCTCTCTCGCTCACACACACTCTCACTCACTCACTCACTGGTAACATCCCACTTCCCAGTCTAGCATTACAGAGTTGGTGTGTGTCCGTAGGTGAGTAATGCACCTGTGTATGTCTGTGTGAAACCCAGAGGACAGTCTCCATTTGTGTTCTCAGAAAGCCATCAATTTTCTTTGGGATAGGGTCTCCCGTTGGCCTGAAGCTCACAAATTAGGCTAGATTATCTGGCCATCATCTCCAGGCGTCTCTCCCAGTCTGCTTTGGCACTGGGGTTACATGTGTATGGTGTCAAATGACACCGTGTGTTCTGAAGGTCAAACTCAAGCATTCCTACTTTAACCAACAGTCATTTCCTGAATCCCAGTCTCCTCTTTATCAGGCACCTGTTAGAGTATCTCCCTCCAGGCAGTGGGAACTTCTGCTCCCAGTAAAGCCTGTTCAGATAAGGCCCAGCAGGATCTAGGCAAAACAAAGAATTTGTTACTCAGCACCTTAACAAAAGGCCTTGGGCTTCGGGGGCAGCAGACTTCCTGAGGCCCCAGGACCTTTAATCTGTAAGAAAAAGCTTATTTACTCCTGATGGGGCCCTTGCCCAAGTCTAAACTTTCCCTGGCTCTAAGATCTATTTGCAGGTCCAGAAGGTCACCTTTTAGCCAAAGGCAACTTCTATTCTGTGTCTGCCCAGTCTTTAGCCGTAGGTGGAATCTGCTCCACTCACTAGCTTGCCCATTCCCTGAATGCAGGACCTTCACCCAGGTGCTGTGTGTGTGTGTGTGTGTGTGTGTGTGTGTGTGTGTGTCAGATGAAACAGGTTCAAAAACATCTTCCAATATGTTCCTATTTCTAGCTTCAGCTTAATGGACTCTTGGGGTCATAAAAGAACAGAGTCTAGTGCAGTGTGCAAATATATCAGACACTCCATCCAGAGCCTGCTCATCTGTCAGCCAGAAGACCGTGTGACAAGGCCCTTTCAGCCTACTGTGTCTAGGAGGAATTCAGATGAAACGGGATTGTACAGAGAAAATTGTGGCTGCTGTGGGTGTAAGGAGGCCTTTGTAGGACAGTCTTTTCAGGAGGCTGTATTTCCTACTGAGACTCCTTTACAAATACTGTCTCTCCTCCATCCCAGGCTTCCTAGAATTCCACTTCCACACAAAAGCTACTTTTCTGGTCAGAGTTAGAAAGCCAGTCTTGGCAGCTCATTGCACAATCAATCACTGACCGCTCCTGGGAAAGCCGTGTTTCTCTCTGGGCTATACACAGGAGAGACTGGCCTAGAAGGTCTAACACAGCATAGCAGAGAGTATGAAGGTAACTGGATGTGGTGGAGCACAGCATGGTTTTCAATCCCAGCACTTATGGAGGAAGAAGCAGGATTATTTCTGTGAGTTCAAGGCCAGCCTGATTTACATAGTGAGCTCCAGGACATCAAGGACCACGTAGAGAAGCCTGTTTTGTTTTTGTTTTTGTTTAAGTAGAGCACAAGTGATGGTCCCCACCTATTATTCCTAGCACTGGAGAGGCTAAGGCAGGATTCAAGGCCAGCCTGCGTTAGTCAGGGCTTCCAAGCCAGCCTGAACTACATTGTAATGGACTTATTTCAAACAAAGCAAAGGCCAAGGCAACGTGCCTGCCTGTCATCCCCCAGCAGAGTGAGTTTGAAGCCTGTCTGGGCTACATGAGACTTCATCTCAAGAAAAACCAATCAAAAGTAAGTAGGAAGAGTCTGGAACTAGAACCAGACAGCTGGCTCAGATGTGTCCTTTGTCACTTACGTGACTTTAGGCTAGGCAACTCTATTAACCCCTGTGAACATGTGCTTAATTGTCGGAAGAGCAGAGATAACAGACGAAGGTTATTGGGAGGGGAAAAAATTAATGTCTGTGAAGAGCACAGTCCACTGGCTAGCCCTTACTGGACACCCAGTGTAGTAACAAGAGCTGTTCCAAGTTCCTTACACTGAGGGGTTTCACACCCAGTCCCCTGGCACTGTCTACCTCATGTTGAAGGTGGAGCCCATGAAGGATTGTCGGTGAGACCCGGCAGAAGCAGCTGTGTAGGGCGGCTGAGGCGCCGCCTCATTCCAGTACAGGTCTCGCTCCAGGGGAGGCACGTCGTGGTGCATCCCATCCACAGACAACAGGGACACCTGGTTGCCAAGGACAGAGGCAGTCACCAATAGAATGGGCAGCCCAGATGGGACCATGAGCCTGCCTGATGCTTTGGGAACTGTCAATTAGTTCTCTGCGGACCCCAGTTTCCTGTGATATTAAAGACACTGATGCTTATTTGGAGCCTTCAAAGTTGAGGTGAGAATCCTGTGAGTGAATGACTGGCTGAGAGAGGGGCTGATGTTAGAGGAAGGGGGTACAATTTACTGTTCGGTCTCCCTGAGAAACTGCTGTGTTCCCTCTTGGGACCCCTCTTTGAGAAAGGTCTATGACACAGTGTCTCCACACCCCACACCCCCTTATACCTGCAGGTTTCTGTCAATGATCCAGTTGGTCTCAAAATCATCATCATCCTCTCCAAAGGGGTTGATGAGCTGTTCTGCCACCTAGAGGTGGGGAGAAGGGTGACACTCTGAGAACCCTGTTACTCTGCTTCACTTCCCCGAGCCTTGGTTGGGCCCTGCCATTTTGACCACCTCTTGATGCCCTTCCTCCCTAACCATTGTCTTCGTGGCCACAGTATTGGGTCCCAGACGCTCCCAATGGGGTGTCTACATACTACCCTTCTGCCTGTCCCTCATGAGCCAACCCGTCCCTGAAGACCGAACTGTCCCTTCCTATGTCACACAGCAGAATCATCACCTTGATCTCGCCCATGTAATTCACCTCACGTGCCATCAAATTTTTTGTTTGTTTATCTATCTTCCAATATGCATGTATTTGTTCTCTTATGAAGTTAGAGATAAATGCTGAGGCTGTGGTGAACTAGAGTGGCCAGGAGGGGAGTTTCCTGGACAGCGTTTCGAGGGTCCAGGAAACATCCTAATAGCTAGTGAGGTACCTCAGATAGTTTCAGTCATAAAGGTATAATTTAGCGGAGTCTTTAGAAAGCAAAGGGAGGCCTTCGGCAGTGGCGCAGCACGTGTCTGTCTGAGAACTCCTGGCCTCCCTCTAGGATTCGGGAGTCACTGGGTGGAGCCTAAGAGGGAGCCCACTGCTCAGACCTGGGCCAGAGACCACAGCTAGCACCAAACTAAGAAGAGCTTCCAGGTTTGTGTTCTATCGGTGGATTGTAAAATTGAATACACTTGGGATAGTTTTCCAGTAAGTCAGGAGCCAGTGCGTGCCAGGCTGAATCCATGTGACAAGGGATTGAAGATGGAGGTTACTGCTCCATATTTCAGTGATCCTCTAGCCCCTCTTGGAGAACCAGGAAAGCCTTTCAGTGAACTGTGGAATTATGAAGTTGTGGAAGCATTCTTCTTGAATGATACCACTGAGCAGTATTTAGAAGTTGAACTTTGTCCACATGGACAACATTTAGTTCTTTTACTTCCTGGAAGAAAAAATGTTTGGGAAAAAAGAGCTTGCATTATCATTCAAAGTGT
Source organism: Rattus norvegicus (assembly GCF_021556685.1). Classification (NCBI taxonomy): domain Eukaryota; kingdom Metazoa; phylum Chordata; class Mammalia; order Rodentia; family Muridae; genus Rattus; species Rattus norvegicus. The sequence goes on from NC_141534.1 coordinate 219,504,779, forward strand.
CCAGAGGAGAGACTCATTGGGAAGGTGAAGCTTATCTTCCTTGGGGTTATTTTCCATCTAATGTGACACGATTCAACTCATTTGCAATCCATGGATCAAATGATAGAAGAGTTTATGAAGCGCTTTACCCTGCGCCACAACCTGAGCTGCAACAAGGACAAAATCCTGACTTCCATCGTCTAAAATATTTCAAGCCTTTCAGTTTTAACACACTGCTTGGAGAAGAGTGGAAGCAGCCAGAATCAGACCTGTGGCTGATAGAGAAATCCGATGTATAGGAGCATAGCCAACAGTGCCAGCCATTTCTCCTCTGTGTCTGTTAAGGTAATCTAATAAGATACATAAACACATTTCAACAACAATTTTAACAGAGATCACTGAAATGTAGTGCCTCTGTGGCAAATTGTATACGGTGAACAAAGAAATAGAAACTCTGTGTAACATAAAATAATTTTTACTTAAATATCCTCTCCACCCTTGAAAACAGTACAAAACAATAATTTATTTTAGTTGACGAGACCATCTCTATCTGTTAAAGGCGTCAAGATAGAAGAGTTATCTAACTAGATATTTTTACTGTGTAAGAAGAAATAAATAGTCTTGAATTAAAAAAAAAGAAAGCAAAGGGAACTGGGAGAGGATATATTGAAACTAGAGTCTCTCTCCGTGTGTGTGTGTGTGTGTGTGTGTGTGTGTGTGTGTGTGTTTGACAGAATAGTTTCTGTACATATGCTCACGCATGTGTGATATACACAAGATTCCTTTGCAGCTGCCTGTCTTTCCCCCAGGTGGCTGCTGGCTATGACTCCCTGGCCATGCCTACACTGTGGGAGAGAGTAGTATCCAGTGAAGCTCACCTTGAGCCAGCCCATGTAGAATAAGAACTGCAGGATTGTGAAGACAGGCACAACCAGATCCATCTCGTGGCCTGGGTAGTTCTTGAGTGGGTTCAGAAACTGCCTCCCGATCAAGCATGCAAGGAAAAAGCTGTAAACCGCCACTGTCACCACCTGGAAGGAGAAAGGGCACAGGGAGCAGAAAGGGCTAAGCAGGGACGGTGATCTAACATGTTTGTGTCCAAAGCCTTGCTCTGACCTCCACACTTCTGCGACTGGGTCTCTTTTGCATATCTCTCTCTGTCTCTCTGTCTCTCTGTCTCTCTCTCTCTGTGTATGTGTGTGTGTGTGTGTGTGTGTGTGTGTGTGTGTGTGTGTTGTTTGTTTACTTTTATTTTTTGAGACAGAGTTTCATGGAGCCCAGGCTGGCATGAAACTCACTCTATAGCCAAGGATGACCATGAATCTCTGATCCTCCCTTAGGCCACCAGATCCATCCCTGGGGCTGGAAATACAGGTATGTGCCACCAGGGCCATTTTTCATGCAAAGGCAAAGATCAAACACAGGGATTCGGGCTGGAGAGATGGCTCAGTGGTTAAGAGCACTGACTGCTTTTCCTAAGGACCTGAGTTCAATTCCCAGCAACCACATGGTGGCTCACAACCATCTGTAATGGGATCCAATGCCCTCTTCTGGTCTGTCAAAAGACAGTGACAGTGTACTTACATACATGGAATAAATAAATAAATCTTTAAAAAAACAAAACAAAACAAAACACAGGGATTCGTGCACACACGACACGTTCCAAGTCCGGGCCTAATCCCCTGTGAGATGGTCGGTACTCAGTCTCTAGGACTGAGTGCTCTCTGGGTCTTCATGTCTGCAGTTGCCCCAGTTCTTACCTGTGTGTACACCAATGGGATATTGATCCAGTCATAGGCATATAGGTGTCCACACTGAGTACGCAAGGTGCACACCTCCTGGTGGGTGGGAAAGGAGGATGAGATGTTGACCTGCTCCCCAGAACCCTCCCCCCAGCTCCTCCCCAGAAATAATGCAATGGTGCTCATGGAGCAGCCTTGACTGTGTGGTCATATGCAGCTCCCTAGACCTCTCTGTGTCTCAGTGGCTTCATCTAGCAAAAAGGAGCCAGGACTTCACAGGCTCACTCAGAGAGGAGACAGAAGGGAGATTTGGAGAGGGGCCACCTTGGGTTGTGGAATCTTGTTTGAAACATCATATACCACCGGGACAGCAGTGCAGGAAGACCACCTCCCCCACCCCCAGCCTTCTCTTTAAAGGAAGCCACAACCCTTCCCACTGCGTCCCATCTGTGGGCTCACATTCATCAGGCTCTGGAGCAGGACAGTGTCCCTGATTCGACCTCCAAGATAGGCTTTCATTGACAGGTTGGCAAACCACACCCAGGGTACCCAGAATGTGTTGTGTGGTAGGCCCAACCTCTGCAACTGCTTATATTCCCCAGGAGTCATAAAGCCTGCAGGGCAGAGTGGACAAGGCAACAGGTAACCCTAAAGAAGTGGCTTGCATCAGAAAGCCAGCCCAAGCCCCTAGGGTTCTTTTACCAGTCAGGAAAACGGAGATCAGGACAAGCAGAGAAAAAGGAGCTAGACCCATCAGTTCCCAAGCCCCAACTTCTTCCCTTATCCCTGAAGGGTTCTTGACCCTTTCTCAAATCCCTACCTTTTTAGTGTATTCTGGCCCTGTCCTACTTTGAGCATCCTGACTCTGGCCTGCCCAATTCTGTCCCTAATCTCCACCCTCTTCAAACCCAGGGGACTCTGGCTCCACCTAGCGCCAAGCTAAGTCTCAGGCCCCGCCTCCGGTTTGCCTTGGCCCTGCGGCCCCGCCCACTCCAGATACTGCCCACCTGCTTGCATCAGGTGTTGAAGACTGGGAAAGCGCTTGTAGACCGAGGTGCTGATGCTGCGCAGGATGAGCACTTGGCCCAGGATGGCGTAGCGGATGAGCGTGCGCCGCAGCAACCGGCCTTGCTCGTCCTTGCCCTCCACGAAGCTAGATACCTGCATCATGAGGCGGTCGGGCCACGGCAAGTTCTCGTACTGGTTCCACCATCGGCTCACCACCAATGTAACATAGAAACCTGGGGAGGGGGAAGGAGGTACAGGGCGGGGTTGGGGCGGAGAGGGGGTCGGGGGAGAAGGGCCGGGATGTGGCCAGAGACCAGCACCAGCACCCGGTGAACCCAGCCTAGAAGGCCACTGGCCCACCTCATCCCACTCTCCGCCTCTAGTGGAGGCCTGCCCATTGTGTGGCGCTAGCGGGAGGCCACCAGACCCTGAACAGCCGCAAGGGGGAGGGGTGGTGGCGCTCACCCAGAACGAAGGATATAGGGATGAACTGAATGTAGCTGTTGCAGTACAGAGCCAACTTCTCAAACTGCTGCTGCTGATGATTCGAGAGAACCATTCTGGTGTGGGTGAGGCATTGAGAGGAAGTGGCTAAGAGTGGGTCCCTACTCCCGGTTCAGGATGATGAGGGTAGGGTGTCCCAGGGTCACTCTCTGGCTGAGGTGGGTTTTTGGAAGGGTTCACTTCTGGCACCCAGCTCTTGCTCAGTTGGAAAAACAACTTCAACACTGAGATACACACCCAGTCCTTCACTTTTAAACAAGTCAAGGGACAGTGTTTTGGAGCATTCGTTGCTCTTGTGGAAGACCCAGATTCAGTTCCTAGCACCCACATGGCAGCTTAGAACTGTATCTAAGTCCAGTTCCAGGGGAGGTCTGATGTCCTCTTCTGGCCTCCTTGAGCAACACACACACACACACACACACACACACACACACACACACACACACGGTATACATATATACATACATACAGGCAAAGCACACACACACACACACACACACACAAATCCTAAAAAATAAATAAAAGCAGGTAAAAACAAAGGATGTCTTGATGGTTTGGTTTGGTTTTTTGAGACAGGATTTTTCTGTATAACAGCCCTGGCTGTCCTGGAATTCCTTTGTCAACCACACTGTCCTCAAACTCACAGAGATCTGCCTACCTCTGCCTCTTAAGTCCTGGAACTAGTGTGTGTGTGTGTGTGTGTGTGTGTGTGTGTGTGTGTGTGTGTGTGTGTGTGTGTAGGGGGGGAGGCTTGGTAGCTTAATCGGAAAGTGATTGCCTAGCACATATTAGATTGTTTCTACACCACATGTGGGAAGGAACCTAGGCATGGTCTCACACATACAGAGAGAGAAAGGAGGAGAGGGACGGCTAGACTGAGCATCAAGTTTTAGGGTAATGCAGTGGCTCTTGATGATATTCTAATAATACTACATGTGGTGTAAGATACATTTGTGCAAACCCATAGGATGTAGGACACCATGAATGAGTCCTAGTGGCAACAATGACCTTTTAGTGACAATGGTGTGACAAGGGACGCTCATTGATGGCAGCAGCAAAAAACATGCCAGCGTGCATATGTGTTCTGCTAAAGCAGAGGGTGGAATGGACACAGATGAAAAATGTCTCTATCAGCTGTTTAATTTTGCTGCAAACAACGTGTTCTTAAAAAATTACCTCTAGCCAGGCTCTAATTGCAGAGGGGCAGAGGGCAGAGGGGCAGAGGGGCAGAGGCAGAGGCAGGCAGATCTCTGTAAGTTTGAATTCCAGGAGTCCATACAGAGAGTTCTAGGACAGGCAAGGCTACATAGAGAGACCCTGTCTTAAAAATAAAATAAAGTTCTAACTTGACATAGTGGCTCCTGCCTGTGTTCCTAACACTTGGAAGGCAGAGGGCAAGAGGAGAACCTCACTGCAAGTTTGAGGCCACCTTTGTTTCCATAGAGAGTTTTAGGACAGGAAGGGCTACACACCACGACCTTGTCTCCAAGAATTAGTTAACTGGGGCTGGAGAAATGACTCCCTGACTAAGAGTTCTTGTTGCTCTTACAGAGGAGTTCAGTTCCCAGAACCCATGTGACATACCACAACCCATGTGTAACTCCAGTTCTGGAGGATCCAATGCCTTCTGACCTTTACAGGCACCAGGCACATACAGGGTACATGGACATAAAGGCAGGGAAAACACTTGTACATTTAAAATAAATTTAAAAATCTAAAAACAGGCAATTATTAATTAAATTCTAATTTTTAAAATGCCAGATACCAGTGTGCTATTATTAGAACAAATTCCAGAATGGTAGGTATCTAATATTTTTCAATACATAGTAAATATGATTGCTTTTTAAACTTTTATTTATGTATTTATTTCTTGTGTATGCTGGTGTATGTATATATGTGTTCGTATGTGTGTGTGTGTGTGAGAGAGGGAGAGAGAGAAAGAGAGAGAGAGTGCATGTGTGTGCACATACATGGCACACGTGTGGGGTAAGAGGACAGCTGGTGGAAATTGATGTTCTCCTGTGATTTTTAGGTCCTGGAGATGGAACTCAGAGCATCAGGCCCAAATGCAGGCACCTCCACGGAACTGAGCCCAGTCACCAGCCCATGATTTTCTCTTAAAATAGTATTGGATATTCTATGATCATACCTGTCTGACATTTTATTCTTTATAAGAGCACTTTTTACTGAAATAAACAGATCAAACTGCGCTGCCAGTGCCTGAGTGCTTAAGGAAAACAAGGGCAGCCCAGTAGGAGGAGCTCAGGCCTGAGGTCCAGGCCCCTCACTGTGTTGGAGAGAAATAGTTCCCACGTCTCCTCTGACCTGGATTAAAGTATCTTCCAGTCTGATTTGGGATGTGTGTGCGCGTGTGTGTGCACGTGTGTGTGTGCATGTGCACGTGTTGCGGATTGAGCTGGAGATGACACACAGGTCATGCAAATGCAACTTTTCTGAGCTGCGTGACCAACTCCAGCTCTTTTTTTTCTCCCTAGCCTCCTTTCCAATGGCCAAGCCTGGCCAGGAGTTCAGCTCAGTCTGTCTATCTGTCTCTCTATCTTTCTTTCTGTCTGTCTTTTTTTCTGTCTTTCTGTCTTTCTGTCTCTCTCTCTCTTTCTTTCTCTCTCTCTTTCTTTCTTTCTTTCTTTCTTTCTTTCTTTCTTTCTTTCTTTCTTTCTTTCTTTCTTTCTTGTATATGAGTACACTGTAGCTGTCTTCAGACACACCAGATCCCTATTACAGACGGTTGTGAGCCACCATGTGGTTGCTGGGAATTGAACTCAAGACCTCTGGAAGAGCAGTCAGTGCTCTTAACCACTGAGCCATCTCTCTAGCCCTAAATTATTTTTGAGATTTATATTTTAGCTTTGTGTGTATGGGTGTTTTGCCTGCATGTATGTCTCTGTACCACATTTGTGCTTACAGAGGCCAGAAGAAGGTGTCAGAGCCCCATAACTAGGGTTACAAATGGTTTTGAGTTGCCATGTGGGTACTGGGATTTGAACCTTGTTCCTCTGTTAGAGCAGCCAGCCCCTCAGATCTATTGAGCCTCAGCTCAGTCTTATAAGCAAGGTGGAGCCTTAGACACTCTCCTCCTCAGCTCCTTGCTCCTTCCCCACTCTCATCACCACCTCACCCGAGTGCTTGGAGGCCCCTCCCCGTTTGCTCCCCAGCTTCCCAACCCTCTTACCTGTAGAGTCCACGGATGCAATAGTAGAGGAATATGAAGACAAGGAATTCTCCGTACAGCAGCTTGTAGATGCTGCCTCGCCAGCGCAGGAGGAGGCACGAGAAGGAACCAAGGCGGGCATTGGCCACTTCGTTTGTGTAGGTGATAGTCATGGCTTGGCACTGAGTAGCAGTCGGTGGGCTTGGGTCCTGGTGGGCAGGCAGAGAGTAATGTGGGAATGGATAGGAGTCAAAGACTAGGTTCTGACCTTGGACTTGCGTGAGTTTAGTCCTTGCCTACCCTGGGCCTCTGTTTTCTAGCCTGGGACAGAGAAGGCAGGTTTGCAGATTGCCACACGTCCTTGAATTTGCACGATGGCAAAGGCAGCTGCCAGGGCAGTAAGAAGGTTCACACAGAGCTCGGGGCTTCAGAGCCAGGCAGCATGAGCGAGCGCTCAGCCCATTTCCTCAGTTTCCTCAATCACAGTGGAGTGAGTAGCTCAGTGACCTAGGCTAGCTGTACTCACCACCATGTTCCCATTCCCAGCACATAGTCTGGCAAGAGGGAATGCCCTACTGATAGTCACTGAATGGTGACCCCCAGGCCATGCCTCAGTTATCACTAGCAGCATCTTCCCGGTGTGCTTGATCTATCTATGTGGCATGTTTCTATTCGATTGCCACGGGGCACTCTGCTTGCCATTTGTTCTCTTCTCCCACCCCAAGCTCTCAGTGTGTCCTCAGAGGAGCTGCTCAATAAAAACAGATTAGAGCAGTGACTGACTACTCCATCCCTGTCATTCTGGCACCACCGCAAACCAGCTGCTATTTCTGTGCCTGCACACAAAATCCATTCCTACCTCGGGGACTTTGCACAGATATAGAGTCCACATCTTACACATGTGCTACCAGTGTGTGTCCATCATGTATGCACAGTTGTCCACCTTTTAAAGCCCTCAAAGCCCCAGGCCTCTCCACCTGGAGCAGTCTCTACTCACACATAGGGTTCCAGTAGTTCAGACAACCCCATAAAGGCTCTGGCCACTAGGTGGATGGGACTTTCTGAGACCCTGAGGCAGGTACCCCTGCCCATACTTGGAGGCCAGCACTGCCCACCTGGATATGTGCTGAGTTGTCACCTGTTTTTCTGAGCAAAAGGTTCCACAAATAAGCCCTTGTCACAGTCCCTCCTGTCATCTGCTCAAGAGCAGCAGCCAGCACAGACTAGCCAATGTTCCTCTAATTCTTTCCTGGGGATATTGACTTAAGAACAGGGCTGGAATTAGGGGCCATACCCCATCTTCCATGTCTCTAAGTTTAGAAATTAAGAAATCTGTGCCACTACCGCTGCATCCTGACCCCTTGAGGTCTTTCAGAGAAGATTGGGGGCAGGATGGAGCTCCATTTAAGGTATCAGGAGCTCAGGGGAAGGAGGAGACTTTGTCCAGGGGCTACTCCAGAACAACTGCCATGTGTCACTGGCTTCTAGTGACCTGTGTGCTAACTCTGTCTGGGCCACAGCATCCCCATCTGAAAAGGATGTGTTACTGTAGAATATCAGCACAGTAAGAGTGACAGCAATCTGCAAATCCTGGTGAGAAGCTCTGATTGGCCGCTGGTGACATCATAAATTGTGGTGTCTTTGATTGGTTGACAGGGCCTACTAGTAGATACTTCAGAGCCAGAAAAAGAAAGGGGGAACAGGAAGGCCAGGAGTGGAAACTGGGCTTAGTGGAAGATGACTAACAGCCTGCTGTTTAAACTGTCTAGTCCCAGACAGCCTGAGAAAAACAAAAGCCCATGCCCAAGCTCCCAGGGGCAGATGGTTGGCCTCTCAACAAAACCTTAGTGTGCCACTCCTTTCTGAAGGTTCTTCTGAACATCGTAAGATTGGAGTTTACCAACAATGCCAAGCAACCAGAGCTTCCAGGGACTAAGCCACTACCCATGGACTGACCTTGGGCTCCAACCTCATAGGTAGCCATGAATAGCCTAGTAAGAGCACCAGTGGAAGGGGAAGCCCTGGGTCCTGCTAAGACTGAACCCCCAGCGAACGTGATTATTGGGGAGAGGGTGGTAATGGGGGGAGGATGGGGAGGGGAACACCCATATAGAAGGGGAGGGGAAGAGGTTAGGGGGACGTTGGCCCGGAAACCGGGAAAGGAAAGGGAATAACAATCGAAGTGTAAATAAGAAATACTCAAGTTAATAAAGATAAAAAAAAAAAGATTGGAGTTTACCAGCATGCTCACCATCCATGAAGAACATGGACAGCAAGAAGCAGCGGTTCTCAGTCTTCACTGACTGAGACAGTTGTCAAGACAGTTACCAAATATGCAGCTTCTCCGGATCTTTCTCAGGAGTCTGATGCTGTGTCCTTGGAAACGTTGCGTTTGCATCAAGTGCCACAGGATTCTGTGATCTGGGTGGTCTTGGGAACCACACTTCCGGAAGTCCCAATTGATATTCTCACCCTGAGCCTTAAAGTGAAGCCACCCACCTACTCCCTGCTTCCTCTCCCCCCCCCCACACCTCTCCAGACACTCCCTAAGGAGACCGAGCTGGCAGGTGATTTTGGCACACACAGATTTTGCCTGCATAATTCTCTGTTCAGAAAGGGGGAGAATGGTTTCACTATGACCTCGACTACTTTTCTAATCACAGTGAACAATAAAGCTGATGCTATCCTGAGAGTCTACTGAGATCGGGGGTAACCTTGGAGGAGGAAAAGCACCCACCCCTCTCTGCCATCCTGCCCCTGTCCTTAATTGAACAGAGAAGGGACAGGACTGTTGTGAGCCTCAGTGTTCTCCTCTGAAAAGAGAGTGAGAATAAGTGCTGCTTCACTGCAAGATCAGATTGAAGGTGACAGATGAGACCGGCCTGAGGAGGATCTGCAGAGTGTGCTGCCTGTGACCCACTGGACAGGGACGGCCCAACTTGCCCAGGTGCCGGTTTTCCATTGGAATGTGCAGCTGGACTGAGAATCTCTATGGGCTCTTACCTTGTTTCCCCTTTCTCCAACGTATACTGACACTCACAAGAGAGCTTGCTACCTACTAGGTGGTCTCTCCTCTCTCTCTCTCTCTCTCTCTCTCTCTCTCTCTCTCTCTCTCTCTCACACACACACACACACACACACACAAAATCTCTCTCTCTCTCACACACACACACAATCTCTCTCTCTCTCTCTCTCTCTCTCTCTCTCTCTCTCTCTCACACACACACACACACAGAGACAGAGTAAGAGAGACAGACTACATCATTGAGGTATGTTCTCATATAGCACAGGATAACTTTGAATTTTCTTTCTTTTTTTTCGGAGCTGGGGACCGAACCCAGGTAGGCAAGCGCTCTACCACTGAGCTAAATCCCCAACCCCATAACTTTGAATTTTCTATGTAGCCCAGGAGGACCTTGAACATCTAACCCTCCTGCCTCCTCTACTTCCTGAGAGCCGAGATTACAGATGTGAGCCACCATATCCAATTTTTGCAATGCTGGGAACCTGGTGCAAGATATCATGCACATTAGGCAAGAACTCCTCCCACTGAGATAAATCCCAGCCCAGTAAATATATATTTAAATTAAAGTTGAACATGTTTCTGGCAGAGTAGTTCAAAACAAAACACCTGTAAATGCTGCCTTGATGGATTCCTGCATCCCTTATGTTGGCCACTAGAGGTCACCATTGACTTAGTTCTTGCAAGGGAAGCCTGGTCCAGTTGTCCAGGTGTCAGTGACAATCAAAGCTGGCTTTGGAAGGCGCCGTTGTCTTCTTGACCATTACCAGTAGCTACAGCGTCTTTTGGAAGAGCTGGGAAGTTCTGGAGAACTTTGATTTTCCGTGGAGCCCATATTCCTCACCATTAGCCTAGCAACCCCACCCCCACCCCCCGCCACCCTGCCTCTCCCAGATGCATCAAGATGTCTCCAGAGACATTGTGATCAATCTGCTCCTAGACCCGCCAGCCCTAGGCACACTCCAACATAAGACGTGGTGTCCCACAGGTCTCAGACGCAAAAGTGTCTCCAGTCAACCAGGCAGATCTCAGGTGTACAGTAAAACTCAAGACATACCTGGATGCAGGACCCCAGAATGACCCCTACAAGGAGAGTGTCCAACTCAGCCAAGACCACTCTCCCTTTCCATCCCACAAGACGCTATTCAACAAAACATCTCTGATACCAGAGTAGAATCTGTTCTAACTCCTGCCTCTAAGAAGTCAGAGTTGAGTGACTGCTAGAGAAATATTCAAAACCTCCAGCAGAGAACGGGAATGACAGTGTCTGAGAAGCCAGGAAAGCTTACAGAGTAGGAGCACTGGAGTCGGTGTTTGAAGCAGGAACAGGAGCTCGCTGAGAAGATGTAAGCACGTAAGAACAGCCCACAGCAAGTCACTGAGGCATCGCCAAGGGACTATTGAGTGTAAAAAGTCAGGGAACACTAGTGCTTAAGGCAGACCTTTTGGTCAAGGCCACATCACTACTAATGAACTAGAGCTAGGACCTGGGACCTGAAGTCTTCTAGTTTGTGTCCTGGGCCCTTTCTACCCCCAACCATAACCTCTGCCCTGGAGGAGGGTTACCCAGAACCTGAGGTTTACCTGTTAGGGTTTCTGTTGGGGTTGAAGGGAGGTCTGAGGAATGAGGGGTGTGCAGAGAAGACTTTGATGGTAGAAGAGCACATGCTCTCCTGCCCCCTGGTACAGAGTCATGTCAGGGAGAAGGCAGAGCACAGTTGGGCTGATGGGTGGAGGTTCTAGACCCAGAACATTATAGCCTTCTCATCTAGGAGCACCATGGCAACGAGAGCATCACAGAGGGCCTGGTGTTTGCCAGGCAGGTAGAAGAGGACCAGACTTGGCAGAGGGCAGTAGGCAGTAGGCCCTGGGCTGGGCCTGGCAGACCTGGCTGCTGTCTCCAGGTTCTGCCTAGGGTGCCTGCTAGCCCACTCTCCTCCTCTGAGCCAATCATAGAATAAACAGGGAAGAAATCAAAAGGTGGCTTAGCACAGCTGGACAGGGAGGCAGAGGACATATAGTGCCACTCCAGGGACAGGAAGGAAGACAGTCAATACCTCTTGCCTGACACCAGGTAGATCTCATTGCTAGAGCTCTGGGGGACTGACATAATAACCTCTGACCCTCTCAGAGGGACAACAGGGACAAGGTGAGGCAGGGAAAGGCTGGGAGACAAGTCCTGGCACCACCAAGCCATATCCCACAAATAGCAATGAGATAATACAGAATAGGCCAGAACCAACCCGGAAAGAGACGCACGGTGAAAATTCAGCACAACCTGAGGGAAAGCTAGGATCTCTAGCCGTGCGGTGCTTCATGGACTCTTCCCTGCAGGTACCAGCCAGGTGAGGAGCTGAGCCTACCATTCCCTTCTCACCAAATCCCCACCTGCCAGAGAGTGAATTTCCATGTATGTGTGTATGTATGTATGTATGTATGTATGTATGTATGTATGTATGCATGAATGCGTGTATGTATGTATGCATTTATGTTTGTATGTATGCATGCATGCATGTGTGTTTAAATGTATGTATATATGTATGTATGTATGTACTATGTATATGTATGTTTGTACATATGTAGTTAGTTTTTGGTTCTATGGATAGGTGTTTTGCCTGCGTGTTTTTCTATATAACATATGCATCATGCCTGGTACCTGATGCAGCCAGAAGAGGACACAGGATCCCTTGAGACTTGAGTTTACAGATGGCTGTGTGCCAACATGTGAGTGCTGGAGATCAAAGTCAGGTCCTCTGGAAAAAGAGCCGTTGCTCTTTACTGGTGAGCCACATTTCCAGTCCCGTGACTGAGCTCTTTATGTAATTACCTACTGCACAGCCTGAGTTCCTTAGGGGATAGCAAGAGGCAAAGCCTTTTTCTCTCTCTGGGCTCGTCAGCTTCAGTGAATTGCTTTACCTGTCCACCCCCTCTTAGAACGTGGACTTTTACACCGAGGCCCCTTAGCATGCGCGCTATACAAAAGATTGTCAGAGATGTAAGAATCTGAGGCTTCCACCCCACACGTACTCAGTCATAATCTGCTTCTATTTTTTTTTTTGGTTTTGTTTATTTATTGGTGTGTGTGTGTGTGTGTACACTCACATGCATGTGTGCATGCATACACATGACAGTGTGTGCGCAGGTGTGTGTGTGTGTGTGCATAGTACACATGTGGAGGTCAGAGAACAACTTTCAGGAGTTGGTTCTCTCCTTCCAGCTTGTGGGTCTCACAAATCAGACTAGGCCTTGACTGCAAGCATTTTTACTGCATCTGAGTCAGGTGTGCAGCCTGAAAAGTTGGTTTCAGGTCACCACGAGAGAGAGAAGTTCATTAATGTTTCCATTTCAAAAGCACTGCATTCTTTTGTTTGTTTGCTTTTTACACATGCCTTGAACTTGATGTGCATCTGAAGATGACCTTGAACTCCTAATTGTCCTACCCCCATTTCCCAAAGGTTAAGATTGTCAGCCCAATTTATGCAGTGTGGGGGATTGAACCGAAGGTCTCTTGCATGCTGGGCAAGCACTCTGCTAACTGAACTACACCCAGACCTCTCTATACTTAGTTGAGAATGTTCTTGAACACATAAAACTTTTTAATTTTCATGAATTTTGATCTGGCCCAGTCTAAGGTCATGAATATTTGCTTGCCTCCTTTTTTTAAAAAAAGATTTATTTATTATATACAAGTACACTGTAGCTGTCTTCAGACACACCAGAAGAGAGCATCAAATCTCATTACAGATGGTCGTGAGCCACCATATGGTTGCTGGGATTTGAACTCAGGACCTCTGGAAGAACGGTCAGCGCTCTTAACCGCTGAGCCATCTCTCCAGCTCTTGCCTCTTATTTCCTTCTGAGAACTTTATGATTTTAACTATGATTCTTTTTTTTTTTTTTTTTTTTTGGTTCTTTTTTTGGAGCTGGGGACTGAACCCAGGGCCTTGTGCTTCCTAGGCAAGCGCTCTACCACTGAGCTAAATCCCCAATCCCCTTAACTATGATTCTTAAGGTCTGATATATTTTGGGTTCCTTTGTGTGGAGAGTGTGAAGTATTGCTACAAATGGATACCCAGCTGCCCATGCCCTCTTTGCTGGAAAGGTTCATTTCCCTCATTGAATGGATTTGGCACCATTGTTAAAGATCAATCTGTGACAGATGTATCTATTTCTGGAGTCTCCGCTCAATTCCATTGATCTCTGTGTCTGCCCCGAGGCCAATACTACATTTGTTGTCTAGTTTTGATTCAGTTTTTCTTTTTCTCTTGTGTGTGCATGTATGTGTAATATGTATATGAGTATATATGTGTGTATGTATGTGTAATATGTATATGGGTATATATGTGTGCATGCATATTGAAGTCGTAGGTCACTGCCAGTGTCTTCCTCAGTGGCTTGACCACTTCATTTACTGAGGTGAGATCTCTTGCTGAACCCAGAACTTGCCAATTCTGCCTAGTCTAGCTCAGTCAGCTTGCCACGTGGATCCTATCTCTGCCACCCAAGTGCTAGAATGACAGGCATGCACCAACTGGCCCTGGTTTATACAGTGACAGGCAGTGGGTAGGCATACTGTGGAATCAGAAAGTGTGAGTTAGGCTTAGTGGGTAAGATGACCTCACTTCAATCCTCAGAATCCACAAGTGGAAGGAGAGAAGTTACTCCCAGTTTGTCCTCTTATTTCCACACGTGCTCCATGGCACATGAGCGCCGCTCTCCCCTCCCCCTGTCCCCACCCCCACCCCATACACATGCACACATGCAAATAAATAAGCAAATATGAAACAGAAGCTCGTGTTTTCGGACTTTGGTTATTTCGGCTGTGGTTTTGGTTCATTTCTGATGCCGTGACGGAACACCTGACAAAAGCCCTTTTGGGGAGGACGGCCTTGTTTGACTTAGGATTCCAGGTCACAGTCTGACCTGGAGTGAAACCCATCATGTCAGGGAAGTCAAGGCAGTCAGAACTAGAAGCAGTCATGTCCAGTCAGGAGCAGAGACAGAAATGGACGATCCGTGCCAACTGCTCTGCTCTTTCTCAGCTCTTATGCAGTCCAGATTCCAAACCCAGGGAATGGTGTCTCCTACCTTCAGCCTGGGTCTTCCCACATCAATTAATATAACCAAGAGAACCCCACAGGCATGGCCACAGGTCAACCTAACTCTTCCCACGTGATTCAAGACTGTGCCAGGTTGACAATTATAACCAACCATTGCAGGGTGCCTTGGCATTCCTTATGAATTTTAGGACAGTCTTACCATCTCTGAAGAATGACAGTTGCAAATGTGACAGCCTGGTTTTGATTCTGTAGGACACGCTATCGTGTAATATATTGTTCTTCCTAGCTGTGACATGAACTATCTGCTTAATACTTTAGCTCTCTTTTAATTTCATTCAATAATAGTTTGCTGTTTTCCATGTGCAAGGTCTTTTGTTTATTTGCTACTGTTGCTTGTTTTGAGACAGAGTCTCTCTACATAGCCCTGGCTATCCTGGAACTAGATAGATCAGGCTGGCCACAAACCCACAGAGTTTTATTTTTATTATTAAAGGCCTGCACCGCCATGCCCAATACAGTGTGCAAGTCTTATACGCCATTTTTGGTTAAAAATATTCTCTCTCTCCCTCTCCTCTCCCCCCTCTCTCCCTTTCTCTCCCTTTCCCTCCCTCTCCTTCCCTCTCTTCCTCCCTCTCTTTCCCCCTCCCTTCCTCTCTCCCTCTCCCTCCTCCTTCTTCCCTCCCTCTCCGTTCCCTCCCCCTCTCCTCTCCCCTCCCTCCCCCTCTCCTCTCCCCTCCCTCCCCCTCTCCCCTCCTTCTCCTTCCCTCTTCCCCTCTCTCCCTCCCTCTAGTGCTGCAACTAGAACTGTTTTCATTGACTTCACTTTTGAAGTCTCACTAGAAGATGGAAATGTAACTGCTCTGTAGCTGTCCTTGTTTGTCATTGTCATGTTTTTGGTATACTAGGTCTCCTATACACTAGCCAAGCTGTGTACCACTGTGCTCTCTCACAAACCCTTGGTATCATGAGACAAAGTATGTAGGCCAGGCTGGCCTTGAACTTGTGATCCTCTTTCCTTGTGCCACCACTCAAAGCACCAACTGAATTTTTCTTTTCCTTCCCACCTCCACCCCATCCCCATTGAAACAGGGTATTTTTGTTTAGATGAGGCTGGCCTTGAACTCAGATTCACCTGCCTCTGTCAGATTAAAGGTATGAAAGGACTGATTTTGTTTGTTTGTTTGCTCTTATATCTGGTAACTTCATATCTGGTAACTTCACTGAATGTACCTACTAGCTATAACAGCTTTGGGGGGACGTTTTTATTTTGTGTATGTGAGCATGTCTGTGTGTTGGTACTGTAGGGTAGCCAGGCAGGCACTCTATCACTGAGCTGCATCTCCAGCTCTTGTTGGGAGTGGGGCTTGGTATTTTGGACTAGAGCTTCTGTATGTATATGGGATGGTCCAGGACTTGCTGTATAGCCCAGGTCTTGAACTTGCAATCTTTATTCACCTGCATTTCAAATGCTAGAAGTCTAGGCAAGCAACACCATGCTTGGCCCCTTCTCTGATAGTACCCAGTCGGCCATGTTTGCTATTGTCTTTGTGTTTGTTTTCGTTTTGATCCCTGAATTCTCTTGATAGTTGTCCTGGGGATCACCTTTACTATCTTTATCTTGCTTTACTTATTTTTTTTTCTTTTCTTTTTTTCGGAGCTGGGGACCGAACCCAGGGTCTTGCGCTTGCTAGGCAAGCACTCTACCACTGAGCTAAATCCCCAACCCCGCTTTACTTATTTTTGACACAGGGTTTCTCTAGGTAGACCTGACCTGGAACTCTTGATCCACCTGCCTCGGACTCCCGAGAGCTGGGATCCAAGGCGTGAGCCACCATGCCTGGCCTAAGTTCATCTTTAGCAACTTTGGAGTTCAAAGCCACCTTGGGTTCCATGAGAACCTGCAAAAAAGAAAAAAAGAAAAAGAAAAAAGAAAATTAATAAAATATGAAACAGTTTCTGTTCCTAAGCTAGGACCTGTGCCTTGAACACATGAGCATTTGGGGGACACATCAGACCCAAACTATAGCACGTGTGTAGGTAACTGAAAAGCTCATGTAGCCACATAAGGATTTCATCCTCTGCTTAGCATTATGGGTTAAAACAGGAGGCTGATTGGGAAGATGGCTCAGTCAGTCACTCTCTTGCCTTGTGAGCGGAAGAACTTGAGCTGGATCTCCAGAAGCAATCCCTAGAGCACATGTTAGGGAGTCAGCAGTGGTGAGCACTTGTCTTCCCACTGGTTGATGCAGGTGTTCTGTCCCTAGACTGCTGGCCTGCCTGCTTGCTTTGAGACAGTCTCAAGTAGCCCAGGGTCTTCTGTCACCTTTTTGTTTTCTTGGTTTGGTTTTACTTACTAGATTTGGTTCCCTTCATTTTAGGAGGCTTTGCTCAGTTAGTTGATAATCTTCGGTTTTCCTCTTTATAGCCAAGAACTCTAGGAGCAGGGCTGGCAAGATGGCTTCATTGGGTCAAGGCATTTTCTGCCAAGCCTGGTGACCTGAGTTAAATTCCTGGAACCCACATGGAAAGGAAAGAGCCAACTCCCATAAGTTGTCCTCTGACAGACACATGTGCACTGTGGCACACATGAACTCGGCCCCCAATAAATAAATGTAATACAAATCTGTTTTGTTTTGTTTTGTTTTGGAGACAGAGTTTCTCTGTGTAGTCCTGACTGTCCTGGAACTCCCTCTGTAGACCAGGCTAGCCTCAAAATTGAAGATCCACCTGCCTCTGCTTCCAGAGTGCTGGGATTAACGATCTACACCACCACTCCCAGGTATAAGAATGAGTTTAAAGTTAAAGAAAAGGAAGGACTTTTAATGGGCAGAATGAAAACTCCAGTTCTGCCTTTGTCTACTTATCAAGACCCAGGACCCTGTCTCAAGTCTCAAAAATAAAACAAGATGGAAGCCGGGTGTGATGGCACACCTGGGAAGAGAAAGCAGGAAGCCTAGGGGCCCACGGTTACCTGTCTTTGGCTCCATAGTGAAGTTGAGGTCAGCGTGGGCTACATGAGATCCCATCTCAGTACAAAAGGAAGCATTGATGGGACGCTCCCGAGTGTGGTGGCCAAGCTTACGACGCAGTGCTCCTAGATGGACAGTTACAGTAGTCTTAGAGCTGTTCTCAGGTTGGCCAGAATCCCAATGCAGGAGGCTTGAAGGGTAAAGGTCTGACAGTCAAGAGAGAAGGGGTGTGTGTGTGCGTGCGTGTGTATGTGTGTGTGTGTGTGTGTGTGTGTGTGTGTGTGTGTGTTGGGGGGTTGGAGCTCAGTGTTCAGCATTTGCAATCCTAAACTCCCTCAGGCAGCTGCTACTGATCCGAAGGACCTCCATTTACCATCTCCAAAGAGTAATTTCCAGTTTTATGTAGGACTCAGAAAGGTCAACTGCCTGGTGGTGTGATGGGAACAGACTCAGGGATGCAATTGCTTCCCATTTGCCTGGAGCCAGTGCTCTACACTTAGGCTTGGCTGCCAATGCAGAATGTCTGCTGCCGCCAAGTCCCAGCGTTCTGCTTCCCAGTCCTATTAGTCTGTTGATGCTCATCCCCTGATGGCAGATTTATTTAGCTGCTCCTTGCAGCTCTTACAGTTTTTGCTTTAAATATTTTATTAGGTATCTATTAATTTAGAACCGTATTACTTATCCAATGAATTTAACTTTTGTTTTTATTTTTAATTCTTATATGTACATGACATAATATATTATATCATGTATATAATGGATTTCAGTTGGTTTCACCTCATTTGCCTCTTTCATGCCCCTCCTCCTCCTCAGTAAGTTGCTAGGCAACTTCCACGCCTTTTTTTTTTTTTCTTGTTTTTTGGAGCTGGGGACCAAACCCAGGGCCTTGCGCTTGCTAGGCAAGAGCTCTACCACTGAGCTAAATGCCCAACCCCCCACGCCTTCTTTTTTAAGTGTGACCCACTGTGTATAGTTAGGGTTGCCTGCGTGAGCACTGGTGGGAGGTTATTTACTGGGGTAAGAGCAACTTAGCAGTGCCTACACTACTGAAGAAAGTTACTCTCTTCTCCCCCAGCGATTACCAGCCTCCAGTAGCCTGTCAGGGACAGGCGGGACCTCATAAGTCCTTTCACCCTCTAAGATGAAATGTTGCAGGGCCCACGCTTGTGCAGGCCACCACAGCTGCCGTGAGTTTATGGGTACAACAGCTGTGTCATGTCCAGAAGTCAAAGGTCCCTAGCTGCTCCTGGCTCCTACCTTTGTATGTATCTCCTAAAGACTCAATTCTCTCTCTTGCTGGCTCTAATTTGTTATTTAACCCCTTATTTTGAAAACATATTCGTTTGGCCATTGAAATTATTTTTCTGTTCTCCTGAATGATTTTGCACTGCTCATTAACCTTAAAGTCATCTATAACCTTCCTGCTTTGCATAAAGGAGTCTAGTATCTGGAGCCCTAGGATAGCCAAATCTGTTTGTAGCTTGCTTCTGCTGAATCTCACTTATTGTATCTTTCTGTCCTGGTGATCTCTGACTGACAGCTCCTTGGTCAGCGTTGCATAATGGGAGTCCTGCAGGAATAGATTCAGATACTTTCCTCCACAGATTCACACACAGTTCCATCAAAGGATGTCACCAATGGGGATTATTTTGGCACTGTCCCTGCTGGTCCTGCTCCTGCTTTCTCCTTAATCTTCTTTGTAAGGAAAGAGATCTCTGGCAGCCAGCAAGGCCTCAAAGAATCATGGCGTCTCTCTAGGATTTGTTTGTACAGAGTAACATTATGTTGCCCGAACTGCTTTTCAACACTGGGGTTAAGTCATCCTCCTGTCTCAAGTAGCTGGAATCGCAGATGAGCTCTACCATGCCTGGCTTAGGGTATTCATTTTCAGTAACTGAAGGGTTCCTCGTTGCTTCAAGGCCAGCACATCATGAGGAGCAGAAATGCCCTGGTGCATTCCATCCAGTGGTCTTCCGGTTTTGAGACGGTATCTCATGAAGCCCAGGCTGACCTTAGACTCACTATGTAGTCAAAGCTGATCTTGAAGAGCTCTTGATCTTCCTGCTGCTACCTCCCAAGTGCTGGGATCACAGGCCTACATCACCATGCTTGGCCCTTAGAGTCACCCTTTTGACGTGGAAATCCAGTCACACATCTGCTTAAACCTGCTAATGACTTCCCTTGTCTTTATGTGCAAACTCTAAACTCAGGATACAAAGCTTCCTGCCACCTCCATGATCTGGTCCCTAATTCTCACATTAGCCCAAATCTTCCAGTGATTCCCTTCCCTCTCCCACCCCCACCCCCTCACACCCCATGCCAACGATCATAGGTCCAGGCTAGGAGCTGCTAGGTAAGGTTCCAGAGTCTCCACACTTCCCGTATTTGGGTACCTTTCACTCAGTGTCAGCGTCAGCTCTCTGAATCTCATCCCCTACGCACCACCACCTCTCAAAGATGTACTTCATTTACAGAGAGATGATGTCTTGATCGCTGACATCCCTCCCCCCACAGCAGAATTAAATGACCAACTGTTCTCTTGTGGATTCATGCGAATTCTTAATACATTAGAGATGTGGCCCCTTTGCCATTGGCTGAGCATGGCCTAGCGTACTTGCCTTATGATTTTTGCCATGGCTGATGACAGTGAGGGAGAGGACTTGGAAAAGTTTTCAGTGTTAATATGAACAGTTCAGTTGATTATCTTCTGTGTCTGTCTGTCCAGGGCTTTGAGTATTTTCTGCTGCCAGCAGTGTGCTGCTCTCTTGCTTATAGAATGAATGGATGAGTGGATAAATGGATGGATGAATGAAAGAATGAAACAAATGTTAACGGCGTCTGAGAGCATTTAGAATGAATTCCAAATTCTTTAGCTTGGCCTCGGAGGCCAAGCCTTAGACTCTCTTTCCAGCCTTTTCAGGATGATCCCACATTGATCCCCAACCTCCAGTTAGGTTGAAGGATCTGCCTCTCTCTCTGGATGTGTCTGTTTTGGCCACTCCCAAACCTGCTGGTCCCTCTGCCTAAAAGGCCCCATTTCTACTTTACCTGTTGCTTGCTCCTCAAGCTCCACTGTTTCTGAAAAGTCTCATTTTCAGCACTCAGGAGCTAGAGACAGGGGTGTTGCAATGAGGTTGAGACCAGCCAGGTTTCACAGTAAGACCCTGTTTCAGAAACACAAGAAATTTGGGCAGGTGAGATGGCTTAGCGGGTTAAGGGTGCCTGCTGATAAGCCTGACAACCTGAGTTCAATCCCTGGGACCCCAAGGTGGAAGGGGAGAACTAACTCTCTTTTTTTAAAATTTATTTAATACTTAATAATAATTCTTTGGTTTGAGAACTAACTCTCGAAAGTGGTTCTCTGACCTGTACCCTGTGGCATGTGCATGTACCTCCAAACGAAATAAATGTGAGAACAAAACAAAACCAGACAGAACTTGGGATGTAGTTCAGTTGGTAGTGGGCTTATCATGAAGCCCTAAATTAAATTCTCAGCACACATAAACTGGATTTGGTGGCACACGCCTGCAGTCCCAGCACCACAGGAATGCAAGGTCATCCTCAGCTACCTAGCTAATTGGAGGCTAGCCTAGGCTACATAAGACCTTTCTCAAAAGCACACAAACCTCACCAACCCCCTTTTCTGGAAAGGTGAACAGTGGAGGGATGAGAAAGTGAGCTTGGAAGTCAGACCCAAGTGTCTCCACTTGTTTGCTATTGGCCATTTCCTTTAGCCTTCCCCATGTCTTCATCCCAACTCCCTTCTCCTGCGAAAGACGAAACTCCAGTCTTATGCTTGCTGGGCAGATGCAATGCTCCCAGACCCAGTTCCCCTCTTTAATAGTCAGATGGAGGCGGTATATGCTTTAATCCCAGCATTCAGGAGGCAGAGGCAAGCAGATCTCTGTGAGTTTGAGGCCAGTCTGGTCCATAGAGTGAGTTCTAGAATAGCTAGGGCTACGCAGAGAAACCCTGTCTTAAAAAACAGAAACAAAACAAAACAGGCACAGAAAGCGACAAGGACCACATTGGATGACTGTGACGTCTTATGTAACCAGTCAGAGATGAGCCCTGCATTCCTTCCTTCTACTCTAGTCATAGTGGTGTCATCCCCTGAAGGTCTGAATGGCTCTCAGACTCATCCTGTGACCAAGTTTTCCCGCTGGGCAGAATTGAGTAACCAAACAGGTTTCCTCTCTCGGAACTAGCCCAGGCCCCAGGAACATCTAGATTCATTTTCACACACCTATTTGGCCTAAAATAATCCCTTTCCTCCTCTCTCTCTGCCTGAGCTCCAGTGGCTTCCTCAATCTCTAACTTAAATCTTCAAAGAAGTTCACTAATACCCAATCCCCCAGCCACCAGCTTATCTAATACTTATCTAATACAATGAAGAATTAGGTAAGTAGCTCTCAGTCTGTGGGTTGAGATCCCACAGAGGTAGAATATCAGCTATCCTGCATTATTAGACATTTACACTATGACTCATAACAGT
This sequence comes from Rattus norvegicus, assembly GCF_021556685.1. Taxonomy (NCBI): domain Eukaryota; kingdom Metazoa; phylum Chordata; class Mammalia; order Rodentia; family Muridae; genus Rattus; species Rattus norvegicus. Next base: position 219,526,727 of record NC_141534.1, read on the forward strand.
AGCAAAATTATAGTTTTAAAGTATCAATGAAATAATTTTATGGCTGGGGGGGGCACCACACCATAAGGAACTGTATTAAAAGGTCATAGCATTAGGAACTTTGAGAACCACTGAGCTAAACGAAAGATAACCCTACTCCATTTTAACGTGGGTAAACTGAGTCTCAAACTAGCATTGCTATAGTTGGGTCTGGAGCTTAGGTGTTTTCAAAGCCAGAGAAAAGGATTTTCTCATAGGTCTTGGGGGTGGGCAGTGGTAGGGACGGGACAAAGTCTGAACCACAGAGTAGTATATGGTGGTGGGGGAGGTCCTGACTCTCCGAGCCTCTCCCTTGGTGTATAAAGCACTGATGTTATATTCTTAGAGGCCACTCCAGCATTCAATTGTTTTGTGACCATACACAGATCATCATATACCAGAGGCCATCTCTCCTGAGTCTTTTGAGGAAGAGCAAAGATGATATGTGACTCCAAGGCTGAGGGTAAGGACTCCCTGGACCACAAGAAGTTTAGCAACCAGAGGTCTGGTTCAGTTTTAGGTCTAAGTCAGTATGCTGTGTCCACTTAAGCAAATCCACCTGCCCCTAGCACCCCAACTGTCCTAGCAATAAAATGGAGAGTTCGGGGGATGGAAAGATCTATGCTAGCATGATTTTTACATTCTTAGAATTCTCTAAGAGCTGTTCCTCACCCAGCTCTGTCTGAGCCTAGACTGTCCCCAGGGTCTGACTTCATCATTGGCCTGACCAAGTCTTTGACACTATACTGGCTTCCACCAGCCATCCAGTTTTTCTGTAGAATCCTGGCCAGACTTCAGAGCTCCATGGATCAGGGGCTGCAGGCAATCTTCTCTGTCAGGCCCGGGGGACACAGGGAGTAGAGTGTCCAGGCCGGAGTGTGAACGCCCCAGTCTCTTCCCTCTCCCTCCCTGGAGCCAGCATCCTTCCCTCCCTCCCTGGTGAAATCTGAGCTCAGGGATCCAGGGAGAATTCTGGCAGCAGAACATTCCATCCAGTTGTCCAAACACTGCACAGCTGGCGGAGGGAGGGGCAGCCCGAGGAGCCGGGTCAGGAGCCCAGAGGTTGTGTTGTTTTCATGGAAATGAGGGAGACCTTGCTGGGGGAGTAGGGGCACCCAGTGGGTTCAAACCCTGACTGCCTGGAAAGGCTCATAAGACAAGGAAGACAAAGCAGTTCCCTCTGCTCACACCGTCTGGGGCCTGCTTGCCCAAGGTCATCCTGTGGAGCTCCAGCAAAAGTAGATTCATCTGCCTCAGAGCCTGCCCAGCCAGGTCTGGACAGCTACCTCTTGCCTTGGGAGTCTCCTCCTCGTGACCAGACTCCAGGCTCAACCTCAAGCAATAGGGGGAGGGCAGGCAGGGATGAGAATGAAATAGCAAGCCCCAAGAGAGACGCTAGACAACAGCTCTGTTGCCAGCTGGCCCATTCCCAACTGTCTCCCGGTGCCCTCCTCAGTGACCCTGAATGACTCTTCAAGCCTCAGTTTCCTGATTTGCAAGAGCAGAGGGTTGACCTCTTATTGACTGGCAAAGGTCTTTACAGATCTTCCCCTCTAAGCAAATGCCCTGAAAGTAGCTTATTTTCTTGTGAGGTTCTCAGTAACCCTGACTCAGTTTCCCCACTGAGCACCCCCAATGCCTTTTACTGCCATCCAGGTCTGGTTGCGTCACGGTGGTAGGAGATGCACCCCCTTTCCGCACTTCCTGTTTTCTGCTAATGATTTCCAGGTGAGCCCTTGGTTGCCCTGCAGAGGAAGGTGGGGGCACTAGAGAATTTAGTAGGGGATGATCGAGGAGCAAAAACAGGAAGGGTGGGCGCAGCCCATGGAAAATTCACAGCCAGGAAACCCTCCGACAGCATCTGGCTTGCATTAGGCTGAGCAGCCTTCACAGCCCAGAGCTCAGCAGATACTGTTATCCGCTGGCCTATCCGCTGGCCGGCGGGCTGCGAGGGGTGTGGTGCTGGTGGGGAGGGGCTCAGAAGGACCCAAAGGCTGACCAGAGACAATAGTGAAAGTAGTGGAGAAGGGGGTTTGTGACGCCAGGGCAGACAGACCTTCCATGAAAGTTGCTGTCTTCCATAGGGAAGAATAGTTCCTATTTTAAAGATGAGGGCCTAATCCCAGAGAGGTTAAGTGACTTGTCCAAGGTCACACAGCCAAGGAGGAAATCTCTTCCGTTTTGAAGGCACAAAATGGAATGGAAGTTGAAGTTAGTGTGAAGACTGGATATATGGTGGCTCAGTATTTATTTCTCTTGCCTGCATAAGGCTCTGGCTTCAATCTCCCTCAGCACTACAACTACCCTGTTCAGAAAAAAAGAAAACGTGGGGAACGATGTTTGGAAAGGGCAATTTGAGGTGTGTCTTGAGTGACAACAGTTGGCCCGGATGTGCTTCAGAGGCTATGGTTGGGGAAACTGAGGCACAGAATGGCTGAAGCTATGTTGAATTGTCCTTTGGTGACAGTAGTTAATGGGCTTAAGGGACTAGTTACTGAATATCTGTGCAAAAGCAAACAAGCAGCCAGCTCATAATAGAACCAGGCTGGACAGGCTCTGCCCTGTGTCTCGGGGCAGGAGGACAGGAGACAGGCAGTCTTGAAAGCTCAGGGCATCAGCATGTAGGGTTGCTGCTCTTCTATTCTCAGGTATATCTTGTCCAGCTCATAGCCCACAACCCAGGAAGGAGGCCCATGTCTTCCGCTGCCCGCTGAGCCTCAGGAGTTAATAATTAAGGGTTTAAGAAGATAGAAGCGTCTGGGAGGCCCCGCCCGGCCGCTGTGCTGCTGCTCCTGAGAGATAGCAAAGGTTAGTGTGAGGCTCTGCCTGGAGTGGAGGCAGCTTCTGTCGCTTGACCTCCCGGTGGTCTCCAAAGGGGCCTCAGCCTGGCCCCAGGCATGGAAGCCTCTGAGGAGCCCAGGCAGTGTCCTGCCCGAGGGTCATGCCCAGTGTTCTTGGCCATGAGCTCAGGCACTGTCCGCTATGCCCCATCAGGTTTGGGTCCTGTACCTGAGAGGAACTTTAGAGAGGAGACCTGGGATGCAAACAGGTGAGCTGAGGTCTTGGGACACCGAGGGGAGGTGGGGGATGGGTCTTGACACTCTGCAGGGACATGGACATGGACGTCCGGAAGCTGACTTGGAACAATGGGCTGTTTTGAATTGGGTAGGATTTCAGGACCTTCTTACAGAGTGGGCACTCAGAGAGGAACTCTGATTGCCTGGTCCAACTTGAGGTTTAGACCAAGGTAGAAACTGAAGGTCAGAGAGACCAAGACATGCATCCTAGGTCACAGTTAGAAACAGATGGAACTCCAGAATCAGAGGCGGATTCAGATTCAAGTCCCATATATCTTCAGCCTCAGCCTAGGGCCTGTGGCTTAAAGGTAGCAAACTGGGGGAGGGGAGAGTGGACAGGAGGTGTGTGTGGAAGGAAGAACAATGAGGCTTTTGGTGGTTTGTAACTGTAGACATATCTTTAATTTTCTCCTCCCCACTGGCTGGGTCAGGCACCCAGTAGGTATTCACTAATCTTTCGAGGGCTGGCTGTACCCAGACACAGATTCCACCAGTACCAGGGGCTCTGTGTCGTCCCTAGGAAAAGCTTCTGTAAAGAGATCCCACCTCCCCTCCCCTGGCTCTCATGACATAAAGCAGGTTCTTTAACTTCTCTGAGGACATCCCTTTCCAGTGTCACAGCAGGGTTCTCTGTGCTGCTGAGAGGAAGGCCTGGTGGCTTGGAAGTTCACAGAGTCTAGATGCGTAAAAGACAAGATATTTTTGGTTAGTAATTGCACATCAATGGTCAATGCTCTTAGGGTGGTGACCACACAATTGTCCTTTGAGGCCTCCTTCAAGGGCTCCTAGGATGAGACCTTTCCTCAGGAACCTTCCCCTTTGCTAACACCTCCATTGACTCTCACTAATCCCATTGACAGAATTTATCTTTGCCCTGGCTTTTAAACACTTGGAAGGCAAAGGCCCTGTCCTGGACTCTTTCTCTGTCATCTTTTCCTCCTGCCCCTAGGTGACCAGAGCAAGGAACAGGAAAAGAGCATTTGCTCAAGGCTTAGCTAGTGAAGGGCTCAAGTCAACAGAAATATGTTGATATCTGCTTTGGCCAGACCCTAAGCTGGGCTGGGCTGGGTGGAGGAACATAGCCCAAGAAGGGGTTGGTCTTTGCCCATTAGAAGTCATAGTCTGGTAAAAACCACCCTATAGTGAGGGAAGGACATAGAAGACCTGGGCTGAGAGATTCTGTCAGATGAGAAGGATGCTGTGGAGAGCCGTCTTCTCCATGGTGGAAGATGCCAGCCATGGGCAAAGACATGGGTTCCAGTCACCAAGTCCTTGCTCCTATAAGCTGACAAAGGAGCATCTGTTCTTAATACTTACTTTATTATGTGTGTATGTTCATTCGTGGACTTGTACACATTCATCAGGTGCCCCCAGAGGCCAGAAGAAGGCATAGGGTTCCCTTGTGGAGTCAGGGTTTTGAATTGCCTGATAGGGGTGCTGGGAACCACACTTGTGTCCTCTGCAAGAGCAATGCAGGCCCTTACTGGCTGAGCCATTTCCAGCCTAACTCTTTTTCTGTTTGTTTTCTGTGGGGCGGGCAGGTGGGTGGGCTTTCTTTTGCTGTTGTGGGGTTTTATTTTGTTTTGATTTTTGACTTTTGAGACAGGGTTTCTCTGTGTAGCAGTCCTAGCTGTCCTGGAACTTACTTTGTAGAGCAGGTTGGCCTTGAACTCGGAGTTCTGCCTCCCTTTGCCTCCAGAGTGCTGGGATTAAAGGTGCGTGCCATCATTCCCTGGCTTTCTTTTCTGTTTTTTTTTTTTTTTTTTTTTTCCTTTTTCTTTTTTTCGGAGCTGGGGACCGAACCCAGGGCCTTGCGCTTCCTAGGCAAGCGCTCTACCACTGAGCTAAATCCCCAACCCCTCTTTTCTGTTTTTAAAAGAGATAATCCGTTGGTGAAGGTGGGTTCTAGGCAAGTCTGGCAGTAGAGGTCTCCCATTTACCATACTGGAATTCCATAAGCCAAGCATGCAGTTGCAGCCAATGAGGGCATTGAGGAGGAAGTGTCCGTTTAGCCCAGGGTCTGGAGACCAACCTAGGCAGTATATGACCCACACCCACTGAGGAAGAGGGGCCTAAGGGAAAGGAGAGAGGGAGGTAGGAGTTCCGGCCTGGAGAAACTCTTGGTTTCACGTGGCCTGAGCAGTTCAGAAGGGGCAGCTGAATGCCTGTTTGTGTGGATGGATGAGTGAGATGTGTTCTTAAAAGCCCAGAGAGTGCTGTAGACCCTGCCTGTGGGAGCTGGTCTTAGTTCTCAAGGAGGGGCTGACTCTGGGCTCTACTTGTTGGATCCTGATCTGAGGCTGAACTTCATTCAGGTCAGTGGTTAGGATAAAAGGAGGGCATAGGAACTGAGGGAAAAGTGGCAAAGGATTCAAGCTTTTTACAGATTTTTTTTTTAAAGTACCTGGGACAGACAGGTGCTAGTGAGGTTGGCAGAGTAGTCTCCAGAGTTTAGGATGGCTCGAAGGCTGGGATGAACTAGTATTCAGAGATATAAGAGGAGGGGCCTGGAAGCAAAGCTGGTAAGATTGGGCCGAAGTAGTGCTCTCTTAGCTTAAACCGCTCAATGAATATTCGTTTAGGGTCTGCCCCGCCCCCTTCCCAGAAGCCCAGTGTCACTCTGGGATTGATGCAAAGCTATGAGCTCCAGAGTCTGGTAACAGGGTTAGAAGTCTGAATGAGGGTGCAGGAGCTGTTTGCCCACTTTGAGTGACAATCTGCCCGAGAAATAGAGCTGAGATCCCCGAGAGCCATTGTAGGTTCTCAAGCAAGGGTGCTTTAAAAGTGCAAGGCAGAGAGTGATAGGGAAAGGCGGAAGCCAGATCTGGATGCGAGATGATGGGACCAGTCCCGTTCTCGCTCCGGAGGGTCATTGTCCCCAAGCAGCAAGAGGGACAGGGCTGGGCCGGCAGAGGGGCGGGGCCGGGCACGTGGCCTGGGGCCCGCCTCAAGGACACGTGACCCGCCCAGGGCAGGGGAAGGTCTGGGGTGGGGCGGAGCCGCAAACCCTTGGCGGCCAGCGGGACAGACTGGCGGAGGAGCGATTGACAGGCGGCAGGGCAGCTCTGGGGCCCGGCAGAGTTGGTGGTGCGCGTGGACGCGGCTGCGGCGGAGACCTCGGGATGTGGAGCGGGTAGGTCCCCGCACGCCGGTGGCTCTGCGCTCGGTCTGGGCCACGCTGGCCTCCTGGGATGGGAGAACAGGGGATCATTGCTGTTGTTTGTACCCCACTTGGGAAATAATCTGTACTCTCAGCCCTGCCTGCTGCGGCGAGGTGCATTGTAGCATGAGGACACACTGCAGCCTGAGATCTGAAAGGACCTTGGCAGGACCGATCTGAGTTGCCCCAGGGTGGGAAGGGTGATCCTAGCTCCAGTGGAGCGCATGAGAGAAGTGGTGGTGATGGGGATGAGTAAGTAGTATGTATACCTCAAACTGGGGCACACATTTAAAGGAGGGAACACCCATAAACTCTGGGGAAGCAGTGCAGTTGAGAAAGCTAGCTGTGTCTCTCCAAGGTCTCTGGCTAGTTGACTGGAACCTGGAGGGGCATAGGCATAGACCCTGAGTCCTGAGTGAACCCGTTTCCCACCCCTCATCCCCACTCCCATCTGTTAGGGCCATCGGTTCTTTTTTTTTTTTTTTTTTTGGTTCTTTTTTTCGGAAGGGCCATCGGTTCTTAAGGCTGACTCCTGTTCTTGGCCAGTCTAGTAGGAGTCCCAGCCTCGTGTTCACATAAAGTTGATGTCCTTTCTTGAATTTAGGCAAATGCCTTCTCCTTCCTGGGCTGCAAAGGGTCTTGGGGGTGTTCCTGCTAAGAACTGTTTCAGGATAGGCAGACGATAGGCACGATAGATAAGCGGAGGGAGGAAACCCTGGGGAGGGGAACAGGTAAGATCTATTTACTCTCATGGACCCCAGCTGAGTTTGAGCTGAAATGCTGGGGAGCTTCGAGCTTTGCCGCTTCAACCCCAGCCAGGGCACCAGAACTGAGCTCCCGGGAGGTGTAGGCAGGCTTGATCTTTTAGAGGGAGCAGAAGCCAGCCTGTGTTTGTTGGGAATTTGCTCCAGGGAAAGAAGCTAGCTAGACTTGGGAAGTGTTTTGGATGGGTTCAAGGAGCCTGCCTCAGATTGAGGCAATCCCACTTAGGGATGCATTGCCTGAGGCTGTGTGTTTGAGGAGCAGCCTGGTCTGAAAGGAGCTGTGAGCCTTTCTGCTGGGCGAACTGAGACAGTTGCTGTATAACCCTTAGGGTGACAACTCCCCTTCTCTGGGCTGGAGTCAGCTTGAGTACTTTGGGTGTGCGTGTGTGTGTGTGTGTGGGGGGGGGGTATGTGTTACCGGAGGAGATGCCAGGTGTCCTTCCTGTCTCCACTGTATTCCCAGGTCTCTTCACTAACCCTGGGACTTGTTTAGCCAAGCTGGTGGCTAGTATACACCACTGATTCTCATGGTGCTGTGTCCCACTCTTACCCACTAAGCCATCTCCCAGCCTTTGTACATAGGGTTCGGAATGCTCTGGGGACTTAGGGGCCTTGGAGCAGTCCACTCCCTACAGCTGTTAAGAGGGACCACGCTCTGGGTCACACACTGCAGGTCACTCTATGAGATCCCTAGAAGCTGATGTCAACTCTAAGGGCTATATCCTAGGAGGTATGTATCCTAGCCCAGGAAGGGTTGGGGCCTGGCTTCCTGCTGTAAATGGAACTGAGCTATGGTGTTTGTTTACGGCAGAGTCCTAAATGGAGATAAGCCAAAGTGACTGGCTGGATCCTGTAGGAGTCAGGAGTAGAGATCCTTTTGAAGATAAACCTTGAACTCTGAAGTAAATGGCCATACTAATCTGATTTTTGGAGTAAAGGAAGTGGGTACAGGGTCTCATGTAGCCCAGGTTGGCCTCAAACTCCCTGTATAGCCAAGGATGACCCTCTCTCTCCATCTCCCAAGTACTGGGATTACAGGCATGTGCCACAATGCCTGGTTTAGAGTTTAGAAGTGAGGAGGACAGGATCTAGACCTTTGTGTTCTGGGCCAGGACTCAGGCAACTGGGCTGCATAGCCAACCTAAGTGTCGTTTTGGTTTGCTTTATTTTGGACACAGGTTCTTACCATGTAGACTAAACTGATCTGGAACTCTCTTTAAAGACATTTTTATTAGTGTGGTGTGTGTGTGTGTGTGTGTGTGTGTGTGTGTGTGTGTGTGTGTGTATGGTGTGTGTATATGTATGTGTGTGTATGTATGTATGTGTGTGTGATGTATGTGTGTGTGTGTATGGTGTGTGTATATGTATGTGTGTGTATGTATGTATGTGTGTGTGATGTATGTGTGTGTATGTGTGTGTATGTGTGTGTATGTATGTGTGTGTATATGTGTGTATGTGTGTGTATGTGTGTGTGTATGTATGTGTGTGTGTAAGTGTGCATGTGTGTATGTATGTGTGTGTATATGTGTGTGTATGTGTGTGTATGTATGTGTGTGTGTATGTGTGTGTATGTGTGTGTGTATGTATGTGTGTGTGTAAGTGTGCGTAAGATGGAGGGAGAGAGCACATGTGTCACCACACACACATGATAAGGTCAGAGGGCAACTTTGTGGGTTTGGTACTCTACTTTTATGTGGGTTCTAGGGATCAAACTGAGGCCCCCCAAGCTTATACAGCAAGCCTCTTTCCTCCTTAACCGTCTCACTGGCCTAGAACTCTTAACCCTCTCTGATTAGCCTCCAGGATGCTGCACTGCTATGCCTAGCTATCTAACCTCACTTCCAGGGGCTCCACCTCCCCCACAGACCGCAGACTGGGCTTCCCCTCCTCCATCTCCTACAGTTTCACAGGCCTATGGTCTTGGGGGCCATGCCCATTCTAGGTGATGGAGTGAGGGTGATATTTTGAGAGCTCTGAGCCTAACACAGTCCTGGGAACTTTACAATTGGTCAGCAGAGTCTACAGACTGAGTTCTGTGCTGGTTCTGTCCCACCGAGCAGCCATGCAACATTGGTGTGACCAGCTGGTCTCAGTCGCTCTACTTCCTGGATAGGACTAACCACACATTTCTCTAGAGAGAGCCAAGTTCTAATGGAGTGCTAAGGAAAAAGTTAAGATCACCCAGCCTCCTAGGAGTTAAAGGCCAGTGACTAAGGAGTCCCACAGTTGGCAGGTGTCGAGGCTCTGCAGTCTTTCACTTAACTGTTCTGAGCCTTTGCTACTCTACGAGCTTCTGAGACCCAAGTCACAGGGGACTGAGGGCCCCAGGATCAGGCAGATGATCTCCCCACTCACCCTGGCCTTTCAACAGATGCAAGTGTCTTGCCTGCTGTCCCTTACCCTGCACTTTTGTGTACAGGATCAGACCAGACTCAGTAGAGCCCTGCCTTGCCAGGCCTGGAGCAAACAAAGCAAAATGGGTGGTAAGAAGGGGATGACATGGTGGCCCCTGAAATCTTCCTTACGTCCATGGAAGGATCAGGGTGTGGAAGCTGGCACAGTCGGTGTTCACTAGGCACATAGTATATCATAGTATATGTCAGAGGGGTGTGTGTGTGTATGTGTGTGTGTGTGTGTGTGTATGATCTTGGACTAAATATATAAGGAGTCCCTCAGAAGCCTGTCTTAGCAGAGCATGCTACTCTCTTATCTAGGCCTGGCTGGTGGAGACACAGAGTGTTGTGTCCCCTTCTAGGCTGAGCTGGTTTGGCCTGGGGTGGAGGCAATGACAGGAAGAATCTGCCCTGGCAATGACAGGAAGAATCTACTTAGTCTCTTGATCTCTTCCACTAGGTCCTGCTGCTGTTCTTGCAGCCCCACCCCCCTGTGCCCCCCCCCCCCCCCCCATCAGTGGCCTAGGCCCATCTTCTGCCTGCCCTTTGTGTCTCCTTGCCTTGGCTCACTGGAGTCTGACCCAACTGCAGACCCTACTACCAAAGAGATAAGATGTGTCTCTGGTTCTCAGGGTCCTCCTCTGCCACCCACTAAACCCAGACTCAGTGCTGGCTGTTCCCAATGGTGCCTCCCAACAGCTGCTACAGTCCTGCCTTTTCCCTTCAGCCACCCACAGCACTCTGTACTTCCCAAAAACCTGAGCTACCCCCTTTCGCTTCCTGGAAGACCCCTTCCCACTTCCTCATTTCCACCCACCTTTCCCTTGGTTTTAAATTAGCTTAGTTAATCAATTACTGTATTGCATATTTTACCTTCTCTTCTACCCAGCTCCTGCTCAACCCTACCCATGGCCATGGCCCCCCTACGGAGTTTTCTCTGTCTGTATGTTCTCTCTCAGTCCTGCTCAGCTAGCAAGGAAGCCCTGGGCATCACCCTTTACCACTCCTCCCTTACTTGGGCACTGTCTCCAACTTCCTCAAACCCCATCTGCATCCTGCCTTACTTCTCTGAAACCTTCATTCATTCCCGCTTCTGGGGGGCAGGTCACATGCTGTTTGTGCTGTGCCTGCAGTCTGGGGTCAGTTCCAGTCCTATCACCTCCTTGCTTTGTGTTCGAAGAAGCCAGGTCACCAAGCCTGCCTCGTTCTTGGTTGCCCTGTCATTAAAATTAGACTGTGGAGTCCGTCTCACTATAGTACTGTCATGGCGCCCATGGTGCTTGAAATGGTGGGTGAGCTGACCTAAACCTGAAGCGGGAACCTGAAAACCCTGTGTGCTTGTTGGTTTGCTGAAGACTTGAGCTGTTTGCCGGGCGTGTGGGCTGAATGTAGGGTGCCGTTACAGAACCTTTCCTGGCACCTTGTTGCCACCCGAGAATTAGAGTCATGTGTCTTTCATTCTTAGTCTCCTAAATGGGTCTGAATCCACTCCCTGCACCATAGCACTGGCCCTTCTGAGAGAGTGAGTTCCAGGAAGATTTCTGTAGCTTCCCCTAGCACCAGATGCTCCCAGCCAGTTCTTTTCCTGCTCCAGAGCTGTGCTCAGTGCCCCCTCTGCTGTTTATTTAGTGAAACATTGTGGCCTGGAAGACAGAAGGGATTCTTAACTGTAGAAATGGCTGTGGAGGGCCATGCCTGCTTGCTGAGGAGCCCAGAGAGAGCGGGCTGGCTTGTCCAGGGTGGGAGAGGTAGGAGCTTGGAGGGCTGAGAGAGATCCCTATTTAGCTCTGACCAGGAATTCCTGATCCCAAGGGGTGTTGAGCATCTGAGTGGCTGACAGGCCACGGAGTTTGGGATTCCTCCTTTAGTTAGGCTTTGAGGGGTTGAGAGACAAAAATCTCTGCTGCCTCTACAAGCAGGCCTGGCAGACTGAGGATTGAGGCCACTGCTCTGTTTCCTGGGGAAGTAACCCAGGAGAGTGCTTCCTGTATGTGGGGGCCCTCGGCTCCTAAGTCAGCATCAGGATGGGGGATGTTGGTCTCCCATCTGCTTCTGACCTTGACTCTTAATATCTCTCACCCCTAGAAGATTGATTCCCATCCCATAGTATACACCTCACAAAAGATTATATTCCCACAGAGTCTGGACTGAGAAGGTGCAGGGATCTCAGGTTCCTACTTACTGGAGACCTGAGGAGTTCACATGCAGATTTTTTTTTTTTTTTGGTTCTTTTTTTTTTTTTCGGAGCTGGGGACCGAACCCAGGGCCTTGCGCTTCTTAGGCAAGCGCTCTACCACTGAGCTAAATCCCCAACCCCTCCTTTTTTCTCTGATTCTTTATGAATCACCAGAAATTGAACGGAAGAAGATCTGCAGACTGCAGTTGTTGCTAAACACACACACATTTGTGCCCTTCTTCCCTCCCGCCTCTGCTATCCCTTGCTGGGACGTGAGTGCCTGTAGGTTCAGCTTCAGGACCCAGAGTCAGGGAGAGCATTTTGGGCATCTCTGCCCAGTTAGGGTTGATCCCTATTCACCTGGCACTGTAACAAGTGAGTTCCTGTTTGATTTTGATAACATCCCACTGCCTGATAGTTTCTTTTATCTGTCTATGGGGAAAGCAGATTCAGGAACTTCAGACATTCCCAGGACAAAGCATAGCCATGATCTTGGCAACAGTACCCTCCTCTTTCTCCCCACAGGCTGTCAGTCCAGTCAGGGTGTTTTCTGACTTAGCAAGAGTCCAGTTTGAGCTGAACTGGGTAAGGCTTCTCTGCTATAACTCATAGAGAGCCTACTGCGTAGTTGCTCTGGGCCTAGAAACCCTTGATCATGAAACATGTGTGCTGATTCCAATGCTCACCACATTCCAGGCCACTTGGCCAGAAGCTGGGGGGGCCCAGGCTGAAGACCTGGCTGCCTGTCTCCACATCACCCCTGACCTGGGACCTCCGTGGAAGCCCCCTCTTCTCTCTGAGCTTGCACCCCTATCTGAAGTATGGGGCAAAGACTACAATTACTGGGTAAAGAATATTAAAAACAATGTGTGGGGTGGGACTGGGGCGGGTGGGGGGGGAGAGAGAGAGAGAGAGAGAGAGAGAGAGAGAGAGAGAGAGCGCAAGAGCGCTAAGTCATTAAGAGCACTTACTGCTCTACCAGAGGACCCAAGTTCCCACATCAAGAACAGGACTGTTAAAAAAAAAAAAAAAAAAAGAACAACAGGACTGCTTGCTGCTCTACCTCTAGGGGATCTAATGCTTTCTTCTGGTCCCTATGAGTACAAACACATGTAACATCCATGGACATATATGTGCACATAAATACAAATAAGTCTTCACACACACACACACACACACACACACACACACACACACACACACACACAAACAGAGGCACGAGTAAGCCATGCTGCTATGCAAGCATGGAGACCTGAGTTTGAGCCAGGCATGGTGGCACACTCTTATAATCATCATCCTGGGGAAAGAGGCAAGAGAAGCCCCAAGGCTCCTTATCCACTCAACTGAGGCAACCTAAGATCCCAGTAAGAGACCTGTGATAACTCCAGAGAAGCAACATCCAAGGTTGACCTCTGGCCTCCACATGCATGTGCATAGACATGGCTGTACCAACACAAACATACAGACACTGACACACAGAGAAAACTCCCAGTCCCTGGGCAGAGTTCTCATCCCATACGGCTGCCACAGCACTGATAGGGTTGCCTCAGACCTCAAGAACCCTGTGCCAACAAGACCCCCTCCCCCACCCCAAAAAATGGTATTAGGAAAATCTGTCACACACACTGGTGGAATGGTGAATCTCTGCCCTTACCTTATATTCAATGAGGCCCAGTCTCTGCCAAGCAGAGCCCAGTTCCAGGAGCCTCAAGGTTATACCTTAGGCCTGTTCCAGGGCAGAGAGAAGGCTGGGTTAGGCAGTGGCCAGGGTCATGTTAAAGGAGTTGGCAGTGGGCTCACTCACTGCCGTGGTCTCTGAGAGCTTAGTTTCTTTGTGTTACTCAGAGAGAAACTGAGGCTCAGAGCTTCTCAGGGGCTTGGGGACAAGAGAGAGGCTAAACCCCAGCATTTCCTCCCAGTTATTCCAAGGCCCAGTCTCATTGGCCTTGTTCCTCCAGTGCAGGCCTGGCTGAGCCCCTCCTCCTCACTTCCCCACGGTTATCTGTAGCCCAGCCCCCCCAACCCGCCAAGCCACTGCTGCTCTGAGGCTGCTGGCTCAGGAGCCCCAGATTTTTGCTGAGCTAGCAAAGCCAGAGGCGCTGTTTCTGCACAAACGGTCACTGGCCAGACCTTCCTCTCTTCCTTCTCCAGGGTCTGCTTTCTAGGGTGTGCTGTAGCTTGGAGGTGGGGGTTGATTAAGGACATAACCCCTAGTCCATCTAGGGGCTTCCGATTCAGCAAGCGGAGGGTCCTGAGGCTTCCAGAGGAGGGTGTGTTTGTCTTTAGTCACAGAGAAGGCCAGGGAGAGTTGAATCTTGCTCCTCACAAAATCCAGGGGTGGCAGGAAGTGGGTCTGTTATGCCTGGACTATTTGTAGGCTCTTCCTGCCTGTTGAGGCCTGGTGCTTCCTCTCTAGTCCGCCTTGTGGACTTCTATCATATTGACATGTCCACTAACAATGCTTTGTCATTGATAACATTTGCTTCGCTTTAACAAACCCATTTAATTGGCTCTGCTGTGCCAAGGTTTTCTGCCCATTCCCTTCAACTCTTGGGAGTTAGAATCATTGGGACAATCCTATCTATGGTGTAAGGACCGATGCATTTATATCCATTCGTCTGCTCAACAAAGTGGTGGTCGCCTGCTGTGTACCAAGCCCTGTGCCCAAGGGTGGGGATGGTGGGTAACAAAGGTACATGAGTCCTGCCTTGGCCCCTAAGAAAGTTCGTGCTTGGTCATTCTGCCCTTGTAACAGTCCAGTTACGGTTTAGTTACAGCTTATAGTGGCTCTATTTTACAGATGGACAGACTGAGGCTTACGTGACAGGGATGTGTCCTGGGGTTGGTCCCTGGGCTCAGTTCTGCAGGTCCTGAGTCCTTACCCTGTGTATGCTTATGTCCTCGTTTGCCTTGCAGCCCACCCCAACAAGACGAGGGCCTCCCTGTGGGCCTCTCAGCTATTTCAGTCCCCTGGAAAAACCTGGGCCCCAGCAAAGGTAACAGGAAGTCCCCAGGAGGCCTGGTAGAAGCCTCTGCTTCCTGGGAGGAGGCCGGGGGTGAGGAACACCCAGCAGCTGCTCCATTGGATGTATCACGCCTGCGCAGCTCCTCCATGGAGATCCGAGAGAAGGGCTCTGAATTCCTAAAGGAGGAGCTATACAAAGCCCAGAAGGTGGGTGCTCCAGGGCAGGGTTGGGGACTGAGGTAGAGCAGCTACACTGAGTGACCTCAGATAGCTGTAGAAGGAAGGGAGAGGAGAAACTACTTGTCAAAGCCTGGCCCATGCTGGAGTCCTGGGAACCCAATGGAAGAGGCTGGTTCAACCCAGGGCTTCAAGCACGCTAGGCATGCCCTCTGTCGCTGAAGGCTCAGAAGTCTGAAGTGACTTCCACACATCCTGACTTACCCGGAAGTCTTCTTCCAGCTGGGATGGGATGCCAGGATAGGGTTTTAACTTGCGCATGGGCTAAAGTACCATCGAGTGTCAGATACCTGGTGACAGTCCCAGAGCTGGTGGCTGGGGACCTGGTTAGAGCAGGCTAACAGCCTCCTGCCTGCACCCAGGAGCTGAAGCTTAAGGATGAAGAGTGTGAACGGCTTTGCAAAGTGCGCGCACAGCTGGAGCAGGAGCTGGAGGAGCTGACGGCCAGCCTGTTTGAGGTACGCTGGGCGGCCTGGGAATGGGTGGCCCATGTGTCCAGTGTCCTGTGACCGCTCATGCAGAGATGCTGCCCTTCTAGGAAGCTCACAAGATGGTTCGGGAAGCCAACATGAAGCAGGCAGCATCGGAAAAGCAGTTGAAGGAGGCTTGGGGCAAGGTGAGACCCATCCCTGTGTGCCTAGGCCAGCCCATGGCTCCTGTCATAGTCCCTGATGGGGTGTACAACCCTCAGCTAGCAAGGGCGTGCAGCAGGTCCCTGTCAGACCTACCAGGAACAGGAGAACCCAGGTCTGGGACAGGTAGGGTGGGTCTGAAGTTAAGTAGCCCATGGCACCAGACTCCATCAGTGCTCTTGGTGCACCACTGTCTTCCCTAGGGTCCTCTGGAGCCCAGGAGGATCCAGTGGTTATTGCAGGTCTCCTCCTGCCTCCAAAGTAGAAATGTTGGCCATGGCGGTAGAGCACAGGCAGGGAGTGTCCTCTCTCAGAACGTCTGCTGGCCGATCAGTAAATGTGAAGCTGGGACCGCTTTTCTTTGCTTCTGGGGAACCATGAATACTTAGCAGGAACTCTAGGAAGTTCCTAGATGCCTGCTTCCAGCAGAGTCTCACAGTGTGGCCTGAGGCAGGCCATGTCTCCTGTCAGCCTTGGATTCCCTCTCTCTAGAATAGATGTCTTGGTTGGGGATTTAGCTCAGTGGTAGAGCGCTTGCCTAGCAAGTGCAAGGCCCTGGGTTCGGTCCCCAGCTCCGAAAAGAAAAAAGAAAAAAAAAAAAAAAACAAACTGGCACTTAGAATAGATGTCTTAGAGGTTGTTCCAAGGGCAAGGAGACAGGTACTGTGGGGATGTTTGGTTGCCAGGCTGTGGTAACCATGTGACATTAACCCCATGTTGGGGTTGATGGCCATCTTGTCTGGGACAGATCGACATGCTACAGGCAGAGGTGACAGCCTTGAAGACACTGGTCATCACATCCACACCAGCCTCTCCCAACCGTGAGCTCCACCCACAGCTGCTGAGTCCCACCAAAGCCGGACCCCGAAAGGGCCACTCACGCCAAAAGAGCACCAGCTCCCTCTGCCCTGTTGTGTGCCCCACTGCAGGGCATATCCCCACCCCAGACAAAGAAGGCAAGGAGGTGAGGCACAGGCCAGAGTGGGCTCACACTTGGGAGGGTTGATCATGCTTAACCAGCCAAGTCAGCAGCCTGAAAAAGCCATCCTGATCCCTCCTGTGGGCCCTACCCCTTGTTTCTCTCCTCTCTGGGCTTCAGGGTCCCTTGAACCACTCAGGCTGGGCAGGCTGATTCCAAGCAGGAGGTGATAATCTTTGACCTTAAGGCTATCAGAACCTGAAGGTCCTTTCTCAGGAAACCTTCAGAAATACACTTCCTGTATTGATTGATTGACAGGTGCCACTGGACTTCTAGGGAGGGGCTACCTGGTGTTTTGTGATTTTAGTCTTGAGGTCTAAGACCACATCGTGACACTTGTGTATTCTAGGGCCCTCGGCACCCTTAGCTGTGATGCTGAAGCAACTATGGCCTTAGACAAATGTCTCTCTCCTGCCTCAACAGGAAAAAGAGGGAGGAAGGCTTAGCCCAGATTGGACTGACATGATCATAGGTCCTTGCTTGGGTAGCTGTTAGAATTGGGTGGATGCTAAAAAGCCAGCCTTTTTAGTATCCGATGAACACTGGGGAGACGTGGGGTGAGATTCAGCTTCCTAGACTCTTGCTCAAGCCAGCCCTAGCTCAGAATTCTTTTCATCTGTCTCCTGAGCTTCTAGGAAGGAGGTGCAAGCAAGTCCTTTCAGTCCCCTTCTGAGCACTGAGCTCCCCACTGGACACTGACATCTCCTCCTTCCTCCTGTCTGTCTCTATGTCTGTCTGTCCATCTGTCCACTCATCCTCTGGCCCAGCCTGGGCTGCCCCCTCTACTCTCCCTGCTCCTGTGCGTGATCCCCAGCAAGGCCGTCCACCTCACCTACGAGCCGACCTGGCAGCTCCCATCTGGGGGGCCGCCCACGACCCCCAACTCCGATACCTCTCTCTCCTTCTCCCGACAGGTAATGGCTCCTTTAGAGGCCCACCCCACCTCTCCCCTCTGGGCCTCATTCACTGTGCATGCAGCCCAGGGCAGCAGGGAAACCTGTGAAATGTTCTCTCCTGTGTGCATGAGCCTATGTGCATCCTGGACATAGAGAGACCTGTGTGTTCCTATGGGGACCCACGGGTTCTTAACAGGCCTGCTCTTGATGTTCCTTCCAAAAGGAGTCAGTAGCAGCATTCAGGCCAAGGCCCTGGATCCAAGTCTGTAATTTTGCAGTGCCAAGAAACTTAATGTACACCCAGACACAAACTGTTGTTCTAAATTCTTTGGTGCAAAGGGCAGACACGACCTCTTCTTTGCCTGGACTCTGCTCCCCTGCATGGCTGCTGAGGACAGGCCTGATGGTCCACTGAGCCCTCCTGCATCTCCCTGCTCTTCTCTCCGTTCGCTTTGCTTTCTCTGGCGTGCTCACCCTCATCTCTGACTGCCCCCACTTGGCGCCCTTTTCCTCCAGGTGGATACAACCCTGTTTGCAGAGTTCCAGGCTTGGAGGGCATCACCTACCCTGGATAAGAACTGCCCCTTCCTAGAAAGGGTGTACCGGGAGGACGTGGGCCCTTGCCTCGACTTCACAGTGCAGGAGGTGAGGTGGGCTGAGTGGCTAGCTGGGAACCCAACCCACTAGTTCCCCATCACCCAAGATCTCACTATTCTGCCCTGATGTGCCACAGCTCTCAGCTCTAGTTCGGACGGCAGTGGAGGACAACACACTCACCATTGAGCCCGTGGCTTCACAGACTCTGCCCAATGTTGAGTGTAACAACACCAAGTAAGCTTAAAGCCCTGGGCCCCTTCCTGCCCACATGGCAAAGTCCAGCATGGAGCCTTGGGTAGCACCCTGGAGGACTGGGATAAGAGCCTGAGTCTTGGGCCTCCTAGGTGGATATAGAGCCTAGGGGTGGGTAGGGGCTGTAACTTTCAGGGTGACCATCTCCCAGGGTTCATGACCTAGCCTAGGGGCTCCCAAGAGATGGACATGGGGCTGGGGGTATAGCTTAGTAAAGTCCTTGACTAGCATGC
Source organism: Rattus norvegicus (assembly GCF_021556685.1). Lineage (NCBI taxonomy): Eukaryota > Metazoa > Chordata > Mammalia > Rodentia > Muridae > Rattus > Rattus norvegicus. Next base: position 219,545,106 of record NC_141534.1, read on the forward strand.
ACAAAGCCACTGAATCTGTCCCCAGCACCATGTAAAACCAAGTGTGATGGCATACACCTGTGATCCCAGCACTCGGGAGGTAGAGGCAGGAGGATCAGAAGTTGAAGGTCATTCTTGGCTACATAGCAAGTTCAAGATAAGCCTGGCCTACGTAAAACCCTGCTTAAAAAATAAAAATAATCAACTACAAGAGAGGAACAGTCACCACTGACCCCATTTAGGAGCAGGGGTTATCTTTGATGAAAATTCCTGCTACCAGCAGGGGGTGTCTCTTCTAGCTGTAGTCATCCTTGCTCCCTCTCTTTCCTCTTCTGTCCCAGAGAGATGTAGGGCTCTGGTTGGCAAATATATGATTGCTAGTGGCTGGCTCTATCTCCTGCCGATAAACAACAGCCCTGGCGTCTTATCCTGCATGTTGCTCAGCCAGCACTGAGCAGAGGTAGCAGCAGAACGAAGAAGTTAAGGTGGGCTGAGGACCAGGCAGGTTCCCCCCTTGGTATTATTCCAGAGTTTGTTCAGCCGAGCTGGTTCCACAAAGGAAGCCTGGCCACGCAGAGGGAACATTTTGAGACCGCTTTATAGACAGAAAAGAATGAATGAAGGCCTGGGTAGCTAGGGTTTCAAACACTTCAGATCAGGACATAGCCATGGAACAGGGTCTGGGGCTGGGTCTGGAGGGGTTGCTTGAGGCCGGAGTATAAGGGCCTCTGCCAGGTAGGACATCAGCTAACCAGGATGAGGGTCCCCGGCTGATACTTCCTTAAAAGAGAGTTCTCCGGCCCATTTCAGCCTCACAGTCAAGGAAGAGGCAACGAACACTATTAACTGTCCTTTACTTGGGATTCTGTAACTACTCCCCTCTGTGATCTAGAAGCCACGGGGACAGAGCATAGGCTCGATGTGGTCTTTGGAAAAGTTCCTGGCTATGATGAAGAGAAAGGAGTGAGGGAAAAGAGAGAGCGGTTGGAAAGAGCTGAGGGAATTCAAGCAAAAGGGATGAGTAGTCTGGGGATGTGGTGACCAGGTACAGGTGTCAGGGTGGGAGGTAGAAGAGTTCATCATGGAGGTGGGGCCAGCGGAGGAGCAAGATTTGGGAGGAGTCTGGAGGATGGGCTCTAGGGACAGCCGAAGCCTAACGTGGGCAGCTGGAGGTGTTAAGTGGGTTTCCTAGGCCTGGCTGCAGGAGAGGTGACACGGGAAAGGGATTCTTATGAGGCCTGGTGGGCAGGGGACAACACAGGGCTGGATGATAAAGTCTGGTGTGGGGATGTGAGAGGCAGTGAGACCAGAATTCAGCTAGAGAAAGAGATGATTGAACTTAAAGACCCCTGCCTGTACTGGCGTGGGGGTTGGGGGCAGTTATGGAGGCTGTGGAGGGTGGGCTCTCATATACCTGGCATGAGGTTGACCAAGCTCCCCTGCCTATGTAGGAACAGGGTCTGGACATGGATCCAGCTGTATTTAAGGTTTCTCCTGAAGACTTTTGTCCTACCCCACCTCTTCGTTTGACCTTGGGCTCCTTTGGAAGATGGGAGGGAAGGGGAGGCCAGGCCCTACTTCCTGCCTGCTTGCAGTGCTCACCCCGCCATTGCATCCTCTAGCTAGGACATATTCCCTGCATCTGTGAACCTTACTCTTCCTCTGTTCTCCCCAGCACATGTGCCCTGAGTGGACTGGCGCGTACCTGCCACCATCGAATCCGCCTGGGGGACTCTGACGGCCACTATTACATCTCACCGTCCTCCCGGGCCAGGGTGAGTCTTTCAGCTTTGTGCTGGGCAAAGCTGTGTAGTGGAAGAGACCAGAGCTGAGGAGGGTCTAAGGTTTGGTATGTGGTTCTTGCTTAGAGACACTGAGGTGTTAGCAGAGGGCACACCCCTGGGGAGAAATCCTACCACTCTGCCAGCTGCTCACTAGGCATCTGTGTTGTGCCAGCCCTCCTCCCCTCTCCTTCCTTACACCATCCTGCTTGAACAACCTTTCCCCAATTCCGGCTCTCTGGCTTCCTGGCAAGTCTGTGTTTAGGGGACTAGCGAGAGCACCACCCGTCCCTGTAGTGTCTCCCTCACCAGTCTCTGGATGACTCACATGTAGGGCTTTCCTACCCAAGAAACCTGGGCTCCTATGGGTCTAGCTGCTTATTACCTTCCTTCTTGACTGGTTCTCTAGAGGCAGAGCCTGCATGGACATTTCTGGAACTTCTCAGTGGAGGGAGGGAAGCAGGATGAGGGCAGGGAAAGGGGACAAGCCAAGACTGGCCTTAGCTTCAGCTAGATCCAGAGAGAGTCCCAAGGGCGGAGCTGCTTCTGTTCTAGCCAAAGAGCTGGCCTCCACAAAATGGGCACCATGGGCTCAATGTAGCCCATCCTCAGAAGCTGGGAGTGGGGGCCCGGCTCGGGGATGGCTTCTGGGCAACGTAGCAACAAAACCTCTCCTCTCGCCGAGAGTCTGTGGCTGTGCCTGTGCCGGTGAAGGGAACAGGCCTCTCTAGCCATACTTGTCCTCAAGCTTAGGGACCAGGGCTGCTCAGGGAAGTGACTCTAATTGCTTTTCCTGAAATTACACATGGCACCTAGTTTGTCTGGAGGGCCCGGACCTCCTTGCTCCAAAGGAGCAGGTCCACAGAGGACTGAGCTTGGCTGTTAGGGCCGGCTGCTCTGATCCCATCGGTCAGCCTGGCCACTTTCTCACTCCACGCTCGGCAGTCTTTATGGCAGGTAAAATGGGCACGGCGAGTGTCTGCGTCTCGCTGGCTGCGCGGTAACAGCCAGCTGCAGCAGGTATTCTTAGGAACAGTGGGAGTCGTGCTGTTGTTAATTAAACCTTGGAAGCCGAACTCTAGTAGAGTCAGAGAGCACCCCCACCCCCAGCTCTGCCAGGCACCTGGGACTTACTGTTGAGGAATAGGGTCCACATTGGCTTTCAGGGGCGCCAGAATATGGGGAATCTGGTGGGTCACACCCTCTCCGTTCCGCCCACAGATCACTGCAGTATGCAACTTCTTCACCTATGTGCGTTACATCCAGCAAGGCCTGGTTCGGCAAGATGGTGAGTGACCCCTAGTGGTCTTTTCAAGGAATAGTGCCCAAGGGAGAGAGACAGGGCAGAATGGGGTTGGTTAAGAGCCTCCCAACTCTACTTGTCAGCAGCAGCAGAGGCAGGAACCTAGGTTTGATTCCTCCAGTAGAAGACCAGAAAAGGGGAGCACTGTGGGTTAACAGTGTCCCTGATCCTCCTTGGTGCTGGGTTCTGCCTCACTGGGCCAGCAAACCTTGTGCCTTCCACATTATCTGGGTCATGCTGCTCTTTCTTCTGCATAGACATCTCTCTATGGCAGCAAAGACAGCGTTCCTGTTACTAGCTTTGACATTCAAAGTTCTTTCATGGTGGGTCTCTCCCGTGACTCTCGCCTACTTCTTCGTGTCCACCAGAAATGGCTCTCCTGCCTTCTCAGTCCTTGCTTAAAGGGGTCCTTCTCCAGACACAAGGACTGAGGCCCTGGGCCCTGCTTACTGCTCTGGATCAAGGTGGAGAAATGTAGTTAAACCTTTTATGAAAACAACTGTGTGCAGTGCATGGATGTCTGACGAGGCTGAGGGGTTTCTTACATCACTGCCCTGCCCAAAGCCAGAGAGAAGGCCAGGGCAGTTGCCTGAAGTGACCATGAACTGTCCTCTCTGTCTGCAGCTGAGCCGATGTTCTGGGAGATCATGAGGCTGCGGAAGGGGATGTCACTAGCCAAGCTTGGCTTCTTCCCCCAGGAGGCCTAGGGCATGGCCCCAGGCCTGAAGTAAGCTCTGAGCTAGAGAAAACAGCTGCCTTGGGACAGACGAACAAGAAATCCTGGACCCAGCTCTGAGCCATAAGCTGAAAGGACAGATAAACAGCCAGACTGTAGAGACAGTTCTGAGCCAGTACCACCCATCCCTCTTGGGACAGACAAAAGGACAGCCTGGCCTGGACTTTATGAGATGACCCCTCTTGCCCACTAAGCTCTGTAGCCAACAAGAGAATCTCAAGAAAGCACCGAAGACCAAGGCACTTGGAACAAGGAGCTCAGCCCCAGGAGAGGACGTTTGAGTATCCAGTACCCCCACCACAACCCCTGCTGCTTACCAATGCTTTCTTGCTGCCACATCTTCAGAAAGGGACTGTTCTAGGGTGGCTGGATCTCCAGGGTGTGCTCTACCACAGCCTCTAAGCCCTGGGACACCAGCACCCCCTTGTGGCCATTTTCTCACTGTTCCCAAGTGGCCTCATTAGAATGCCCAAGTGGTCAGGCAAGTGTCTCCATTCTGAACAAGGTGGAGGATAACTGCCCCAGAATGCTCTGAAGGTGAGTCCAGGGTCCCTCCTCCATTCTTCTGCATAGAGGCCTCCCTCTCCCCTTCCTCTCCACTTCAACACCATCTTCAGGAAGCCCTGTTCCTAAAATTGCCAGGAATCTGGGTCCTTTCTTCTCAGAGTATGTCACCAGAGGAACCTGAGGATGTAGACCTGGGCAGCCATCCAGGCTGTAGGGGCCCTGTGTGTGGGACTGGATGGAGAGGGCGGGCCAAGCAGGACATGGACCCTACCTTATCCATCCCAGCCCACTGGGAAGTGGGGTCGGGGGACCCAGCCTGGACATACCCCTCACCACGCCCTCTTTCCTTCAAATGGAATGTAACACGATCTCTATTTAATAAAGGAAGGCTTTGTTGGTAGGGGCTAGGCGGCAGTGGCCTTCACTCCTGTGCCCTGGGGCTCTGGCCAGGGCTTGGGCATCTGAAGGAATGAAATCAAATCCTTTCCTGACTGGCCTCGTGCTTGGGATTAAACCCAAATCCTGAAACTGCCCCCACGGCTACTACCACTTTCTTGCAGTAGGGAAGACTGTTGGAGCTGTCCTTAACTTTTCATGGGGCTGTGGGGGATTGGCATGAGTTTGCCACTCTCAGGGTTCAGCTCTGACCTGTGAATCCCCCAGCCCTTAGAGATGACCCCAAGTCTACTAGAATCCTGGAGTCAAAACATCCATGCTTCCTGGGCTTGGCAGGACAGTGCATTAATTGATGCCACCTGTCACAGGTCAGGTGGGGACTCCAGAAGTGCTAGGCATGGCAGACACGAGTGGAAAGAAGTAGGGATAAGCAGGGTCCTGAGAGACCTCAGAGTAGGACTGAGGAGAGAGAGGTCGTGTGGTTCCTGCTCCTGCCCAACCAGTAGGGCTTTGTGCTTTCTTGGGAGGAGGGTGCAGCAGATTCTGGGTTGGGTCAGAGGTTGTCAGGGGCCTACGGAAACTTCTCTATTGGCCTGAGGCCCAGGTGCATTCAGACGGTAGTTAGCTGGGGGCTGGCCAGAGCTCTGTCAAGGTCCTCTGCCTTCACATGTTCTCTGGCCAGTAGCCTGTTCCCAGGACTCTGCTACCTCCACTGCTCCTCACATTTCCTCCCTGCTCCACTGTGACTCGAGTCCTTTGCTGTGTCCCCAGCCCTCAAAGACACCTGGTCACTGACCAGAACCCTGTCATAGCCACTTATTCACTAACTAATACTGGGGTCTCCTCTGCTGGACATTGGCCATGACAAGCATACCAATAATACATCCAGGCTCCTGGATGGAGGAAAGTAAAAACCAAAGGGTGTCAGGGAAGGACATGGTATACTGTATGGCATCCCATGATTATGTCATCCCCTTGTTCACCGGGGGACAAGTGGGGATCAAAACCTGAGCACTGGACTTAATCAGTCCCTAACTTCTGTGTTCTGAGCCCAACCATATGCAGGACCACAGAGGTACCAGGAGACATCCCAGAAGCTCATGGAGGACCCTACTCCCCTGACTGACTTGTCCTACTTCTACAAAGCATTGGCCATGATAGGATCCCAGGTGGAGCCATCAACACAGCCATACCCTGCTGGCAGCAATTAATATCTAAGCACTAGTCATAGCTCCCAGCCCTCTCTGTGAACCCATTATTTCAGCCTCTTAGCGATGTTAAAACACGCTATTATCCCCTATGTAAATGGATAGAGGCCACTGGAGAACACAGAGATCCTGAAGTTGGGGTTTATTTACCTCAATGGTAGAGGCTGGCCTAGCAAACATAAGGCCCTACCCTGCTCCAGAAAAAGAAAGTCACAAAGAGGTGGTAAGTCTCTGGGACTTGTAGTATTAACCACCTCTTGGTGTTTTTTGTTTGTTTGCTTTTGTGTTTTTATACTGAACACTCAGTGTGTGTAGGCTTTTTTTTTTTTTTACCTCTTTTAATTGATTCAAAAGGATGGGGGGGTAGATCAGTGCTAGAGTGCTTAATTCAAGGCCTGGGGTTTGATCCCCAGAACCACACACACAAAACAGAAGAAACAGAGACAGGGCTGGAATTTGAACCTGGTTTCCTTTACTCTGGAAGTGGTAGCTCAGGGCTTTGACACTTGGCGCTGACTTGGGAGGCTAACTGCCACACCAGTTCTTACATTTTCTAGATAACCCACTTGGTTTCTATGAATTCTTGGCACATAGGAATCATTTGAGCTCTCCTTAGCCAGCCCTGAATTTGGTGCAGCACCCTGAGATAATTCACTTCACCATCAGCCCTGATCTGAATCCTGCCAGGGCTGTGACCTTGGAGCAAGTTGCTTTTCTCAGTTATGAATTGGGATTATTATTTTTCTCCATAATCTTCCCTCGTTCGTTCGTTCGTTCATTCATTCATTCGTTCGTTCATACATGCATGCATTTGGTGTTTGAGTTGTGCATTCATGATATTGTCTTGGTCCTTGTTTGAGGCAGAGTCTCTCATTGTCTGTTGATGCATAGGCCAGCCTAGCTTCTGAGAATTCTCCCACCTTCCCACTAGGAGCATAGGGATTATGGGCATGGACTACTGGGTCAAGCTTTTTAAGATTTCTGTGGATCTGGACTCAGGCCATCAGACTTTGACAGGAAGTCCTTTTTCCACAAATCAATCCCTGCCGTACTTATTTTTTTTTTAAACACAATCTTGTCATACGTTTTAAGTGTAGAATTATAGTTCTGTTAGGCATAGGCATACTCTCACACTGTCATGAAGCCAATCTGCAAACATTTTGCATCTTTCAAAACAAATGCTCTGTCCACTGAATAATTCCCTATTTCTCCTGTCCCTAGACTGTGGTCCTCAGCATCTTGCCTTCTGCCTCTGTGAATCTGACTCCTCTGGAGATTTGCTGTAGATGCAATCAGCAAGATTGATCTCTTAGTGGCTGGCTTGTCTCACTTAATGTAATGTCAATATGCGTCTGTGTTGTAAGATGACAGGATTTCCTTTTTAAGACTTAGTAATATTCTGATGTATGTGTAACACCCCTCTGTGTTTATCCATTCACTGGAGACAGACATGGGTTACTGGTACCTACTGATGCATATGCTAATATCCCTTGGAGAGCTTGCATAGAATCCTTTTAATAAATGACCATTAGTAAATTGGCTCATATGGTAGGGTTTTTTTTTTATTTGTTTTGTTTTGTTTTTGTTTTAGAGGACCCTCCATACTTTTTCCATGGTGGCTGTACCACTTTAAAGTTCTACCAACAATAGCCCAGGGCCCCAACTTTTCTGCCTCCTGGCCAAAATTATTTTACTGGTTTTGGTAGTAACCATTCTAATAGATGTGAGGTGTTTGCTCCCTGGGCTTTGATCTGTGTCCTGAGTAGTGATTTGGGGGGTCTTCTCCCCTTCACTGCACATTTCTGTGTGTCTGGCTACTACCAAGGTGTTCTAAGGAGCTGTGTTTCACCATAGTTGCTGATAGGCTTGTCGTTGCTGGCCTAAATAGTTTCAAACAAACAGCCTTTACATAATCCTGTGGTGCCCTGGCCTCTGTGCCCCTCCTTTCTCAGAAGAGTTGTACCCCGAACTAATAACTAAACTCATGGTGAGATCTGTGACTCAAGCCAAACCCTAGAGCTCTGACTTGAGTCCCCTTTTGTGCTTCTGCTGCCTGAGCTCCAGGACTGCTTTTTCTTGGTGGCTTCAGAGCTTGTGCTTAAAGCCACTGCTTGCCTATCTAGCTTGTTGAGCCTCCCTGGCACTGCACAAACATCTCTTGGCTCCAGGACAGTAAGTAGCTGGTGGCTCTGTAGGGGGTGGTGATTTCAAGGCATCCAACCAGAGGCCTGGGTGAAAGCTTACAACAGTGAGGAATCCAGCTGGGACAGAGGTAAGGGGTTGTATTCAAGGCATTCAAGGGGACTCTCAAACCTCAAGCTTGTCGCCCCCTCCCCCCCAAAAGCACTCCATTTGGCTGGCTTCCCTCTCCCTCCTACATTCACACACCCTGGCAGTGATCCAATGGCAGCTCAGGAATGTCGAGTGATGCCTCTCCCTTTCCAAGTGGTCTGAGAAGCCTCAGCTGCCCAGATTTGGGGATTTGTGGACAGACAATGGAGCCTCAAGCTGCCCTAACCCCTGACTCTCTGCAAGTTGCAGGTTCCCCAGAGTCAGAGATCAGAGAGACAGAGTGACCTAGGGATGACCCCAAGACCTACAGAGAACTAAAGTGGGAAGCTGCTTATGTGGGAGGTGGAGAAAGGTCACACATAGTTTAGGCTTTATGAGAACACACAGCTAGATCAGGTGTAGAGAGTGCCAGACCACCTGTAGACTCCATGCTGGACTGAAGAGGGGTAGCATGGTTAGAGCCTTGTCCTTGGTTTATCTCCCCAGTCTGCCCAGTTTACCTCCCATACCTGAGTCCAGGCCAAGCCTACAGGGAAGAAACCCTTGAATGGCCTTTGAGTCAGCCACATCTTAGTAGTGAGAGGTGCTGAGAACAGAACAAGGCCCACACCCTATGGGCATCCAAGTTTGGATACAAGAGGCGCATTCACCTGGGAAGAGCAGGCTTTCTCTAGCCCAGTCCTCACTGTGACCATGTGGGGGCAGCACATGCCATCCATCCTCTTTGGCCAGGGCTCCTGTAACCTCAGGTGTGCAGAAAAAACATGTTCTAGGATTTTGAAGAACCTTCATAGAAAGGGATTAAACAGCTCCCGTTTGTGGCAACATCTTGGGCCTATTGGTCCTGGCTAAGCAAAGCAAGAGTTCCTCAAACTAGAGACAACCAAGAAGCGCCTTTCTGCTAACTCTAGTCTGCCCGTGACATATATATCACGGATTTTCCTTCTTTGTGAGTTCTGCAGTCTAAGACACAACAGCAGTACATTGGACATGTTCTGAAAACAAGTCTAGCAATCTCCAGACTGTAGGACTGGAATGTGCCACACTCCGTGTGAAGGAAGCAGGGTGTATGTAGGCTGGCCCTGATGTCACCTCTCATGTCACAGGTCCCAGGTATCCAGCCAACAGTTTCTGGTGTTGGTGGCCTCTGCTTCTCTCCCTTGTCCTGTGGATTTAGGCCTGTAATAGTTGCATCTGGACAGAATGCTTTCAGCCTCTTTAGTCTTATTGTTCCCTAAATGATGCAGTGAGCAATTATTTATAGAGCATCTACATCACATTAGACATTACGAGGAATTCAGAGACGGTTTAAAGTGTATGGGGGGATGTGTGAAGGTTATGTGCATATACTGTCTTATATAGGCAAGAAGCACAGGTTGATTTGGGTATCCACAGGGGTGCCTTAGGTCAGGTCTCCTACAAATCCTTTGGTAGACCAAGAGGAAATGTCAACATATTAGAAAAAAAATACACTTTAAGGCTCTGAAAAGATTTTCTCCCAACAAGCAGGCCTCACCTTTCTGCCCTGAGTCACACTAGGGTGGTGTGCGGGAGTCTGTTTTAACTGGCCCTCTAGGAAGTTCTGATGGATCTTCAAGTTTGCCAGTTGTGAAAGCTTTAAGGAACTGGATGTCTATCTCAAAGTAACAGGGTACAATTGGGAACGTAGTCACACTCTCAAGAGGGTTTGAATTTAGTAAGTCAAAAACAGGACCCCATGAAGGGAGAGAACTGTGAGGTGGTTAACAAGCAAGCCACTCATTGCAAACTGGACCATTCTTTCATCTCATGAACTGCAGACCTCCAGGCACCAGTGTCATCTACTGCTCTTCTGCAGTGGCCAACCTGGGTATCCCCAATCCTGTGTGCAGCCAGAGGGGAGAAGCGGCCAACAGCTCCAACACTGCTTTAGATGGCTTCCTCATGTGCATGTTGAGGGTTTGTTGGGAGGTGAGGTCCATTGTTTGGAGCCTGTCGACAGTCACCCAGAGGTAGTGTCCTCATTTCTAGCCACCTGGGATGCATGGCTAAAGACCTGTGACGTCCCTAACTACATTTCTCAGCCTTTCAGGGTTCAGACTTGGGCTCCTCTCAGGCCCCTAGGGGTGCGCCTGAGCGCAGCGGCCTGCAGGACTCCGGTGTGTGCTGGGTCCCCATCCCCCCCCCCCCCCCCCCCCGCTTTCTCGGTGGAGCCCAGAGTCCGAGAAACTGGGGGGCGGGACAGTGCCCCAGGGGCAGGGCTGGGTGTGGTGGCCCCAGGCCCTCGAGGGTGGGGCGAGTCCCTTCGAGACACCGCCCTCCCCGGGCAGCCAATAGATGTGGAGGCGCCGCGCCTGGATTGGAGCGGGAGCGGGACTGGCCAGCGCGGGGGCCGGGACGAGGGGCGGGCGAGGCGAGCGCTGTCAGCGCGGTTATAAGGGAGGGAAAAGTTCCCTGCGCGGAGAGCCGGGCAGGCGCACGCTCGTACGGCGGCCGCAGCGGCAGGGCGGGGCCGGCAGGGCAGGCGGCGGCGGAGGAAGACCCCCGATTGCGACCTCGCCTCCCTCCATCTCTCAGACCTCTGCCACGTACCGGGGTCCGGAGGACTTGTGCATAGCGGCCATGGGCGGCGTCGGGGAGCCCGGTGGGGGACCCGGGCCACGGGAGGGGCCCGCACCGCTGGGGGCGCCCCTGCCCATCTTCCGCTGGGAGCAGATCCGCCAGCATGACCTACCAGGCGACAAGTGGCTGGTCATCGAGCGCCGCGTCTACGACATCAGCCGCTGGGCACAGCGGCACCCAGGGGGTAGCCGCCTCATCGGCCACCACAGCGCGGAGGACGCCACGGTAAGCTAACCCACTGCCGGCGGGGTGGAGCCTGGTGCTAGCGGTGGGGAGGGAGATGTGGTTCATAGGCTCTGAGTCTCATTCCACCTGCGGACCTTAGCATCCTTTTTGCTCCTTCTGACCTTTGACCCCTACTCCCTACCTCCAGAGTTGAGATGGAACCTGGGGTAAGGTGGTCTCTTTCTTGCACGGAGGACCAGCTGTTGGGTCAGTCTGTGCAATAAATAGGTCTCAGGCAGGAATGGGCCCACAGAGGTGGGTGTGCCATGAGGGGCAGATTCTACTCTAGTTAAGTACCTCCCTGTTGTACTGAGGGTCTCATCGCTGCTCCGAGTCTCTCAGACTATTATCTGATGCTTCCAAGAGCGAGGTGCAGGGCTGGGTCCCTAGCAGATAGGGATATGCCATCAGAGGCTGGGGGCTGGGCAGCAGAGCTTGGGCAGGGCCTGGAGGTCTGTGGCTGATCCAGCATTTGTGTGGACTGTTCTGAGGGCCAGTGACTCACCTCTGCTGGGCTGGCAGCTACACGTGGGAAGACTTTGCCAGGCTGGGTGGGCCTCCATGGGAAGCACAGTCACCCCAGGCGCGGACTGGCCCCTGGGGACTCTAGCTACCCATTCACAAGGAGGGATGTGACTGGCCTGAAGGACTGTCTGGCTGGAGCCCAGTGGTGAAGCAATTTCCCAGACCCCCAGTCCCACTCCATGGACAAAGGTTGAGACCGTATGCTCTGTCCTCAACTGTCCAAAACTGTAGGTTAGTCACATCGGGTACCAGGAAGATCATTAAGACTGGAGGGCATGATCTCTAGTGGAAGAACCTGGGGGCATCAGAGAAGATTCTCTGCGTCCCAGGACTTTACTGTCACTGTCCTTCCCCTCCTGGATTCACTCCAGGCAACTGAGATAAGGTTCCTGAAAATCATCAACCTGTGGACCATACTGTGTGTGTGTGTGTGTGTGTGTGTGTGTGTGTGTGTGTGTGTACGTGCGTGCGTGCGTGCATGTGCGTACCTTCTTTCTACCAGAGCATGATGGGCATGAGGTGCCACAGCCCCTCTCACTGAGCCCCTGTAACCCTGTGAGGATCATGTTGTATCGTAGGACAGGATGCTGGGCAGGAGAAGGGAAGGATAGCAGAGAGCACTGCCTGCTTTTTCTTGCTTAGGGCCAGGCCTGTACAGGGGTCTCCTACATGGAATTCCTAACTTTATATTTTTTTTTTCTTTTTTCTTTTTTTCGGAGCTGGGGACCGAACCCAGGGCCTTGCACTTGCTAGGCAAGCGCTCTACCACTGAGCTAAATCCCCAACCCCCTAACTTTATATTTAGCTCAGTGCCCTGAGACCTCTATCTAATGGTTTTACTGTAGCCACCATTTTGATTCACAGCCAGTAAGGTCTGTTAAGAAAACATCTCTCTGCATCTTGAAGCAGGGTTCTGGCTCTCCCACTGAAGGCGCTCCTCTCAACCTTAGCTTCTCCATTGGCCAGGTGGGGATAGCTAGGCTATATGGCAAGTCAGCCTAGGGCAAGACCACACCTCGCTCAATCATGCTACTCTGTCGTAGTTGTCTGTTTGGTAACTGCTTTTTAGAGTATATGTATGAAGACTGGAGAGTGCAGTGGGACAGTCTCAGCACTCCCAAGCCTTTTCTGGGTGAGCTTGTCTATCTCTGACCCTGCCTGTAATAGGAAGAGATTGCTATCAGCACCAGACATTGGGGGTAGAGTTGTTAAAAATACCTGGTGTACTCAAGTCTAAGGTTGGAAGGAGTCTAAGTTCAGAAGGCTTTGTCTGTGATGAACCCACAAGGAATACTGGGGGTTGAACCAATCCAGTGCCCGGTATGGTCAAGTCTAGATGCTAGGTATCCCATCCTAGATCCTGGAGCTCAGGTTAGGGGTGGGTTGTGGCTGCCCACTTGCATCAGCCCAGCCACCCATCAGCTGTTCTCATGTCCAGGCAACAGAAGCCTTCCTGCCAGGAAATTCCCAGAGTTCTTGTGCCATGAAGTCAGTTTGTGGCCATCCTGGGATACAGAGCCTGGTGCCCTAGGGAGAGTACTCTGGGCCCTGGGCCAGGTTTGTCTAAGAGTCATAGGCAACCCTGAGATGAGAAGAGGCAGCCAGAGAGGTCCAGCTCCTCCCGGTCATAAATATGTGAGGGCCACATACCAACCATCTACTGTGTGCTAGCTTCTAAATTCATTGCTTGTTATTGACGCTATTTCTTCGTCTTCAGGATCCCTAGCAGCAAGGCGGTTTGCTACTGCTCTCCCACTTTACAGATGAGAAAAGAGATTCAAACAAACAATGTACCTTGAAACAGTGGCAGCTGTGGGATCTGAATGCACAGCCGTACTCTGCCCCACATTGCTTCCTCAGTAATGGGATTCCCTGAATGCACTGGGGACTATCTCCTGTGTGCTCTCCCCTCACCCCCTGCTTCTGCAGATGCAGCTATGAACAAAACATTTTTGGGGGAAGGAGTGTCCAACAGATGGATCAGCTAGAGTAAAGGCTCAGAGATGGGACTATTCCACCCATACCTAAGGAATACAGCATCGCTGCATCCGAGAGCAGTCATGGGGAAGGGGAGTCAAAAGGCAGACATGCCAAGCTCACTGGATATTTTTGTTCCTAGAAGGACTTTGGTTTATTCTAAAGAAGGAGGAGATTCCGGAAGGGCAGAGCAGGGAAACCAAAGGGTTCTGATGTATGTTTAAAAGGATCTCCAAAGGGCGGGATAGAACTTAGCCGGTAGATGCTTGCCTTGTGTTCATGATGCTCTAGGTTCCATCCTTAGTGCTGCATAAACTTGGTTGTGGTGTCATCTACTTGTAACCCCTGCAATTATGAGGTAGACGCAGAGGATCTGGAGCTCAAGGTCACCCCATGTGTGAGGCAAGTTTGAGCCCAGCCTGGGACACATAGGACCTTGTCTTCAAATACAAGGATTCTTGGGGCTAGAGAAATGTGTCAGAGGTTGAGAGTTCATGCTGTTCTCTTATAGAGGACCCAAGTTCCATTTCCAGCACCCACACTGGGTGGGTCACAACCCCTTGTAATCAAGCTTCAGGAGAGCCAACATCTCTGACCTCTGTGTGCACTGTCATTCATGTATACACATTCCCCCCCAATACACACACACACACACACACACACACACACACACACACACTAAGATCACCTTTTGGAAGAGCAAAGGCTTTAAGGGACGGTGAGCATCTTTGGCGAGAGAGTTCAGACCAAGTAACAGAGTAACTCAGCTCCAGTTACATGTGGATGTGGCCAGTGGTCAGGGATATGTGAATACTAGTAGGGACACTAGTAGGGGACATTAGAATTGGCTCTGTAAGCTGAGGATATGGCTAAGTAGTAGACTGCTGGCTGAGCATGCTCAAGGCCCCAGCAGTCAAAGTTTTAAAAAAGGAGTAAAACAACCCATTGAGTCCAGCCTTACGGGGCAGCACTTGGGAGGTGGAAGCAGGATCGTGAGGGTTTGCACATCATCTTCAGTTACACATTGATTTGGAACCATCCTGGACTATGTGAGATCCTGTATCAAAACCAAAGGATGCTCAGGTTACCTCCGTATTCCCTTTAGAGAAGGAGCTGACTTGTCCTTACACCGTGACTCTCCTTCCCCCTCAGTGTGACAGCAATAAGAGCTCTTTCATTTTGGATTCACTGGGGGAATGGTGATGGGCACCCTGGGTGACTGGTTACCATGACTAATGAAGCCCTATTCTCAGCTAGGGTGGTTATGGAGAAATTTCCCAGCAGTCTATGGTGCCTGTTAGGCTGGAGCACTGTCAGTCCTAAAAGAACCCAAACCCCAGCAGATTTGAGCTACCTGGCATCCACCTTCAGTGGCCCCTTGGGAATGACTTGAGCTAGAAGTAGGGGTGGCCAGCACCACCATCGGAGGCTGTGTCATAGTAAATTCAGCCAACAGTTTTTGATTAGGCTTTGCTCTGAGAATGTTAGATATACTAATTTACTTGATTCTTCTAACAACCTTGTGAGATTGGGTCCTTTCTGCTGTGTAGATAAAGAGTTTGGGAGCAGAAGATAGGCAATGTCATGGCACCGTAAAACAAGGCCTTCATCCCTGGGCTTGAGAGGGAGGGTCTGTGTCTGGATGGGAGCTGAGAGGGATGAGGATTATGGACTAGAATGCTCTGAGGCTTGGGAGACAGGGTGGCCTCAACCACCCAGCACCACTGCCCACACCCTGTGCCTACCAACCACACTGGCTGCTTTGAAAGTCCTACTTCAGCGAGTAGTCATTTTCTGCAGCCTGAGTGGGCATTTGTTTTGTTTTGTTTTGAGACAGAATCTCATTACGCATCTCTGGCTGTCCTAGAACTCAGTATATACACCATGCTGGTCTCAAACTCAGAGTTCCATTGCCATCTCCCTCCCGAGTATTGAGAGTACAGGTGCGAGCCACCATACCTGACTCCGTCTCGCTGTTTTACAGGTGTCCTCTGCGGGCCGAAGTGCCCGTTCTCTCCCTGTGAGTGGGAGTCAGGACTGTGACTGGCAGGAATGTAGAGTGCAGAGGTGGGAATGAGAGTGACCTCAGGGTATCAGCCTCCCCTCTCCTTTCCTTAGAGGGAAGTCTACTGGCTGCCTTTGGGTTTCTGATAAAAGAGCCAGGCTCCAGTGGTAAAGCCAGAGTTCAGCGAGAGGGGGAGGACTGTGTGCCGAAGGCCGGGTCATTTTCAGGTCTTTGCTGAGGCAGCAACATCTCGGAGGCCACAGGTTCTGGCTGACAGATCAAACATATTCCCACCATTCACCAGGACACCAGGGACGTCGAGGGGTCTGGGACAGTTTCTCTTAGGTTGGGTTTTACTGCACAAACTAAAGCCATGGGTCCTGGTTACAGAGCTGTGTCCCTGCTTCCTTGTCCTTGCCTCAGTTTTTCCATCTGTAATGAGGGTCACAGATAATGTTTCCTCACTGGGCCTCTCGAAGGCAGTGCTGGGGAGAGGGTGGCAATTGAGTGCAGGGCCTTGGTTCTTCCTGTCTCTCCTCTATCTGGACAGCAACCGAGGCAGAGATAACCTAGAGGTATCCTTGGAGACCCTATTCCCACCCTAGTATAAATGGGCAGCAAGTGTAGGCCTAGATTACCAGAGCTCCAACACCCCTCCGTGCTCACCCACCTTCCTGGCTGATCTGGAATATTCTCTACTCTTTGGCCAGAAACCAGGACTTCCTTCCTCTCCCTCGTGCCTGGGGTAAAAGGAGGTTGACTCCCCCACCCTCCATCCTTCCTGTCTCTTAGCCTGAGACTCAGCTGGGTCTTGACTAAACACATCACAGTTTCACTTCTCTACTCATACCTGCAGTCCATGGCTGCCAGCAGCAGGTGCATAGCAGGGCCCTGGGGGCACAGAAGAGAGTTGGTCAGTGGGGCTCGTGTTAGCCGTTAGGCCCCTTCTAAGTGCTTTACCCACCAAGTCAGTTCTCCCAGCAGCCTGTGAGACATATGTTAACGTTTCCCATCTTAAGAAGAAAGCGTAGATGGAAGAGTGGAGCGAACTTGTCTGGGGCTCCTAAATGGAGTCTCGGGTTCCATCTCTGCAGGAGAGCTGGCTCCAGACTGCACCCTACCTCCCAGACCCCAGTCAGCTGCTACATGGAGCTCACAGTGAGGCTGGGGTCAGGGCACAGGCACTGGTAGTCTGAACTTAGAGGTTTCCATATTCCGAGGGTGTGTGGGCATCATAGAGAGCAGATTCAAGTTCAAACCCCAGCTCTGCCACTGCAAACTCTTCCTCTGGAGCAGGTGTCTCAAGCAGGCTCACCAATGCTCACTTCAGAAATAGTTCACAGCCCTGCCCTGGGAGGTGGGGAGGGTTGGCTCTTGTCTACGTACTATCTGTACCTGGAAACTTGCCAAGCCAGGTGTATCTGGAAACGGAGCCTGCAGGGGTCACTGGGAACTTAGGGTTGCTTTGCCTTTTTGTTTGTTTTGTTTCAGTTCTTTTTAGATTAAAAAAATTGTGTGTATGGGTGTTTTGCCTGCATGTATCTATGTGCCTGGTATATATGTGTGCACATGTGTGCAGAGGTCAGAAGAAGGTGTTGAATTCTTTGGAACTGTAGTTACTGATGCTTGTGAGACCCCACATGTAGGTGCTAGAAACTCAACCTGGATCTTCTACAAATCAAGCCAGTGTTCTTAACCACTGAGCCACCTCTCTAGCCCATATGCCTTTTGATTCCAGCACTTTCTACCCACTCTTCTTATCTGAGACTTAATGAAAGATTTTCAATTTCATTCATTTTGACTCTTTTAAAATGTGTGTGTTGGGTGAGGTCACGAAGTTCGACACACATATCCCTTAGCCTTTCTGAGTCTTCCCCTCTCCCTCACCCTTGGTCCTCGATCCTAGAAAGGACTAGTTCAGAGGTTCTCAACTTGTGGGTTGTGACTCCTTTGGGGGAGATGAATGACCCTCTCACAGGGGTGGTCACCTAGAACCACCAGGAAAACACAGATATTTACATTATGATTCATAACAGTAGCAAAATTATAGTTACGAAGTAGCAATGAAAATAATTTTATGGTTGGGGCTCACTACAACATAAAGAACTGTATGAAAGTGTCACAGCATTAGGAAGGTTGAGAACCACTGGACTAATCCATATGACCCAGGCTAGCTTCCAGGAAGTCCCTTGCCGGTACTCTGAGTTCAGGGACCCACCTTATGGGTGCTTCCTGATAACACATAGTCTCCATGCCCACTCCACTCCCAAGGCCCCAGCCTTCTGTCCCAGGGTCTAGGGCCACCTTCTTGTCCCCTTCTCACCAGCTAAGCCCTGATCTACTCACTATGGAAATTTCAGACCTGGTCCCAAGGGACTCATACCTGCCCTATCACTTTATTGTGTTGAGCTGACTGGAACACCTTTGGGAGAGCCTGGTTCTGCTCACCTACCTACTGTGCACACTTGTGCACACCTGTGCAGGAGGCTGTATCTTTCATATGGTGTCCATATGAGTTGTGAACCTAGGCATATTTCTAAGAGTCTGAATCTTGTTGACATAGTGGGTGGCTCTATGTGTGTAAGAGGTTGGAGAGGGAGGAGGGAGGGAGAGAGGTGGGGGGGACGGAGGGAGGGAGAGGGAGAGGGAGAGGGAGAGAGAGAGAGAGAGAGAGAGAATATGTCTATCTGTCTATCTGTCTTTCCATGCCCCAGGCTCTGTATCCAGACGGGGAAGTTTCAAATCACCACCAGCTTTAGGAAATTCTGGCACTTGATATAGCAAGGAAGAACCTTGAGAGTATTACGCTATGAAATGGGCTAATCACTAAGGTACAGATGCTTTCTCACTCCACTTGAGTGAGGTTCCTGGAATAAGGTTAGAGCCATGTGGAAGGAGGAGTTTAATGGGTATAGCATTTCATCTGGGGAAGAGGAGACAATTCTGGAGATAGACTACATGTTGGCAGGAAGGTCCTGTAATATCGAGGACCTAAGAGTGGTAAACTGAGGTGTGCTTTACAGCTAATAATAATAATCGTCGTCGTCGTCATCATCATCATCATCATCATCATCATCGTCGTCGTCGTCGTCGTCGTCATCATCATCACCATCATGTGAAGGCTGAGGATGTAACTTAGTTGGTAGCATTCTGTCTAGCACCCACAGATTCCTTGGACTTGATCCCCAATGATCAAGTAGTGGTGGTGTACACCTGTAATCCCAGCACTCAGAGATGGACAAATCAGACGCTTAGCATCATCCTGGCTATGTGCGACCCTGTCTTAGAAACAAAGACAGCAATAAAGTTTGTGCTGAGCAGTCCCATTTCAGAAGGGTCCTGAAGTCAGGAAGTAGAGGCCGCTGCAGGAGGATGAACTGGCTCAAAGTCACATGAAAATGGGGTCAGCAGAACCCCAAGACCAATCCCCAGCGAGCCTGGGCCCAGGCAGCTTCCTGTGAAACCCCATTCTCCCGTCTCTCTGCCCTCTTCCTGTGTCCCCGCCTCTCCATCTCCAGAGGAAATGAGGGGCTATGCTTTTATAACTCTCATTGCTTAATGAGCCCCAGGGAACCAGGCAGCCTGAGTTATTTTGGAAAACATACCCTCCCTGCACCCCAGCCCCTGCCTTGGGTCAGTGACCCTAGAGTAGACTGGATATAGCCTCTAAATAGATTCCTTCCTCCAAGGACTCCTCAGAAATGTCCTGGTAGTAACTATGGGGGTTACAGCCATTTTCAGCTTCATTTTATTTTACAATTATTTTTATTACTTTCTCTCTCCGCTTTCTCTGTGTGATGTATGCATGTGGGAATGCATATGAGCACCCACATGTATGTGGAAGTCGGAGGAGGACTTTGGGCCTCCGGCTCTTTTACTCTCTATCCCATTGCCGAGACAAGGTCTCATTGAATCTGGAGTCACACTGGTAGTCAGCAAGCTCCAGACATCCTCCTGTCTGTGCCTTCCCCCAATCCCTGCCCCAGCGCTGGGTTCCACATTCACACGGCTATGCCCAGACTTCTATCTGGGTGATAGGGATTTGAACTCAGGTCACATGCTTTCCTAGCAAGTGCTCTGCCCATTGAGCAATCTTTTCAGCCTTTTATTTTTAATAAGACACTTAATAAGAGCCCTGTTCCAGGGTCCAGTGAGGCATCTCAGCACCTTTCTACAGTGTACAATGATCATGGTGATTAGCTCGGTGACTGCACTGGGGTGACTGTATTAACAAAGTCATTTCTGTTTCAACCTACACAAGCTGATGCAAGACAATAGGAGGCTCCTGTTCTTTGTCAGACTTTTGCAAAGGTATTTCCTTTAGCACGTTGGAAGGGCCCTTAATCTCCTTGCCCAGAGCCATGGGGACAATGCCATCCAGTCTCCCTCTCTGCTTTTGAAATTGCAACAGTAAAAGTCAGAAGAGCAGCTGTGACCAATAAATGGGCTAGATGTGCTAGCATATGCAAACAATGAATGGTTTGAGTAAGGCAGAAGAACAAGACTGAAACTGGAGGGATGAGGGAGTCTGGCCACCTTCTCCTTATCGGCTGTCCTCTTGCCCTCTTCTTCCTGTTTCTTGTATTTCTCCTTACCCCTGACCAATTATTATAGACAGACACAGGAGTGTCAGGCTTCTCTGTATTTAAAGGAAATGACACGAGCTGCTGAGAATGGTAGAATGCTTAAACATCGCATGGAGGTCCTGTGTTTGGTTGAACACTCATGTGAACTGGGTGGGCGTGGTGGTGCATGCCTGTAGTTTAGTGACTTTGAGGCCATCCAGGGCTATATGAGACCCTGTTTCCAAAGGTTTAAAACAACTAATCAACTAAGTGTGATTGCTTAAATACCTTTCTTGCCTAAACCCAAGAACTCAATGTGTATGGCCCACCATTGATCCACCCCAAGTGGCTCTGAGGTCTCCAATGACAAACACACACACACACACACACACACACACACACACACACACACACACACACACACACTCTTTACCCACTGCTGTGTTAGTGAGAATTGGATAAAGTTAACATCTGTGAGCCAAACCTTATTTTATATGCTGTTTAAAAAAAAAAGGCTATGGCACACAGAAAGCTTTTCAGAAGGGCTAAACTTGTTCATGGATGAACTTAGTCTTTCTGGAGTTCTTTCAGGCATATTGAGAAAAAAACCAGTACTCGATGATGCAGATGGGGCATGGCAAGTGAGGGCTGTTAAACAGGGTACTTGAGGCCTGGGAGGACTAGAGAGGGCTCATAGGTAAGGCTTACTCTCCTGGTATTATGTATATGACTGCCCAATATCTAGTTGACTTTCTGTCTGTCTGTTCTGTCTGTCTATCAACAGCCTTTTCCCTCCTATTTTTAAAATTTAGATTTATTCAACTTTTGTGTGTGATTGTTTGCCTGCTTGTATTTATGTGTAACACACGCATGCTTAGTGCCCACAGAGATGAGAAGAAGGCATTGGATCCTCTGAACAGGAGTTACTAGTGGTTAGGAACCAGCATATGGATGCTGGGAATCTAATCTAGGTCCTCTGCAAGAGCAACAAATGCTCTCTTATTCACTGTGCCATCTCTCCAGCCCCTCAATGGCTTCCTCTTCTTGTTTCTGTTGGTTCTTCCTGGGTGCTACTTAAGCTGTTCACTGACTTGTCTGTTCTCCTTCAGGATGCCTTCCACGCCTTCCACCAGGATCTCCATTTTGTGCGCAAGTTCCTGAAACCCCTGTTGATTGGAGAGCTAGCCCCAGAGGAACCCAGCCAGGATGGAGCTCAGAATGTGAGGGAACAGCTGGAGGTCTTGGGGACATTGCCTGTTGCCAGTATCAGCTTGTTCTGTATTATTATTGGGGGATGCAGGCTGGGGCTGGGGCTGGATCCCCCTTCGGGGCCACAGTCAAAGGAGAATTCATAGCAGTGTTCTGTAGAAGTAAGCATTCTAAGCCTGACTTAGCTAGGAACTTGCCGTGGGTCTCCAGTGAGCTCTCTTTCTGCTCCAGACACAGTGGAAATCCACTCCTGCCTCCCAGTCCTTCAATGAGGATATTTCTGAGCTTAAAGGGGTTTCCTCTATTGGCTCTGATTTTCTGCTTATCACCTACCCCACATCTTTGGGGCCAGGGAGAGACTTGGCCACAAGCTAGTTCCTCAGGCCATACCTGTCTGGTATTATTGTTCCTCCATTTATCACCACCCAGCAGTGGGAAGTGGGGAGGCATAAGGAAGCAATGGTAAGTTTCTGGAGACTGTGGCAGTCCCTGCTTCCTCATCTGCTGGACGGCTTCCCTGCCACAGGCCCAGCTGATCGAGGACTTCCGAGCCCTTCGTCAGGCAGCAGAGGACATGAAGCTGTTTGAAGCTGATACCACTTTCTTTGCACTCCTGCTGGGCCACATCCTGGCTATGGAGTTGCTGGCCTGGCTTCTCGTCTACCTCTTGGGCCCTGGCTGGGTATCCAGTGTCCTTGCTGCCCTCATCCTGGCCATCTCTCAGGTAACTCTAAGACAGCACAGCAGATGTGGGGTTCAGAACATGTGGAGACGCAGGACGGTTCTCTTATGAAGGAAAGAATGGATTGGTAAATGGATGAGTGGTGAATGGGTGAATGAGAAAGTGAGACGCCAGAGGCCCTTAATATCCACCAGATCCAGAGTGCCACAGCCCTATGTGTGACAAGACTTGTGTAGGTGAGGAAAAGATAATCCTTTGCTCCCTGTCACCAAGGTCACGGTTAACACTCCTGTGACAAAACAGATTAGCGAGAGAAAAACGTAGAAAATTTATCTGATCATAGTCTTATGTGACACAGAAGCCTTCAGATTAAAGAGCAAAGACCAGAGTGAGCCATCTATTAATATTTTTTAAAGTAGTATTTTTTAAAAGATGTATTTTTTTCTTTTCTTTTTTCTTTTTTTTTTTTTTTTTCGGAGCTGGGGACCGAACCCAGGTTCTAGAGCAAGCGCTCTACCACTGAGCCAAATCCCCAACCCTTAAAAGATGTATTTATTAATAAGTACACTGTAGCTGTCTTCAGACACACCAGAAGAGGGCATCAGATCTCATCACAGATGGTTGTGAGCCACCATGTGGTTGCTGGGATTTGAACTCAGGACCTCTGGAAGAGCAGTCAGTGCTCTTAACCACTGAGCCGTCTCTCAAGCCCTTACCTTTTTTTTAAACATATATGTTCTGTAAAGCAGGAACAGCCTGTAGGAATGGGATCAGACACGGAAGGTCTGTGTAATGGAAATAGAGTGAATCTGAGCCAGTGGAAACAGACTGGCTCAGAATCCTGGCAAGGCGTCTGCTCAGAGTCTTCTTGACCTCTTTCTGAGGCCTTCTTCCTTCCCAGGTGTGGGATAGAATGCTTTTTGAAATGGATCAGATAAGCTCTTATTAGATGAGATAGCCCTTCATGGTCAGCGCCCAGGCAAAAGGGGAAAAGAGAGCAATGATTTCAGGCCTTGAGGAAGAAGAGCCCTTGTGTCTATGGCCTGCTTCAGGTAGGGTAGAGAATTCTAGGCTCTGTTAGTTGCCTTGGGGGATCCAGGGAAGCAGGACACTGTGAGAAGAACAGAAAGTTTGCTTCTAAACCCATTATTCAGAGGCATGATGTTTCTGAACCCTGACGTTTCGATGCAGGCGCACCACCAAACTCAGTCGCACTGGTCTGGGTAAAGAGGCAGCTGGTTTCAGTAGAGCATCGGTAGCGAATGAAGCCCTAGCCGCGGGTTGACCTCTGGGGCCAGTAGAGACTGGCTTCCGCCTCTACTCTTGACCTATTCCTCTCCCCAGGCCCAGTGCTGGTGTCTGCAACATGATCTAGGCCATGCTTCCATCTTCCCAAAGTCCAGGTGGAACCATGTGGCCCAGCAGTTTGTGATGGGGCAGCTGAAAGTGAGTGTGGACCTGGGTGGGCATCTGTGCTGGGTCTGTTCAAGTGTCACGGGTACCAAGTCCGATCACAGTCTGACACTACCCCTGAGATCCCTTCTCCCCACAGGGCTTTTCTGCCCACTGGTGGAATTTCCGCCACTTCCAGCACCATGCCAAACCCAATATCTTCCACAAGGATCCAGATGTGACGGTCGCACCTGTCTTCCTCCTGGGGGAGTCATCTGTGGAGGTAGGTGGGATGGGCCATGATGACTCTCAAGAGAGGCCTGCAGCTGAGGGGACTTGGCAGGGCCTGAGACCTCATGCTTGCTCCCCAGTTCATCCTGCGGTCTAGCTCTAGCCCCAGCCCTTCCCCCATCTCCTAGCCACCTGAGGATGAGTGGCTCAGTGGCTAGAATCTAGAGTTGCCTTTGACCTTGGCCTCAGCCAGCCCCCTGATCTTGGCCTGGAGAGCTGTTCTCCCCAGCCGACGCCTGTCTCCACAGTATGGCAAGAAGAAACGCAGATACCTGCCCTACAACCACCAGCATCTATACTTCTTCCTGAGTGAGTACCTATTGGCCCTTAGGGGTGGGTGGGAATGTGGCAGAGCTGAGCCTCAGCCTATGCTGCCATCCTGAAGGCTCCCAGCCACCTTCTTCTCTGGCTGTCCTCTTTCCCACCCTCCCTAGAGTCCCTTTGCCCTCAAGTCAGGGTTGTCCAGAGTCCTAAAGTATTTTGTAATTGCCTCTGCAAACAAGGACAGGGTAGACTCAAGGGCAGGAATGTGTAAGGCTGGCTCCTTACCTACATAAGGGACAAGGGAGGTGGGAGACAGGGAGGGCCATGAGCCAGCCAGCAAGGGACTGAGTATGAATAGGGCCTTGTGGGAACTGTGAGCTCAGCTCAGTGTGAGGTCAGCACTTATGTCCTCTGGGTGTTCCTCCTCTTCTCCACCCACACCACTTGGGTAGCCCATCCCTGTTCCTGCATGCCCTTATGCTCCCTTCTTGCAGTTGGCCCACCGCTGCTCACCTTGGTGAACTTTGAAGTTGAAAATCTGGCATACATGCTGGTGTGCATGCAATGGACGGTGAGTGGGTACTGCTCGGGTAGCATGTAGCTTTCTAGGAGAGGGCTTCAGGGGACAGCACTCTCTATCCCTGAGTGTGAACGAATGAGTGTATATGTGTGTGCATTGGTGTGATTTGTACGTGCTGTGGAAGAGCCCCCTTCCTAGGTAGAATCACTGGATTGACTGCCAGGCAAATGTGTCTCAGGCACAGGTTTCCCTAATGCACCCTTCAAGGCCACTGCCATGGTCAGTCCTGCCTGTTGATAAGGAGGGGACCCTTATTTTTCTTCAGCCATAGTAGCAGGAGCCCATTGAGGGACAGAGCCCTGAAACAAATGGGAGTTGAATGAGCCCAGCCCTTCCTCCTGCCTCCCAGGTCCCCCAACCCATGGAGGCCACTCAACACTGCCTCTGTCCTCCTCGTAGGACTTGCTGTGGGCTGCCAGTTTCTACTCCCGGTTCTTCTTGTCCTACTCCCCCTTCTATGGTGCCACTGGGACACTGCTCCTCTTCGTTGCTGTCAGGTATGGCCAGATTCAGAGTGACAGGGGGTGGGGAGGTCTCACACAGGTGGCAGGGGACTTTGACCACGGCCCTCCATGTCCTGCCTGTTGTCCCTCTGCAGGATGGATGGCAGTACCACCTCTTCAGGTAGCTAATGTGCATAATCAAACACTAGCAGAGGGGCCAGACCCTAGGGCTGGCAGGTCTGAGGACAGAACCTTGGCTTGGTCATGGCTCTGTGGGTGAGCCTCTTGAGAAAGGTTGGCCTGGGCTTAGCCTCACCAAAGACACTGCTCTATGAAATTTCTTTAAATGCTAAGGTGGGGCAACTAGGTACTCCCGTGGTCTAGATGGGCCCAGGTCTGGGTTCAGCTGCGTGCCAGCCTCCACTCTGAGCTTCATGTGGAGTGGTACTGAAGCCTTCTTCACAGGGTGCTGGAGAGCCACTGGTTCGTGTGGATCACACAGATGAACCACATCCCCAAGGAGATTGGCCACGAAAAGCATCGGGACTGGGCTAGCTCTCAGGTAGGTACTGAGGAGCCTGGTGGGAGGATATCCCAGCTGGGGAGTCATAGACTGGGAGGGATCAGGCTCGGCTGAGGCTGCCAGGTGGTGGGGTCAAGGTTCTAAGCCAACCCCTCTCGTTTGTACCCCTCCTGACCCTGGCAGCTGGCAGCTACCTGCAATGTGGAACCTTCTCTCTTCATTGACTGGTTCAGTGGGCACCTCAACTTCCAGATTGAACACCAGTGAGTGTGGCCTGGAGGGCTTGCTGGGTATGGGGTGACTCTGTGGGGTCCCTGGAAGATGTGGCCTGGGTGGGCTCCCTCTGGTGGTTCCCTACTCAGATCTGGTCTGCCCTTCCAGCCTCTTTCCCACGATGCCAAGGCACAACTACCGGAGGGTGGCCCCCCTGGTCAAGGCATTCTGTGCCAAGCATGGTCTACACTACGAAGTGAAGCCCTTCCTCACCGCCCTGGTGGATATCATCGGGTAAGGCTACACTGGGTCCCTCAGGTTGCATGTCCTAGTTTCTTCCAAGGCTCGCTCCTGACTAGGTCAGCATCTTCTGCACCCTTGTCCTCTGAGGGGGCCCTTCCTAAGAACTGACTTTCTAGAGCTTTCCTGATTAGCCAGTGCTCTCCTTTCCCCACAGCATGGAGGGCTCACATGGCAGTGAGTCTGGCAGTCTGAGAGGCTGTGTCCCGGGAGCTAGAACTTACGTTCTAGTTGAAGAAACAGAAAGCAAGCAGTGTAGGCCTGGGGAGAAGGGTTAGTAGGTAAAGTGCTTTCCTTGGAATCGATGAGGACCTGAGTTCAGACCCTCAGCAACCCATGTAAACATCCAGGAATGACGGCATGTGCCTGTAAGCCCAGTGCTGGGAGGCAGAAACAGGGATCCCTGGCACTTCCGAGCTAGTGAGCTCCAGGTTTAGTGAGGGACAACACATATGCATACATTGAGTGGGACGAGAGGGAGTGTTAGTGGTTAAACAAACACGCGCTGTTTAAACGAGTGCATGACAGAACTTGAGAACCATTTTAAAAACATAATGAGAATGAGAACCTAGGGTGGGGGCAGGACAGGGGGTGCAGAGGGCAGGCGGAGAGTGTAGTGTTGTTCATGGCATAGCAGGTGTAAAGTATGGCGAAGATGGTGTGTGAGCAGAGGTGAGAAGCAGAGAGACAACTGGTCACTGGGTAGAGGGGACCTGGCTGAAGAGTACTCCAGATTGAGGCCCTGCAGAGGTCCCTGAGGTAGGAATGCGCTGATTTGTAGGAGGGCCACTAATGCTTGTACTTGTCCAGGCAGTGATGAGTGAGCTCAGCCCCCAGGAATAGCCTTGGAAGTGGGAACAGAGGTTGGATACTAGACCTGCAGACAGCTAAATGTTCTTTTCCTGGCTTCTGTGCTTATCTTTGGCATCCTGATGGAGTAGCTTCTGTGTCCCCACGTTTTTGGGTTACAGAGCCCAACGGGGAGAGGCAGAGGAACGATGGCCAGACCCGCTGAGGCTCAAACCCGACTTGGCCACCTGCCATGCACCTCCTTGTTGCAGTCCAGATTCCACTCTGGTTAATGAGTACCTGGCCCCACACAGCTGCCTGTCCCGGGGGATGGGAACTCGCAGAAATGTCTTCACTGGACACTTCTTATGGGACACAGGGGGATGCTAATGCCTTCCAGTTGAGTCCCTGATCCCCATCCCTACCTCTCAGGTCCCTGAAGAAGTCTGGTGACATCTGGCTGGATGCGTACCTCCATCAGTGAAGGCAGCACCCTCGTGGGTTGTGAAGGGGGTAAGGGTCCAGACTCCAGCAATCACCAAGTCACTGGGCAAGATTGACAGCCATCCTCACCCCCTGCTGGGGCAGCCTGTCCGCCTGCCTGGTCCTGCTGGCTTTCCTCAGTCCTCAGCATTTTCTGTTCAGGAACCCTATGGCCATGGCACATGTCCAACAGGACCAGGGGTGGAGGGAACATACTTAAAATGACATGGTGAGCATAGCATGTTTTCCCAGAGCAAGGATTGGAGGAAAACTTGTTATTTTTATATATAAAAAAACAAAACAAAACAAAACATCAGACTCATGGAGCCAAGTGTTGGGTTTTCATGGATTTTGGAGCCAAATCTGCTTCAGGTGGAGATGGGATGGACTGTAAGGAGTTCCTTTCCACCATGGGCGCTCTGGGTCATGGAGGCAATAGCTACTCCACCTTGGCTCTATTCCCTCCATGGCTTGTTCGTACATTGAGCAGCACTCCAGGGTGAGCTATGTATTCAAGGGCCCAAGGTTAAGGATCACACCTGCAGGAGCCTCTGGATTAAGGGATGGGAAAGCCTATTTTGTCTGTACTGGCTTCCTAAGCCCTCTCTATGCAAGAGGGCCCAGTAGTGGGAGCTCTGCTAGACTTGGCACTGCACCACAGTGGTCGTGCCGAGCAGGTGGCAACTCGAGTGTGGTCATTCTGTCCCCAAGTCCTTGGAATCTACCGACTGTTTCTTGAGCAGGAGCTAACTTCCCACTTGGCCTCAGGATCTTCATCTGGACAATGGGTACAGTTGACAGTTGACTGCACCTGTCACCCTTTGAACAGCTCCAGGTGGAAATTTCCCTTTATCTTGATTCTCTCCCCAGAGTGTTAAGGATGTTCCCTTCTCCTCAAGCTAAGCACACCAGTCTGGAAAGGCATGCATCCCTTCCCTAGTGCTAAAAAGAAAAGAAAAAAAATCAAACTCAGTGCTGTAGGCATACTAAGCAAGTACTCCACTACTGACCTAAACCCAAGCTCAGTGAGGAAGGGGAGGGACAGTGGGTCCTTTCAGCTCCAGCACCGACACCCCATGGCTCCAAGCTGGGCTGCAGAGCTTCTTTAAAGAGGTTTCAGCAGCTTTAGGCTGTAGCAAATGCAGAAATGCCAAACTGGGGTCTCCTGTAGGAGCTGAGGCCTCACCACCAGCTGTAGGGACGACCCCACTCTCGATGCACTCCCTGTGACCTCCTTGTCCAGGGGAGTACCAGTAGAAGCCTCCTAGGGGAGCTAAGGTCCATCGTGTGCTGGGTCCTTACCTTGATCCACTCCACTTAGCTTCCACCTCCCTTTCCCTGGGTTTAGGTGGATGGGGATAAGTCATGTATCTGCTAGGACTTAAGGCTGCCTGACCTCAAGGGAGGAATTCAAGTTCTTAAACCCAAAGTGACGAGAAATAAAAAAGAAGCCCTAGGAAGGCTCTCAGCAAACGGCTGGGCTCATACGTGTATTTTAAAAGCTTTATGTGTGTGATCCTGTTGCCCCTGGGCTGTTTTTTTCCTTGAGACAAGCTCTTTGCTTTCTCTGGACTTTATTTTCTTCCTCAGGAAAGGACCAAAGATCCCTTGAAAGGCACTTCTAAGCCCTGTACACATACTTGAAATCCAAGGTACTTAAGCTGAAACAGGAGGATGGCAAATTCAAAGGCAGCCAAGGCAACTTGATAAAATTCTGCCTTGAGATGATAATAATAAATAAATAAATAAATAAATATTTTAAGGGTCCAGGGAATGTAACTCAGTAGGAAGACTTCCAGCCTGTGTAGGCCCTGACTGAGTTCAAGCCCCCCTCCCCCAACACACACCTATTTCATGCCTCAAAGCAAATTTCTTCTATCTAGAGTATGTCACACTGTCTATACCTCTGTTTCCACTGCAGGAAGTCCCTTTTCCCATCCATAATTTAATGATCCTAGTATCACATAGGTATGGCCAATGGGGGTGGGGGTGGGCATCCCCTCGACACGTCATCTGGCAGCACTTGGTCTCCACTCTGGCAAGATCAGATTTCTGTTGGTGTCTCTGACATGCCTAGGGACATGTCCTGCTCAGAGGACTCACCCAGCCTGCAGCATCACCCACGGGTATCCACATGACAGCAGTGTGGACTGTGTTTCATGCTGCCCCTAGTGGTGGGCACAGGGAGTGTGCGCTCTCCCTCCAAATCCAGTTATCCAATAAAATACCCTGCAGAGACCCCTGCCTTTAGGTCTCTTCGTTCTGCTTGGAGCCCATTACTGATAGGTCATCTTTGTCCCATCTTCCCCTGTCATCTATGCTACCGATCCTGGCAGTGGGTCACTCCAACTCAGCTGAGTCCTTCCTGTAGAGATTATAGACCACACTTATTAAGGGGACAGGAAAAGGCCTTGGCAGTACCTTTGAAAGACCCTACTGTCTCCCTTTCTACTTTCTATATAACCTGAGCCCAAAAAAGAAAGCTTCCAGAGGGAAGTCGCAGCTCGTTTGTTCTTTCAGTCGACCAATAGCTAAGAGACTGCAGTGGCCAGCTCACATGAACCAGCCTCTGCCTTTGAGGGTGCGGCTGCTAATGGGGAGATAAAGGCCTTGTGAAAGGACGATGTGTAAACATACTGTGTCCTTAAAGATGTCAATATTTTCCAAGCTCTGCTTCCTGGTACTAGTTCTTTTAGGCATTATTAGCTCTTGGACCAAATGGTTTGAAGAAAAACCCAAGTGCCTTCTAAATCCAAAGAAAATAGCCTTGATGCTGGCAGAAGGCCGTGGGGCCTCTGTGATGTGTTAAGACGCTGGGTGGTTTTGTTTCATTTGTCTGTGGAACCAGTCAGGCTAGAAATGTGCAGTCCTGTCAATCAAAAGAACACCAGTGTCCAGAACCTGTAGCAAGTCTTTTCCTCCAGCCCATTCACAGGTCACCAGATGATCTGCGGCTGTCTCGTCTGTTTCACAGCAGATGTCCTCAGTACAGTCCTTTCCAAACCAGCATAGCCAAGCCAGCTGAGCCGAAATGGACCAAAGGCACGGTAGCCCAAGTGGCTGTAATCTCTGTTCCATACCTTCCTGCCTGAGGCCTTCCCTTCCCTTCCAGTGGCCCCGAGGGCTCCCATGGGGTCAGCTGAGCATGTTAGGAGCTAGTCAAGCTGCTGATCACCTCTGGCCTTTCAATTACACACACAGATAGACACGTACAGATGTCTAGGCTGCTCCAGCAGCCCCTGAGATGCCTGAGTCTGGTGTCTGGCGTATGCTCACACTACCTCAAAGATGGTAGGGTGTTTTATTTTTTTTCAGTAGCATCCCATTCCTTGTCATTTCCTCCACCTGGACTAACTGCCCCACTGCCTGCCTCTACCCATGGGGCCTCCTGGACAGTATGACATTTGGCATGATGGGGGAAAGGGGAAGAGATGGATAGAAGCACGAATTCCCCACGCATGCTCTGATTCATCTGCTATCACTGTGCTGCCTCAGGGTGAGTATCTTCCCCTCTCTGGTCTCAGCTTCTTGGCCTGTGAGATGTTAGGGTCTC
Organism: Rattus norvegicus; assembly: GCF_021556685.1. NCBI lineage: Eukaryota > Metazoa > Chordata > Mammalia > Rodentia > Muridae > Rattus > Rattus norvegicus. The sequence goes on from NC_141534.1 coordinate 219,575,928, forward strand.
ATTAAGCTAGGCTTTGAATATTAGAGAGGTCCATGACTTTGTCAGGGGACAGAATGTACCCCACAACTTTGGGGATATTGGTCAAGAGCCCCTGAGGGTTGAGTTGAGCACTGTAACAAGAGGAGCAGAAATGGAGGTCCTCTGCTCTGGACTTTAGGGAGTGCTCAAGGCAGGAGCTAGGAGGATGTATGGGAGTAGGTAAGGTAGTTATCACAGAGAAATTACAAACTCATGGATATGAGCCTAGATTTACTCTCACAGCTGAGACCTCTTAGCCCTGCCGTGTTCCCTTCAATCACCCTTCTACTCCCCAGATCTCTGGGTGCCAGAGTCATAGACCCCACATTCACACTAGGCAGGGTTTGGCCTGAGACAGTCTGGGTATTGGGCCAGGTCCAGCGCAAACGGCAAGTAGAAGACAAATAGGTAAGTACTGAAGATGTGTTCAACAAAGTCTGCCACCACCAAAGTCTCCAGTGGACTTATCAGTCAGGTGAGGCCAAGGATCGTGGAGACTGACAGAAGTTAGCCTTGGAGGCATTTTGTCCCACAATTTTCTTTTCAAGGTGGAAATGTGGCAGTGAGTACCCTGGAGATGAGGTGGAGTAGGACTTATCCAGGGCCACTCAGTGCATCGGTGACAATGTCTGCCATTCCAAGCCCTGTACTAGTTACAGTGTAGTCACTGGTAGTCACCCCCATGGAATGCCTACTCTCCCTCTGCTATGGATAGGTTCTGGTCACCTGTAGAGATGAGATCTCTGCTGGAGGTCTCCCCAACCTTGCTGGGAACAGCTACAAGGCTAACAAAAACCTCGGGAGTACGGGCCACTTCATGCCTGATGGCTCTTCTCTGACACCTCTGGAGTGACATGGCCCTCTGAGCCTGTTCAGAAACGGATGCTTCGAGAGAAGCAGCATGGATCCAATTGCAAGGTTAACTGGGCAAATACCCCAGGTGCAGATTATTCTGGCTTCCCAGGCTGGAGGTCAGATGGACCTAGGACCAGAGCCCTCTGTATGAACTGTTACCATGGCAAAACGATACAGACCTTCCCTAGGCTGTAGAGAAGTCTCCATGTGGGCACAGCAACACAAAATAAAAGCCTTGGTCTCCAGAACCTTCACTGTCTCTCTTGGCGAGAGGATCAGGGTTCTGTTCACCATGTGCCTTAACAGTCAGGCCTTTCTCTTGTGGGCAGTACCTCCCTTCCTCCCAGACCCTGCATTACCACCCTTGTGACATTGGCATACGGGAGCACTAGTCATCCATTGATCTTGCTGAACTAAGGGCAAGTGAGAAAAAAATTACTTTCTTTTTTATTTCCCAAAAAAAGTAGAGGCTGGGAACAAGGTGATACAAATTACTGTTTTACTGCCAGCTCCTTATGGGTTTCTTTGCCTCTAGAGCAACACCAACTGGTCTTTCTTGGATGGAGTCCTAGAGGGCTTGCCCAGTGCAGGCCAACCACTTCCTCTAGTTTACATATTGGTTAATCCTGTTAGATCTCAGAAGGACACAGCATGGGTCCCCTCCTGATATAGCTGATGTCCCCCCTCCCACCCGCCCTCACATTTCCCTCAAGCCCTCAGTCTCCTCTTCCCTCTACACTCTTGCCCGAGCCTCACTGGGTACCCACAATGGCTCTCCTGAGACACTCCACCCCACCCTGTTTCTCCTGTCCTCCTGATAGCAGCAGCCTCAAGCCACAGCTTATACGGTGGCCTTGATGGCGAAGCCTAGCTCTACCTGAAGAGACTTTCGGGAGCTTGGCAAGGGGCATCTGGTAAAGATGGATTGTCCTAAGACCCAGGCAGCCCTCTGTTACTCTCCTATCAAGAAGCATTCTGTAGGAAATGTTAACACAACAGCTAAAACAAACAAACAAACAAACAAACATCTGTAAAGACAAGGGGTGAGCCAATGAGAAGCTAAGTGCTGGCCAGACTGGCAGCTCTATTCTGGGGAGAGATTCTCAGGGGCTCTCCTGCAAGGTCCACATTCTCTAGACCAAGCATCAGGAACTGGCCAGAGGATTTGGAAAAAGATCTGATCCTTCTAGAATCTTGGGCCTTTTATCTAAGAAGCACCTGATTGTAGTGGGAGAGGTTAAGGCTCTAAAGTGGTCAGACCCTCCTTCAACCTGGCTACTGCCTGTCCTGAGCCCATACAAGGAACACTCCCTTTGGTTTCTGGAGTTGGGTAGATGGCGAAATAGAATCTGTACAAACTCTAGGGTCTGGAGTTGTGAAGGTGGGCATGAGAGGACTTTGCCTTGGACCTCAGAGTTTAAGCTGGTCTTTGGCAGCCGGAAGGAAGCCTTAAGTACCAATCCCAGCCATGGGAAGGACACTCAGAACGAAGCATGTCTTCACCCAAATGGCTACACCGTAATGCTGGCAGGGAGTGTAGAGCCAAGTCCTGGACCCCTGCTCCACAGACCCCCAGAGTGTGTGTGGGACTAAAGGGGCTGGGGACTAGGCTGCAAGGAGCAGAATTTTTTACCAGGATCTTTAGGTGCAGAAGTTAGAGGCTGACACCTGGTACAGCCACCTCTCCAGCTCTTTGGGAGAAGGGGCTGGGAGGCAGAGGGGACAGGGCTGGAACTGACAAAGGGGGAACTCCATGAGGATAGGGTAGGTCGGGGTGAGGGAAGAGAAGAACAAGAAAGGATGAAAAACCAAGCACGGGGAATGTGAGCCAGCAGACCCTTCAGTCTCACGAGAACCCTTCAGAACAAAAGCCCTCCCCTCCCTCTGGCTGTCACCCAACTGTGCCCCCTTCCCAAGGGTGCCACGAGGTCTGCTGCTTCATTTGTGGAGGTAGGCATCCAGCCACAGCTCCCCAGACTTCTTCAGTGAACTGCAAATAGAGAAAGAGAGATGTCCAGGGCTCAGGAACCAGGAAGGGAACCTCGGCTCCCATGACATGTAGGAAGTCATGCTAGGGTGGCAGGTGCTTCCTCTCAGCCACTGACTAAGGCTTGCCACTTACCACAGGAGCTGTGGGCTACTGACTAATGCACCCCAGGGAAACCCCTGGGAAAGGACAGAGGGAGGTCCTCTTCTAGCCCTGGGTGGACCAGAGGTCAGGGGTCCCTACTGTGAGCTAGAGTCCCTACTGTAAGCCCAGCCATGTGCCTCTCTCCTCCTCAGCCCCACCTCATCTCTGGCCCCTTACAGTACATCAGCGCTCCAGCCCTTGCCAAGCTCACCCCTCACCTCACAATGTCGAGCAGGGCCCTCAGCAGCGGCTTCTCTTGGTATTCAATGCCATGCTTGGCGCAGAGAGACTTCACCAGTGGGGCAATCTTGTGCAAGTTGTGTCTTGGCATAGTGGGGAAGAGGCTGGGAGAGCAGGTGGGCAGAGTGAGTGCAACCCAAGACCCAAGCTCTCCACTTCTTCTACAACCCAGGGAGGCAGGCAGGTCTGAGGTCCTATCTGAAACCAGGACAAGACTGTGGCTCCTACCAACTGCCTGCAGATGTTACTAGTGGGGTGTAGAGTGGCAATTTATGAACAGGGGCACTCCAGAAAGCCACATTGGTATTGAACGGCCAAACACAAGGGTCTTGTGTTTAAAAAAAAAAAAAAAGAGAGAGAGGGTATCAGGGTTCATGCTCCTGGTCTCTGCCAAGGCAGAAGACCCATGTAAAGTCAGCACTAAGCCTCAAAAAGAGGAAATGAAAGAAACAGATGGGAGATGAGAAGATAAGAGATGATATGAAGGCAGTGGCAGCAGGGAAGGGACAGTCCTTTGGCCACCTGTGTAACAGATACGCTATCTAGCTGGTCCTCAGTTCCCCAGCCATAACCAGGACCATTATAGGTCTGCAGGGTAGTCTTGCAAGCTTTCTGTATCTGCAAAGAGGCCACACATGAAGCAGTGTAGTCCCCACAGAGCCTGGACGGCAATGCCTCCAGGGCACGCTGGCCCCAGAGCCCTTCTCCTGCCCAGCTGTGCTCTAGGATGGGCCGGTGGTCTTGCCAACAAGAGGAGATAAACTGCTTGGCACCCTTGGCCTGTGGGACGGCGGCCACTGCCCTCCCGCTCCTTATCTCCCCTCTTCCCCCTCCCGGACAGCCAGCCTTGCTGGGCTGCACTCACTGGTGCTCAATCTGGAAATTGAGGTGCCCGCTGAACCAGTCATTGAAGAAGGACTGCTCCACATTGCAGGTGGCTGCCAGCTGCAGAGGGGACAGGGGATCAGTGGCTGGGGTGTAAGAACAAAACCAAAAGACCTGGATGTATCCCATAAAGGTCTCCTTAACCAGGGTCTCAGGGCCCCTCTCTAGGTCATACCGTTCTACCTGAAAGCCTCACCCTCCCAGATTCCCGAGTTCCCTCTGGTAGATTCTTATCACTCCTTCCATATTTCCTCCTGAGTTGTTTTTAACTTATCCTGGCCTTGGACTCCTGATCTTCCTGTCTCCACCTCCCAAGTACTAAGATTATAGGTATGGGCCACCATGTTGTGTGTATATTGTGTGCCAGTGATAAAACCCAGGATTTTATGCATGCTAGGCAAACGTGCTACGTCCCCCCAACCTTCCTACCATCCTTTCTTGCTCTGAGGCTGCCAGTAGGCAATGAGTAGCCCTAGGGAAGGTTTGTATAGCCCCGGGCCCACAGAGGCAGCCAAATCTGGGTGCAGGCATGGGCATGGGGCAGCTTTACAGGGTTTCCATTTACCTTTGCCCCTCCTCACCTGGCTGCTGAACCAGTCCCGGTAGTGATCAAGATCAATCTCCATGACAATGTGGTTCATCTGTGTGACCCACACAAACCAGTGGCTCTCCAGGAACCTAGAAGACAGCGCAGCTCAGTGCTGAAGCCTCAGTGTCGGGGATGGGCAGCCACATAGAAACAGACCCATTGTACCTACCCTACCCCCCATGGCAGGTACAGGGTTCACATCACAGCCCCGTCAAAACCAGAGCTCTCAAAAGCATGGGGTGAACCAGCAAAGTTGGAGTACCTGATAAAGTTGAGGAAAACCAGGGCTCCCAAGATGCCATAGAAAGGGATATAGGTGTAGAAGAAACGTGCATAGTAGCTGATGGCCCAGGCCAAGTCCTGTAGGAGAAACACGATTAGACTTAACCTGCCCCGCCCTCCTTGGCATGGTGCACCTGACCACAGAGGCATGTATGCACACAGCTAACACTGCTTGTCACAGGTGTTCACAAGAAAGGAAGTTGGACACTGGGCCCACAGTCATATGCTTGCCTAAGCCACCTGCTTGTATGGAGTTTGCATGTGAGTTTCAGGAAAGAAAGGGGATACTGACTAGAAGGTAGCCGGTAGGTTCAGAGGATTCTGATGTGAGCCTCTAACATGTGGCCAGGTCCTGGTTATCCTCAGCCTCGCCCCTAGTCAGGCACCTGGATTTCCTTCCTTTCTGAGGCGAAACAAGGCCAAGGGACACATACCATCCCTGCCAGCAACCCAGATTAGGTCACTTCTCCGGCTGGACTCTCTTCTTGGCCCTTCTCCCGGTCCTCACTTTTTTTTTTTTTTTCGGAGCTGGGGACCGAACCCAGGGCCTTACGCTTGCTAAGCAAGTGTTCTACTACTGAGCTAAATCCCCAACCCCCGGTCCTCACTTTTGTCTGCCCCTCTTTGGTGGCAAGGTCCTAAGCTTGAATGGCTCCCCTGGGAAGTCTTCACCCTCTGTCACAGCCTCCCAAGCAGACCCTCATTCTGCTGAGAAATCTATGTCCCTCCATTTTCTCTGCTACTCATGCTGTGTGTGTTGGCTGGACCACAGCAAGAGCCTCCCTTTGCTCTCCAGCTGATGGTCTTCATGTATCCAGGGCAACCAATGACCTGTAGCAGATCCCAACTCCGCTACAACACCCTCCCATGTAAGTCGAGTGGCCACAGGCTACAGGACCCAGGTCCTTTTGCCTAAGCACCCTGATCCTCTTGGTGCCTTTGCACAAACTTTTCTAAGTCAGGAGTGCTCATGACCAGCCATGTTTATGCAGGTTATTTCATCAAGGACCCACCTCTTCGAGGCAATGGGAAACCCCACAAAGACGTGCTGGTGAGATGGTTCAGTGGTTAAGAGCACTAGCTACTCTTCCAGAAGACAGGATCGATTCCCAGAAACCACATGGAGGCTCACGGCCATCTGTAACTCTACTCCCAGGTGACTGATACCATATACTGGCCTCTGTGGGCACCAGACAGTGCACAGATATACATGTAGACAAAACACATACACATGAAAACAAGACAGAAGATCTTAATATGACAACAGAATTGGGCACACTGGTATCTTGGTTCGGGTATAAAATGAACAAACCCAAGAGTCCATTGATAGTGAAGACGTGGCAAATTCCAGAATGATTTAGGGGACAAGGGTGGCCCTTGTTCAGTGCTTGCTTGGTTGCAAGAAATTGAAACAGGTACTGGTGTCATTCCAGGTGGCCAGAGCGCTGCCAGCTAAGTGGGAAAGGGGATGGGCACCTTGGGAGGGCCAGAGTAGGAACAGTTACAACAGCCGGGAGTGGCTGAATACAACATGTTCAGATCCAGGTGGCTGTCTTGGTCAGATGAAGCGGGTACAGAGAGTTCTAGTTGTACTTTGATCACCCACCCCCTTTTTTTTTTTTTTTTTTTTTTTTTTTTTTTGGTGCTGAGTTTGAACTCAAGGTTTCCTGCATGCTAGGCAAGCACTCTGCCACTGACAGCCCCACTTTAATCTACTGTGTAAATGTAATGCATTAGTATGCATGTGTGTATATTGTGTGCATATGCATAGAATTCGGCACACACATACACACACACGCACTCACATTCACACACACACACACAAAGAGGGGTGGGGGAGGGAGGTATGGTCAGGCATGGCTTGGGAAGTAGAGGCAGGAAGATTGAGTTCAAGGCTAGCTTGGGCAACATAATGAGAGCCTATCTCAAAATGAAGTAAATAAATGTATGGAGAGCCCAAGAGGTGAAGGATTAAAGGCGTGTAGTATTACACCCAGCCCTTGATGGGATTTTAAAAGGCTAAGAAAGAACATCCAGTAAGGGGCTATGTACTTGTCCTCTCCTGAGGGCAGGGACCATGTTTTCATCATAGACAACTCTGCTTATGGTGAGTTTTCCTTAGGGCTTACTCTACCATGGGTAGGTACTTCTCTTGTATAGAAATCACAACTGTACTTCAATGTAAACCCAAGTTTACCTTCTCAAACCTACACACAGCCTGCCTCCCTCTATGGAGGCACCTCTAAGCCTGTTGTTTGGGGTAGAAACATGCCCTCGGTGATGGCTAATCTTGGCTGTCAGCTTGACTACATCTGGAATCAACTAAAAGAATCATGGAGGAATGAAGCTTTTGCCTTTTTCTACTTGTCTTCACTCTTGCTGGCAAGTTCGTCTACCTTGTTGCTGTGGCATTCCTTCATTGGTGTTGGAACCTACTCTCTAGGAATCCCTACTAGGACTCTAGCACCAGATTGGGACTTCTGAGACAAGCAGTCTCACACGCTGACCAACTGCCAGATCCTTGGCTTTTCTGTCAGAGACAGTCATTGTGCAACTCTATGGTCACTGCCTGTAAGCTACTCTAGTAATTGTGTGTGTGTGTGTGTGTGTGTGTGTGTGTGTGTGTGATCATTCTGTCATTTCTGCTCTTCTAAAACTCTAACATACCTTCCAAACTTGTACACTGACATTCTAACCTCCAGCACCTCAAATGACAATGTCTGGAAGTATAGGTCCTTCCTAATGCAGTAGGACTAGTGTCATCCTATAAGAAAGTAACAAATTCAGCTTAATTGATAAAGTGCTTGCAACTTTAGTGCCCAAAGCCTACATACAAAAGCTGGGCTTGATGGTTCACATTTGTAATCCCGGTGCTGGGAAGTACAGCCAGGCAGATCCTGGGCCTTGATGAATGGCCTAGCCTAATCCGTAAGCTCTGGCCAGTGAGAGGCCCTATCCCGAGAGCTGACACATGTGGTTCTTGTGGTTTGAATGAGAATGCTTCCGCAGAGGCCCATCTGTTGGAATACTTGGTCCCTAGCCGGTGGAACTGTTTGGGAAGGATTAGGAGGTGTTTTGGAGGAGCTGTCACCGAGGGTGGGCTTTGAGCTTTCAAAGGTTTATATCATTCCCATTAGCTTCATAGTTATGTCTCAAGATGTGAGCTCTGAGCTACTGTTCCAGCTTGCCTTTCTGCTGCCATCTTCCCCGCCATGGTGGTCGTGGACTCTCACCCTCCGAAACTGCAATCCCCCAATAAACTCCTTCTTTTAGAAGTCACCTTGGTCACAGTGTCTTATCACAGCAATAGAAAAGTAACTTCGACAGTTATTATCTGGCCTCCACATGCACACACGTGCAAGCGCACCTACAAACTGACATGCAACCATACACACACACACACACACACACACACACACACACACACACACACATTAGAACAATGGAGGAACGCCTGAACACAGATACGAAAAGGCCTAGAAGGAAGATGATATAAAGAGAGACAAGAGAACCTGGTCACCTACCAGTCAAGGAGAGGGACCTTGACCCCTCCATCCCCTACCTTACTCCCCAGCCTGAAGACAACTGATTTTAGATGTCTGTGAGGGTGAGAAAGAGAATTTGTTTCTGTTGCTGAGGTGATCCACTCCTGGTGGGCTATGTTAGCCTCTTGGCACACTGCCTTCAGGAACTTCCTAAGGGACTCTCTAAGGACAATGTTTGCTAGGTGTCTTTAGACCTGGCATGCTATGGCCTTCTTGGCTCTGGTGGCCTCAGAGACAGTTTCTTTCTAAGAGTGACAAAGCAGCTACACTTTGGGGCAGATGTCTGGGGACCCGCATGCCCACAGAGGCACCAGGGGCAAAGTGCTCTAGTCAAGCTACCCCACCACCAGCCATCACGTCCTGACTTACCACCCAGTCTCTGCGTCTGATCATGGTCATGATGATCTGGTACTGGAAGTACATAGGGATGAGCAGCGGTGGTCCGACTGTAGAGAGATCATGTGCCTGTCAGAGGTGAACGAGCCTGCTTGACCCTCCCGCAGTCAGGTGCCTGGGAGCCTAGGTGATGCTTAACAGGGCCCATAGGTGTTTCCCCAAGCTGACAGCTGGCACCCCTCTCTTGAATAGGTCTGCAGTCATTTTCTCAGTTTGCAACCGGTATGAGAGGAAGTGAGCCAGAGGGGCGTGCTGGGGTGAGAGCAGGGTTGGGGAGCTCAGGCAACCATACTCACTCAGGAAGAAGTATTCATGCTGGTGGTTGTAGGGCAGATATTTCAGCTTCTTCTTGCCATACTGAGGAGAAAAAGACAGATAATGAACACCAGCCTCTGGTCTCCTGCCTCCAACACACTTTTTGCACCATCTCCTCAGCAGAGACCTCGTCTCTTTCCCATCTGTCCCAATCTGGGTCCAACAAGGCTAGCAGCTGCCGATTTCCTTGGGCTTGGCTGCTCATGCCAGTGTTTTTACTGGAGCTTGGGTCAGACCCCTGGCCTTGGCAGCCCAATGAGCTATGCTCAGGTATCTGTCCTGAGTGGACCAACTAAAGAAATGTGTTAACAGAGAGAGAGAGAAAAAAAAAAAAAAAACAAAACCAACCAAACAAACAAACACCAGAGACAAGGTTACCTTGTGAAGGAAAAAAATTAAGAGGTTAAGTGAACCCCGTCACCACCACACCCTCACCCATCTTTTGGATTCCAAAATGAGGCTTTAAATCAAAAGCAAGAGGTATAAGTAAGCAGGCCTGGTTATGGTGTGGCTCTGCTCATCACTGACCCATCTCTGACTCTGTTCCAGTCTTCCATGCAAGGTACTCTGACAATTTTCAGAATTGTGTGAGATCTCTTTCTGGGAGACCAGCTGCTCCCCTGGCTGGCACGAGGCTTCGGCCTTTTCCTTCTCCCAGCATGCAATTTCCTGGGGAATTTCCAATTTCTTGGGGTCTATTGTTCAATAGTTTGCGAGTCAAAGGGATCAGGCAGAAGCTTCTCTTTAGCTCAGTGGTAGAGCGCTTGCCTAGGAGGCGCAAGGCCCTGGGTTCGGTCCCCAGCTCCGAAAAAAAAGAATCAAAAAAAAAAAAAAAAAAAAAAAGAATACTTTCATTCCTGCCAGCCCTGTGAGGCCAAAACCTTGGCCAGCCCTCGGGGTCGGACTCACAATTAATCACTACCCAAGGCCATGAGAAACCCGTCTGCTTTGTGTTGTTTTCTTCTGCTGTTGTTTTATTGGGAGGACTGAGGATGGACTGCAGAGCCTAACCCATGTTAAACAAGTCCTCTGCCACTGAGCCACTGACCTAGCCCTTTGGACGTGAACAATAAAAAAGCTCACACAAACCTAAGTACCCCACAGGGAGTTTTTGGGGCTGTCTCTATCCTTTTGGGAATGACAGAGGCTCCTAGGTCTCGATGGGGGTGCTCCCTGGAGACTATTAGCAGTTAAGAGACCCCAAACAAGGACCAGTAGTCTTTGTATCTAGTCTCTGGTATCTTGTGTCATTTCTATAGGCTAATCACTTTCCCCCAGAAGCCAACTGGACAGAAGAAGCCATACAGAGCTGGAGAGATGGCTCATCTATTAAGAGCACTTGTTCTTCCAGAGGACCCAGGCTTGGTTGCCAGCACCAACATGGTGACTCATAAGCAACTCTAACTCCAGTTCCAGGGGATCCGATGACCTCTTCTGACCTCTACGGGTACTCTGCACTCATACAGTGTGCAGACACATGAGCAGGCAACCAGTGTTTGTTTGTATGTATGTATGTGTGTGTGTGTGTGTGTGTGTGTGTGTGTGTGTGTGTGTGTATATATATATATATGTAAAATTTGCATGCAATAAATAAAAGGTGGTGTGCCTGGAGACAGCTACTGTGTACTCATATACACAAAGTAAATATAAACCTAAAACAAAAACAAAAAACAAAAATATTATAAGATTAAGTTTTCATTTCCAGACGTGGGATATGGGGCTGCTTCAGACTGACGTCCACAGCAGCTGACTATGATTTGCCTCATGCTCTAGCAGGAGTGTGACTTTTGCCATCTACAGATAGCTCCTGCGATTGTGTGACATCTGGAATTCTGGAGACTTTTCAGAGGGTAATAAATGCTAGGGCCCTGAGAGGCAGAGTGGACCACTGGCTGGCTGGAGGTGGTCACTGGTGGTCACCATTAGTTAAGTAATTGTGTGCAAACAACAGGAAGTTAGATATCCTGATGGCAAAGATCAAACTTGCCCCAGAAAACTCAGTGCTCCTGATCAGCAGGAAGTAGTCTAACGATAACACTACCCCCTTTCTGACCCCTGACTTTATTCAGGGACCTCTTTCCTTTCCTCTCTATCCTTGTTAATTCTCCTATCTGGGGCTAGGGGGGTTGAAGAAAAAGGTGGCGGAAAAAGAGTGGCAGAAAGAAGAACCCACAAAACAGCTAAGACAGGCTACGTTAAGCTCATGCTTGGAGTCAACAGACCCAGACCTCTTAGCTGCTGCTTCTTGGCAACACAGAGCCCATGCAGGTTCCCAGGCCTCTCTGAACATGTCTGGCTTCCAGATCATTTAGTTGCTAAGTGTTGCCCATGGGAACTTGGACATAATGATAAGCTGGCTCCCAGACAATGCCACCCTTTCCTCTCCAGACCCAAGATTTGAGTCACCCCCCTTCAAAGGAGGGGGTCTCAACTGAGAAGATGCCTCAGTAATATCGGCCTAGAAGCAGGCCAGCAGGGTATTTTCTTCATTAGTGATTGATGTGGGAGGGCCCAGCCTGTTGTGGGTGGTGCCATGTCTAGGAAAGTGGTCCTGGGTTCTATAAGGAAGCAGACTGAACAAGCCACGAAGGACAAGCAAAATGAGTTACAGAAGGAAGAAAACTTGGATGTCTCCTAGGCTGATACTTCTGTCCTCCAAGTGAGAACACAGAGTGGGAGGTGTGTGTCAGAATCACAGAGATCCATGGGCTCCCACAAAGCAGGGGGGTGTGGGCAGGAACAGAGTCCAGCCTGTCCCCAGAATGTGCGTCTTGGTGCCAGTGGCTATGCTCACACGCCTGCTGAAGAACAACCAGAAATGATCCTTTGTTCTTCGAGGCCTCCTGTGCCTTGGCAAGGATCTCATGCTTTCCCAGAAAGTATGTTACATACACGCAGTCTGTCATTAGGGTCAGACCTGAGGTTGGCCTTGGAGAGGTCAGAGCCAGGGAACCTCAGAGGGGCCTTTGATGGTTTCACAATAAAAGGAGGGGATGTGAAATGCTGGCACAGAGGAAAGAGAGGCACACAGGTTCCTAAGGTGCCCAATGAGTAGGGAAAGCAGCAGCCTAGGCGAATGTGTGGACAGGCCCTTCGTCCTGCTCTGACCTCCTCTGAGGAACTGGCATCCAGGCCTAGCCGTGGAATACAGGATTCCCAGCCCCGGTGGCCTCCCTTACCAATCATATCCAAGCCCACAGTTTATCTGTTCCCTCTTAAGACCGTGCTGACTAGTTGTATCTCAACCTGACACAAGCTAGAGTCACTGCAAAGGAGGGGGTCTCAACTGAGTAGATGCCTCAGTAATATCGGCCTAGAAGCAGGCCAGCAGGGTATTTTCTTAATTAGTGGTTGATGTGGGAGGACCCAGCCTGTTGTGGGTGGTGCCATGTCTAGGAAAGTGGTCCTGGGTTCTATAAGGAAGCAGACTGAGCAAGCCACGAAGGGCAAGCCAGTGGGCTACACTGCTTCATGGCCTCTGCACCTCAGCTCCTGCCCGAGATTCTTGCCCTGCTTGAGTTCATGTCCTGACTTCCTTCAGAGGTGGATTAGGATGTGGAAGTTAAGGCAAACAAACCGTTTCCTCCCCAACTTGTCACAGTCACGGTGCTTGATCATAGCAATAGTAACCCTAACTAGGACAGAGGCTGAGCATCAGGAAGAACCTTCAGATCAGCAGAAGTCAAAGGGCGCCCTTAGGGGACCATAGGAGGTTGTCAGGTTGTATTTCTGTAGTAAGTACTATTTCCACTGGTTTATGACCACGGTGGAGGATGACTGGGACCGTAGGGCTGCCTCCAGCTAGCAAGCACTGTTGGTTCCCATGCATGCTTTCCAGCATCCCAGGCTGACCCACCAACATGGCCAGGCCACCCCAGGCAGAGGCAGGTCTCAGCACCAGCCTCTATGGATGCTCGACCTTAGGGTTGCAGGGACTCAGCACTGGAAACAGTTCTCCATTACACCGAACTGCTTAACCTCCCTGACCTCTGAGTTCCTGGCTGCAAAGTGGAGGTATGACGTGTACTTCATAGGGACTGCAAGAGCCCAGTGGATGGATCTTGAGCCGAATGTCAGTGACAGTGACAGCTGCATGCACAAAATGACATGTTGACATAGCACTGCATGTGTGTTTCCTACTCAGTGTCCTCTGAAGGGCAGCCACAAAGGGGTGTGTTAGGGTATGGCTGAACCAACTCTCTTATCTAAAACTCGTTTGCATGGTTAGTACTGATTGTCAACTCCCTGGGTGATTCTACATCCGAGTTCACTGAGGTTGGAAGATCTGCCTTAAATGCAGGTGGCACCACGACATGGCTTAGGGTCTTAAAATGAAAAGAAGAAAGAAAAGGAAGAAGAGGAAGAGGAGGAAGAGGAGGAGGAAGAGGAAGAGGAGGATGAGGATGAGGAGTAAGAGGAAGAGGACAAGGAAGAGGAGTAAGAGGAAGAGGAGGACAAGGAGGAAGAGTAAGAGGAAGAGGAGGAGGACAAGGAGGAGGAAGAAGAGGAGAAGGAAGAAGCAATTTGAGCACCAACTTTTATCCCTCCCTCTGATTCCTCACTGGTTCCTCTTGAACTGTAAGCCAAAGAAACTCTCCCTCCCCTAAGTTGCTGCTTTTCAGTCAAAGCAATGAGAAAAGAAACAGGTACACCCACAAAGCACAAACTGTGGTCTTAGGGACACATGACTCTAGCTTGTTTTATTTGGCCAATAGCTTATTAAGTCATGAGATTGAAGAAAGAATGGACAGAAGTGTTTTCGAATGCACAGAGCTAGGAGGGTGCACACACAGCTTCTTCTCAGAAAGCTGGACTTAGCCAACAGAGCCATTTCCAAGGGCTGCAAGCTGGTGTCCCAGAAGGTAACTCTCTGACATGGCCATGAGTATGTCATTTCTTTCCTGCCTTAGTGGTTCTAGTTACAAAACGTTGATGACAGCTCCTGCCTCTCGGGTTACACAAGGAGTAAGTGGGGCGTACGCTGATAGTCCTTGGGGTGCAGGTCCACAGACTCACTCAGCCTGCTACTCTTCCTTTTAGCTGGGAGCTACCAGCCCAAAGTGTGGGGAACAGAGGACACTGCTCATTCCCTTTCCTGTCTAACACAGGAAGTTTGGGAGACAACACGATTAGAGGGGAGGGGGCAGAAAGACAAACTGTACTTTCACCAACGAGGTAAGTGTGGCTTGTGGCCAGAGCCCAAGATGGAGCTGGTGGCACACACAGAGTTCTCACTGAACTGGGACAGCTGAAGCCCACAGCTGGGGACCAGGCAAGAGCAGTGGGCAGGAAGTGTTGCCAGTCTTGGCAGCCAGTGTGACCAGCTTCTTCACCAGCCACAGGCCATATGTGACAGTCAATATGATTGTCAACTCAAGATCTAGAACCACTGAGGAGAAGCTTCCTCTGTGAGAGATTACTTAGATTAGGTTCACTGAGGTGTAACCCTCACACGTGGGTGGCGCCATCCCTTAGGCTGAATATGAAACAGAAAGCAAGCTGAACACAGCATTCATTTCCGCTTTATGTCTATGGAAGTAATGCGCCCTGCCAGCCTCCTGTTCCTGCCACCATGCCTTCTCTACGATAATGGAATGTCTCCCCTGGGGCTCCAAGCCAGAATAAATCCTTTCTCCCTTAAACGGCTTCTTGTTAGGTTTTCACTTTTGCAGCAGTGAGGACAGTAATTAATATATAAAATTAGTACCAAGAAGTATAGCCATTGGGTGATAATCCTGACCATGGCTGGTGATGTTTGGGACTGGCCTTTGGGAAGAATGTGGAGTTTGGAGCTGTAAGCTTAAGAAGTCCTAACCTGCTGTAAGCTGGGATTACCAGGCTATTCTGCTGGGAAGATCAGAAGGCTGCAGGAGTGAGGGGCGGGAGGGATGGCTCATGAGGTTTCAGAAGGGGACAAGCAAGAAGTCTTTCAGTAACTGGGTTAGAGGCTGCTTGTGTGATCTCCTGGCAAAGAATCTGGACACATTCTGCCCATGTTCTGAGAACTCGTGTGAGGCTGAGTTAAAAACAATGGACTAATTAATGTGTTTGGTGGAAGAAGTCTCAAGCAGAGGGGGAGCCGTCTGTGGCACAGTTCTTACTGTTCTGATCCAGATCTACAGCAAAAAAGAGCAACGGGGGAGGGGGAATATTAGAAGTGTGCGGCTCAAACAAAAAGAGTTAGCTGACTCTCAACCTAAAACAGAGGCCGAGACTAACCAGAGGCTGTGACTGTGAGAGGGGCTGTGACTGTGACAGGGGCTGGGACTGTGACACAGGGGCTGTAACTATGACAGGGGCTGGGACTGTGACAGGGGCTGGGACTGTGACAGGGGCTGGGACTGTGAGAGGGCTGTAACTGTGAGAGGGGCTGTAGTGAGAGGGGCTGTAGTGAGAGGGGCTGTGACTGTGACTGGGGCTGTAGTGAGAGGGGCTGTGACTGTGACAGGGGCTGTAACTGTGACAGGGGCTGTGACTGTGACAGGGGCTGTGACTGTGACAGGGGCTGTGACTGTGAGAGGGGCTGTGGCTATGACAGGAGCTGTGACTGTGAGAGGGGCTGTGACTGTGAGAGGGGCTGTGACTGTGACTGGGGCTGTAGTGAGAGGGGCTGTGACTGTGACAGGGGCTGTAACTGTGACAGGGGCTGTGACTGTGACAGGGGCTGTGACTGTGACAGGGGCTGTGACTGTGACAGGGGCTGTGACTGTGACGGAGCTATGACAGGGGCTGTGACTAAGACAGGGTCTGTGGCTATGACAGGAGCTGTGACTGTGAGAGAGAGGGGCTGTGACTGTGAGAGGGGCTGTGACTGTGAGAAGGGCTGTGGCTATGACAGGAGCTGTGGCTGTGACTGGGGCTGTGACAGGAGCTGTGACTGTGACTGGGGATGTGACTGTGACGTGGGCTGTGATTCTGTCACAATCCCTGGATGGTACCAACGGAGCTATAGATTTTGGTGTTAGCCATTCTGGGTATCAGTCCTGCCCTGTCCCTGTGCCCTCTGGGGATGTGAATGTTTGCCGTGTGCCAGTCTACGTCAGGAGTAAGGACTTGGGCTTTGATGTTACACAGGTTCACAGAAGAGGCTGCCGAGTCTCACGTGTGACTGTGCACTTGCACTTCTTTAAAAGGATGCATTTTTACTTTATTTATGTGTGTTGTGTGCATGCATGAGTGAAGATACCCATGGAGGCCAGAAGAGGGTGTCAGATCCCCCGGGCTGGAATTACAAACAGCTGTGCGCTGCCCAGCACGGGCTGCTAGGATCTGAACTCTGCTAGGAACGAGGTCTTCTGGAAGAGCAACAGTTGATTTTAACCAGCTCCTGCGCTTATACTTATGAACAAACAGTATTGGAACTGTTAGTGGACACTGTTGAAGCTCGACTGAACATATTTTGCCCTGTGAGATGCCAGGAGACTACAAGAACAAGCGGGGGAAGCTTACAGCATAAAAGGGATGTGTTCGGGCATTAAGAGATGGCACTGTGACAGTTACTACTAATTATTAACTTGACAGGCTCCCCGGACTCACCAAGAATACTGCCTTTAACTCTAAGTCCTCATAAACCCTTCCTTCTTTAAATCGCTTCTTGTCAGGCATTTTGTGGCAGTAAGAAGAAAAATAAATGATAAATCTGACACAGGCAATGCCATGTTTCAGGTTTGAAACGAAGTGTCTGAGGCCCGACAAGGGCCTTCTTTGTCTAGGGCTGAGGGGCGGTTTGGCAGGAGTTGCCACAAGGTCAGTTGCTGCCACTGAGAACTCACAAATGCATAATCAGAGCAACGAGTAACATGGCCTCAGCAGGCACTGGCAGGATGCTGGATGACCATGCAAGTCTCCAAGAAGAGAGCCACGTATGTCCTAGGAACTGCCGTAGGGACTGAAGGTCTGCTAGAAGCAGGGAGATAAGGAGAAAGCTTGGTGTTTCCTAGGTGAATGGAGGAGGAAGCCCTCAGGCAGGTAAGCTGTTCTAGGAGCACACAGGCTAGACTCTGAGGACTCTAATGTAGTGAAGGGCTGGGAGAGCAAACAAGAGTGTTGCATACACCACGGTTTAATAAGGGCTGAGAGTCCCCACCCAGTGCTGAGACCCCAAGCAGGAGCGACAGAGTGATGCCAGTAGAGAGCAGACATTGGCCTCCTTATTTATGAGTACAGTTGATTCATTGCCTTCCCAGGGCAGTTAAACCTTGGGGAAAGCTAGCATCATGAAGGAGTCCCATGGCTTACCACCTAGACACAATGACCCAGCCATCAACTGCATCCTGGATGCTGGAGAAGCCCCGTTAGTAAAAGGCCACCTCAAAAAGGAGCACGCATGAGGCAAGGCAGAACGCTTGGGCCAGGCCACATGGCCTGCATCCTGAGAGAGGATCAACAGTCTAGAGCAGACACTGGGGTATAGGAGAACTCGCTCTGTTGTTTGGGAAGGGCAATGAAGCCCCTCAGTGGCCGAGGGCACTGATAGACTCCAGAGAATGTAAAGGCAGATCATTTCACACCCAACTCCTACTGGGGAAAAGTTACAAACTGAGGTCCACTGAGATGGCTCGGAGGCTAAAGGAAGTTTCTGCCAAGACTGATAACTTCAGTTAACATCCCCAGAACCTACACGGTAGAAGAACAGAACTGACTCCTACAAGTAGTCCTCTGACCTCATACCGTGGTCCATACCCTCGCCCATGGACCACATACCAGTTAAATGCATCAGTGTAAAACCTATCCCCCACCCCCAGGCTAAGAGCTGAGGTGTGAAGCCATAAAACACTGAAAATACTTTATGTGGAGAGCTTTGTTAAATTGAAAGGAATATCCAGAGAGAAGCTGAATGCCTATTGCCACATAAAACAAACTCAGAACACCCTCCCGGAAGTCATAAATATGACCAGATAGTGGAAGTCTGCTCTTAACATTTCTCTGAATGGAATGCCCTTGTGGCTGGTCTTCTCTGGTCATCTACACTGAGATAAAGGCTTTGTCAGGTCTGGAGCCTGGAATGGAGGCTCAAACCCCTAAGGCATAGCTGTTGGGATGATTGGGGCTCTGTTGAGATGACTGACTGTCACCTCAAGTAGAGATCAGGATTCCTTTCAGCCAGCATGGCCTTTTGGGCACTTGCACAAAGTTAAACCAGAAACCCAGGAAACATGGGGCTTCTCTTGTGAACACCTGAATGCCTGAGAGGGTTTCTATGGTGATGCTAGCCTCCATCTTCAAATGCTACTGCCACCATCTCCCTCCCAAAGCCAGCCAGCATTGGAGAAGTGAGATGGGACAGAACTCATCAGCTCCTGTGCTAAGCCTGAACTGAGCTAAGCCGGGTTTCTTTTATTTATTAGGGACTCAGGACTGTGTGGTGAGAACCAACAGTTTTACTACAGGCATTAAGGAAGTCGTTGTCTTCACTATCAAAAGGTTTCCAAGTAATCAACTACTATCCAAACACTTGTAACCAAAGCTAGCAAGCCATTTCCCAGAAGAGGAACAAAGACAGGTGTTGGGCAGAAAATGAAATCCCTGCCTAGCCAAAGTTCAGAACTGTGGCTGAGTCCTGTGCACCCTGGATCAGACAGGGCTACAAACCACAACTGAGAGGGGGCAGACTCTGTCTTGTCTGTTATAAGCCTTGGATGCCAACATAGCTAGGACATTCCTTCTACAACTCTGTTTACGGTGGCTAAGTTTGTATTCTCTCATAACTGCTTGCTG
The DNA here is from genome assembly GCF_021556685.1 of Rattus norvegicus. Taxonomy (NCBI): domain Eukaryota; kingdom Metazoa; phylum Chordata; class Mammalia; order Rodentia; family Muridae; genus Rattus; species Rattus norvegicus. The sequence goes on from NC_141534.1 coordinate 219,594,901, forward strand.
CTCTGCCTAGTGCTGTGATTTCCCCTCCCCGTACTGGCACTGAACCCCAAGGACTTGAGCAAGGACTCTGCCACTGAGCTACATCCACAGCTTGCCTTGTGTTCCTCCTTAGTGTATGATCTCCAACACACACACACACACACACACACACACACACACACACACACGCGGATAGCTTTTTTTCCTCTCTTCCCTCCTTTTATGAATTAAACCCTAATAAAGGCTCTTATTAAAAAAGAAGTATAGGGATTGTGGATTTAGCTCAGTGGCAGAGCGCTTGCCTAGCAAGCGCAAGGCCCTGGGTTCGGTCCCCAGCTCCGAAAAAAAGAAAAAGGAAAAAAAAAAAAGAAGAATAGAATGATTCCCCCCTCCCACCCTCCTTAAAAGACAATATCTTGCTATGTAGATCAGTCTGGCCTCAAACTCTTAGTAATTCCTCTCAGTTTCCTGATGTCTGAGATTAGAGGCATACACAACCATGCCTAGAGTGAGAATATTGTTTAAATGTAACGAGGGTGCTTTATTTCACTTACTTATAGAGTTGTTTGTTTATTGATTGATCGATCGATCAACTGACTGAATGTGTTTGGACAGTTTGCCTGCGTGCATGCCTGTGCACTTTGCATCCCTGGAGAGGCCAGAGAACATGTGTAGGATCCTCTGGGACTATAGCTAGCAATGGTTGTGAGCTGCCATGTGCAGGCGCCAAGAATCAAACCTGGTCCCTCTAAAAGAGAGGCCAGTATTCTTAAGTTCTGAGCTGCCTCTCCAGCCCTACTATATAATTTTAAAATTAGTATTTTTTTTTTCGGAGCTGGGGACCGAACCCAAAATTAGTATTTTTTAAAATTAATATTTTTTAAAATTCCCCCATTATGTGTGAGTGTGTGTGTGTGTGTGTGTGTGTGTGTGTGTGCGCGCGCGCGCGCATGTGAATCACTGTGCATAGCACATATGCAGAGGTTGCAGAATAATTTAGGGAGGCTGCTTCTTTCCTTTCATCATCTTGGGTCCCAGGGATCAAACTCAGATCATCAGCCTTAGCAGCAAGCACCTTTACCCACGGAGCCTCCCCAGTAGTCCTTTATTGTGTTTGTGACATTTGACTTGGACAAAAGTCTCATTGTCTAGACCAAGCTAAGCTACAATTTGAAATCCCCCTGCCTCTATTTCCTATCATCACGCCTGGCTGGGTGCACGTTTACTAAAGAAAATTAGGTGACAGGGTGGAGAATCACTGGAGGAAAGTCAAGAGCTCAGCGGGAGAACATGTGCTCACCACGGATCAGGCACTGAGTTTGAACCCAGCACTTCCCCCAAAGAGGGAAATTGAGATCGGTAGCCCTGTCAAATGAAATAGTGTCGTGCTGTGAGATACAAACAGGCGGAACACAGTCCCCAGGAGGATGACACCATCTCCCTGGACTTGTGGAACAAGGTCCTCATTAAGAGAAGTACTGAGCTGCAGAATAGAAGGCGTGCTTCCTTTCTAGTTTTGTTTTTAAAGAAAAAAGATCTATGCATGTTCACCTGCAAACAGAAAATATTAAGGACTGGAGTCAGGGCTTAGCGGCAGGCATTTACAAAGCTATCCGGCATCTCATTAATGGTTTAATTAATTGAGAGTAATCTCAGTGGTTACTCGAGTTCATAAAAGAGGGGATGGAGTTATGACATTAAATATATATTTCTATACTGTTTCAATGTTTGTACCAAGTAGGTCCTGTATTTATAATTAAAAATAAAATGATACTAAAGTAAGTGTGGTTAAGTAGAAGTGTCCTAGCAGTCAAAGATCTGAAAGGTTTGTCCTGGCCTAACTGGTCATTGACCAGACCTTCCTATTACCACTTCCTGTCTGCGCAAGCCTTGCTTTCTCATCTGCTTTGACAGGCGGCTGTTTTCCAGATAATGCTTCCTGCCCATGAGCTGGCCCACTGGACCTATCCTGGAGGCCTAGAACGTTGCCTTCCTGAAACATTTGACCCACTTTCCTGTGGGTGGGAGGGACGCACTGAATCTGTTCAGGAGTCCAGGACTCTGGAGGAAAGCCACTCTGTAGATTGAAGCTGGGATAGCGGGATGACGAGGAAAGGGTTCTGCGTGGCAGAAGGTGCGGATATTCCAGTTGAATGCTGAGCCTACAGGACTCCTTCCCTCCTCCCGTGACATCTCCTCATCAACAGGATCCTCTCATTCCTACCTCGAGGGGCTGCCACTCTCCAAGGACAAACACGTGCAGGCTCTTTATGTCGGGGTCCTTGTGGAAGATGTTGGGCTTCGCATGGTGCTGGAAATGTCGATGGTTCCACCAGTTGGCGGAGGCACCCTGTAAGGGGAGAGGAGCTAGGTAAGCCACAAAGACCAATGAACTTACCAGTGGTGGGCACTGCTGGGAACCAAGTCCTGGTACCTCTGTTGCCAATAGCCAGCTTTCCCCATCACACATGGGGTTCGTGCCTGGAGTCCATGGAAGTCAGACTATAGTTCTGCCCCTTCTGAGTACTGCCCAGAGTACTGCTCAGTTCTGAAAGAAGTCAAGTCTCTTCTCCAACCTCGGTTTACCCGGTACTGAGCAAGGAGAAAGCACTTCAGAAACAGTGGAATTATCTCTACCAGGGAACCAGCAGTTTATTTCCTGACTTGTGGGCCAGGGAAAATAGGGTATTCTCAATCTCTCTCTCTCTCTCTCTCTCTCTCTCTCTCTCTCTCTCTCTCTCTCTCTGAAGGAGTCTCAAAAATAATCAGGACAGAAACAACTCAAATGTCCAGGAACCGAAAATACAATGTGATATCCTTACCACAGAATGGATTAGGTAAACTACAAAAAGAAATGGGCTGGGCCAGTAAGAGGGCTGAGTGAGCGAAGGGGCGTGCCACAAAGCCCAACAACCTGAGTTCAATCCCACTAGAAGGAGAGAGCCGACTCCTGAAACTTGTCCTCTGACCTCTACTTATATGCTATGGTGCCCCTTTCCCCAAATAATAAATACATGGGCAAATGTAAAAAAGCCTTTTTGTTAGAAAATAATGGACCCCTAACACACAAGATACACAGAGATGAGCCTAGGAAAAAACACAAAGCAGAAGCCAGGAAAAGAAAAGACAAAAACCCAAACCCTACTGCTCACGATCTCCATGACCCTCCAGGTGTCCCTGCGCAGTGAGCTAAGGGGCTGTTGATTTGTGGGGCTTAAGCTCTGTGTGATGGGGATTCTCTAAACTTGTATGCCCTCGGTGTCAATGGAACAGCTCTGCAAGCCACTCCACGTCTTATACCTCAAAACCAAACTGCTTGCCAAGGGTCGAAGGCCTTTGCGAAACACCTGAAACCACCAGAGGAAAATACAGGGCAGCACTTCAAAGTCTAGGCACACGCGGGCATTTTCTGAAAGCACAGAGCAAGAACGAGACAGAACGGGATAGAACGGGAGACAAACTTTGTTGGGAACTCATCCAACTCGAGACATCAGGAGAATAAATGATCCGCTCAACAAAGCAGATGAATTTATGAGGCTGCCATCAGACAAGTAAGTACAAATGGCCAGTCTTTGAAAAAAGTTCACCATCTTTAGCAACAGAGGAAATGCGGGTCACCACTATACCGAAACTTCATCTCATCCCTGTCAAAATAGTCACCACCAAGAAAACAAACAACAGCCCCCTGCATATTCGTAGCAGATGTGCAGCTTGGCCTTCATACAGGTCCCTGACAACTGGAGTGGGGGCTGGCCCTGAATCTGTTGCCTGTCTGTGGATCCCCTTTCCCTGACTGGGCTGCTTTGTGGGAGAGGATGTGCCTAGTCCTGCAGTGACTTGATATGCCAGGGAGGAGTGGTATCAGGGGGGCCTCCCACTTCTCAGAGGAAAGGAGGAGGAGGGGGCCGGGGAGGAGCTATGGCAGGAGGGACTGGGAGAAGGAGGAGGATGAGGAGCGGATATTTGGATATAAAGTGAATGAATAAATAAATTAATGAGAAAAAAAGAAAGCAAACAAATGCTTATGAAGGTGTGTGCTGGGGTGGGAGTGTAGATTAATCCAGCCAATATAGAAAGAGCATAACAATTCCTCAAAAACAAAACAAAACAAAACAAAAGTACTACACAATCCAACTCTACCACTCCTGAGATAAATATCAGACACACTTGAAGTCATGCTCACTGAAGCGCTACTAAGAACAGCCAAGAATACCTGTAATCCCAGTGCTTGAAAGGTAGAGGCAGGAGGATCAGGATTTCAAGGTCAGCTCAGCTATGCTGGAGACCAGCCTGGGCTACTGGTCACACAGACAGACAGAGAGAGAGAGAGAGAGAGAGAGAGAGAGAGAGAGAGAGAGAGAGAGAGAGAGAGAGCGCTGTTATGGAGTCTGCCCAGGCACCTTTCAGTAGGTGATGGATAAAGAAAACACGGTATATACTAAACAGTATGAATCAGTCACAAAGAGGGAAATTATGCAAGTTTTCAGGGAAAGGAACAGAAAGAGATCGTGTTAAGTGAAATAAGCCACACATTTTCTCTCAGACGTGGACTCCAGATTTTAAAATAAAGACATTACAAGTAGAAGTGAGACCATCTGGGAAGGAGTGAGACGGGAAGAGGAGAAGGCACCAACACTAGGAGGTGGCAGAGGTCGAATATGATTGGTGTCTCCTACGCATGGGAGAAAATGTTCTGATAAAACCTAGTATTTCATACAAGTCGCAATGCTGAAAAATTAACATAGACCTACCAAGAAAGGCGGGAAGGAAGGAAAAAAGAAAGGAGAGAACAAACTGTGTGTGTGTGTGTGTGTGTGTGTGTGTGTGTGTGTGTGTGTGTGTGTTCCAAGTGTTCCCAGAACTAGGGGACTGTATCTCAGTTGATATAGTTCTTGCCTGCCATGAGCCCCTTCCGATGAACGCCGCTGACAACCAGGGGGAATCTAACATTTAGATGATACTGTGGTCCCACAATGCAGGAAACATAGACAGGGTATCTTTGTATTTATTTGACTGCCATTGACTACTCTGTCACCAGTTCTCAAAGGTGTGTCACTCAACAAAGTTGCCAGGTGGCCCAAGCAAGACTCAGGTCTTTTCTGTCCCTCCATCAGGTGAAACAGTGGCCCATGGCTGGGTCTGACCGTCTACAAAGAGGTCTATTTGCTCAAAACAAGCTTCTCACTTGTGGAGTGTTTTGGACATAAACGCAGTGTCTGGACACTGAGAGCATGGATGGAGACAGTTAAAAACAGCTGTGGTCTCTGCCCCTGTAGACAGCAGGCTTCAAAATCCATCACAGCAAAAAAGCAGCGTGTCAGAGTGTGGGAAAAGTCCCAGGCTTAAAGAGTCAAATGATGTGTTTACATCTGAAGCCCAAAGGAACAAAATTGCCAAGAAAAGCATCAGATGGAAAAGTCCTTCATAGAGACACCGGGGAGCGAGGACGTCAACAAGTAAGCCAGCTGACAGCCAATCAACCCAGAGATATTTGTGGAATGAGGATTGAGACCCGTGGAGGAGGTGGGACACAAACTTTGGACTTCGTACCAGACACCAGGATATTTTGATTGTTTATGTTGCCTTCCCTGCTTTGAGTCTCTCCCATTCTTCATCATCAGGCAAAGCCCTACCTATCAGTAATTCCTCCTACAAGGCACAATGGAGCCTCAACTGCCTGAGGAGCAATGATCAGCCTTCCGTGTTCTCAGAACGAGGAGTGAATGCTGCCTTCTCCAAGCCAGCTGCTGGGCTGGGCCAGGGAGGCACTGGTGAGCCAAGAGACGATGTGCTTATCTGGGCCAGGCTGCCTTGGCCTCTCATGTACTAGGACTGGGTCACAGGGTGCACTAGCACACCTGGCAGGAAGACTCCTTAGCAGCTGTGTAGCCAGCAGAGCTGGGCAGTCACAACGTGGCCTGGGGCAAGAGAAAAAGTGTGCACTCTAGCAAATGCGTCTATGATCCTTTCAAAATCGACTTTGGGGGCCATCTTATTTTCAAGTGAGACACTTTCTGAACTTGGCATACTTAAATATTTATAATTACTTTATCTTATATCTAAATGCGGGTATAACAGAAGGGCTGGGGTTGTAACTTGGTGGTAGACCCTTTTCCAGCATGAGCACGGCCCTGGTTTCAATCCTCAGCACCACAGAGTTTTTTTCTTAGTAAAGGAAAGACATACATATTTTTGTTTTGATACAAACAAAATACTTTTAACAGGCTTTTAAATTTTTGAACATTTTATATTTTGGTGTCCTGGAGTTAAAGGATTGATCATTTAAGAGATGACATATCCAAACTGGGCCTAGCAATGTGTGCAATTAATCCCAGAACTCAGGAAGCAGAGGCATGAATTTGAGGCCAGTCTAATCTATGTGGGGATAATGGGAGGCGAGGGGAGGAAAAGAAAAGAACAACACCGCACATATAGACATAAGAGTGTATGCTTGGTTTTGAGAGAGGGTCTCATTTAGCCCAGGCTAGCCTTGAACTTGCTATGTTGCACAGTATGGCTTCCAGCTTCTGATCTTCCTCCTCCACACCCTGAGTGTTGGGATCATCAGTGTGCATCACCACACCCAGTTTACACAGTGCTGGGGATGAACCCAGGGCTTCAAGATGCTCAGCAAACATTCAACCACCTGAGCTACATCCCCAGCTCCCAGAATTCCAATTTCACCAGCAAAGACTTCTGTAGGAAGCAGCTCTCTGTCCTGCCCTTGTTTGTCTGATAGATACAAGAGCTGTGTTTCAAGTTGTCCATCAAGGACACAAGGTCTGAGCAGGAAAGGCCCTCAGGACCCTGCCAGAACCTGGGGATAGAACACAGTCTATCTTTGTTTGTGGCATGGGGAGAACAGGGGTAGTGGGTAAAATGTTTCCTTCCTATACAGAGGAGGACTTTATGCCACAGAGGACCGTGCAGAATGAGACAATGCACTTGTGTGTATACCCTCTTGAGGTTCTGGGAAGAGGCCAGGTTCCCAGCCTTTGAGGCTCAGGTCCAGGTAAACTGCTAGCTGGGGACTGCTGGGCAGCTCATGCTGGCTCACCCATAATCCAGTCCACAGCTGGCAAGCCAAGGGTGCAGTGGAGGCCACAGAGTGGAGATTTTTAACCTGGACACAGGGCTCTTCCCCTGCCGAGGGAGGAAGACAGTCTTAGGGACCCAGCTTTTCTGAGGAAGCAAGCTATTGGGATGCACTGACTACAGGAGGCAGCAGGATTTGTTGGAGAGAGCGTGTTATGGTTTGAGTATGGCACATCACCATGAACTTGTGGGTTGAATCCTCAGTCCCACACCAACGGCACTATTTTAGCAGATGGTAGGCACTCGAGGCGATGGAAGGGGGAACACCTTTCAAAGTTTCCTCTGCTCCCTGGCCCCATTCTTCCTCCCAGTCTTCTTCCTGCTTGCCTTGAGCTAAGTGGCTTTTGCGACATGCTCCTACCAACAGAGTCACCTTGGGCCCAGAATTAGCACTGCCGAGGACTGTGCAGCAACACTTTTGAAACCACGAGCTTCTGAAAGAAGTGCTCCTCTCCTGTGCTGCTTACATCTGTTATTCTGTTACAGTGATGAGTACAGTTGGCAAGAAATGATTGCCCAAGCAGAGGTGACGCCAATCAGCTCAGATCAAGGTCACCGGCAGGCTCAGCTTCATGAACTCGCTTGACTTGGACCCTTCTCTCCATGGGCCACGGCCTCATGTGAGCATTTAACACAACTTGCCCTGTAGTTTTAGTTAAGTATTACACAGTTTGATGTCACTTGCTAAGGACTTAATCTAAAATGACAGTAGAGGTGGTTTGCCATTCCCGATTTACAATGGCTTTGGATTCTGTAGCAGCCAAGCCACAGACCATTAACCAACTAACACCCTACAGTGCCTTCTGTTGCTAAGCTGTGAGGTTCGGTGGATGAAGTGAGTTACACACATTTTTAACATGGGACATTTTCTATTTACAGAGGGCTAATCTAATGGGATGGTCACTCAGGCTGCTGCCAATATACCCCCCATCCCTCAGACTACCTACCTTCCTTTCTTCCTTCCTTCCTTCCTTCCTTCCTTCCTTCCTTCCTTCCTTTCTCCCTCCCTCCCTCCCTCCCTTCCTTCTTTCTTTTACTGATGCTTGTGACCACTGAGCTATCTCTCTAGCCCCAAGTCCTTTCCCTTGGCCCCAGTTTTCAATGTGTGTGTACATGTGGCTACATGTTTGAGGGGAGGCTTACATGTGTGCACGTGCACCCGCAGGCTGAACAATCTTAGGTGGCATCCTGAGGTACACTGGCCACCTACTTTGAGACAGAGTCTCACTGGCTTGGAGCTTAGCAAGCAGTCCAAACTACCCGGCCACTGAACCCTATGCTCCTCCTGTGTGTGCCTCCCCAGTGCTGAGATTACAAGCACATTTTTACACATGTGAGTACCAAACTCAGATTCTCCCACGAGATTTACTGACTGAGCCATCTCCCTTAGCCCCAACACTTACCTTTAAGTGGCCAATGACAAACTTGTGGACAATGTGGTTCCATATGGATTTCTTATAGACAGAAAGGTGGCCATAATCATGTTGTAGCCATCCAGCTTGGGCCTGGGGAAAGAGGGCTGTGAATGTCACTGCAGCATCAGCAAGTAGCCAGGAGAGATCTGAGAGTCGGGGACGCTCAAATGATGGTCAAGGATGTCAGGCCTCACCTGGGAGGTAGCAAGGACAAAGGCCGTGATGACGGTGGGAATCCAGCCATTGCCGAAGTACGAGAGGATGAACCAGGCGATGCTTTCCATGACGATGATGTGGGACAGGAGGAGAAAGAAGAACAGGTGGTTGGTTTTGAAAAGGTTCATGTCCTCAGCAGTCTTCTTCAGGGCCCTGAAGTCCTCGGTGATCTGAGACTGGTGAGCAAGGACACAGAGGAGAGTCAGCCGCTAGACCTTCCAGGGGGGCATGCGATGGAGCACAGTATGCACTACAACTGTGGCAAGCACCTTGGTCTCCGTGTGAGCCCAGTCACTAGGTGCTGCAATGGTCGCCATTACTACAGATAGGAGTAAGTGGTGGAAGGTAAGTCTGACTCAAAAGCGGGTACTTTTAATCATACCAAGTGAATCAAGTCAGTCTCAGAAGGGCAGCTAGCTGGTGTTTTCTCTCATTTCCCTCTCGGATTCTACACTTCATACATGTATGACATCTTTTATGTACAGGTGACACTAAACTAGAGGTGAAGCTGTATGGGGACAAGCAGAACTAACAGGGCTGGAGAGATGACTCAGCAGTTAGGAGCACCGGCTGCTCTTCCATAGGATCAGGGTTTGATTCCCAGCATCCCAGTGGTGGCTCTCAACTGTCTGTAACTCTAGCCCCAGGGGCATACAACACCCTTTTCTGGCCTCCAAGGGCACTGCGCACATGTGACACAAAGACATACATGCAGGCAGAATGTTCAAACACATAAAATAAAATTAGAGGTTAAAAATAAGGGACTGAAGGATCGCTTAGGAAGAGAGTGGAGGGATATGGGACAGCATATCTAAGTACACTGTGCACACACAAGTATGTGTGTGTGGAAACGGCCCCCTATGACTGTAGTAGTAGTAACAATATTTCATTATAAGCAGCATGTCCCTTCTACACCACTGTTCTCAGGAGCATCATTTACAACAGGCAGAAAAGAGGAGCAGGAGCCAGGGAGGAGTGACTGCAGTTCTCACAGGGGGCTGGTTCTGTTCCTAGCCCCCACGTAGGGCCACACTCACAGCTGCCTGTAATTTCAGCCCCAGGGGGCCTGATGCCCTCTTTGGGCCTCTATGGACACCCACATGTACATTTTCATTTTCTCTCTCTCTCTCTCTCTCTCTCTCTCTCTCTCTCTCTTTCTCTGTCTCTCTTCCTCTCTTCTCTATCTCTGTCTCTTTTCTCTCTCTGTCTGCCTCTCTTCTCTCTGTTTCTCTGTCTTCTCTCTCTTTGTCTGTCTTCTCTTTCTTCTGTCTCTGTCTCTCTGTCTCTCTCTGTCTGTCTGTCTGTCTGTCTGTCTGTCTCTCTCTCTCTCACACACACACACACACACTTTTTTTTAAAAGTAGAAACAACGCAAACATCCAATAATAAGGGGCTAAGTTCCAGGTGTATGTAACCTTTGACATTGCAATACAACGCTGTCATCTGCAAAGTCCATACTTGAGAACTTTTTCTAATTCAACTCACAGTGCGCGCGCATGCACACACACACACACACACACACACACACACACACACACACACACACTAAAGTTTTAGTAAGTTTACAATTTTGTGTTAGGCTGCAGGTTGAGCATGTGTGCCTGGTTGTGTTCTACTCATATAACAGACTGTTCAGCCTTGAAAACATGGCATGTTGGTACACTCTGTGTTCTATAGTGGATAGGGCTTATGCTAAATGAAATAGGCCAGTTATAAAAGGATAAATCCTTGCATGAAGCTGTCAGCCCATCATTCTGTACAGGTGATAGACCTGCACTCCCACCCTTGAGAGGGGGAACGTAGACTGGGAGTCCAAGGTAGCCTGGGCTACATGAGACCTTACATCAAAACAACAAAGAAAACAAAAATAATGAGAATACACTCTAATAAAATGACAAACGCAGTAGGATTCCATTTATGAGGTGCCTGGCGGAGTTAGGTGCTTAGAGGCAATAGCATGGTAGTGGGGCTGAAGGGAGTGAGCAGATGTGGAGGGCACAGAATGTCAGCTGGAAATGACGTAAACGTTCTAGAACCGCGCATGGTTTGGCCATCGTGCAAAATGCCGTGTATTCCACTGAACACCACACATCAGAAGCGAGCCCTTTCGTCTTTTACTACCTGACGGTGCAGGTGCAGATGGGGTCCTGCTCATGATGCCAGAGAGGCCTCGTGAGTGCTGAGCCCAGCAGCCGGGGAGGCAGACTGTTCTCTACGGAGGACTAATCAGGAATCCAGGCCAGGAAAAAGCCTCTGCCCTGCCGGGCTTTGCTGAGGCCCTAAGGTAGAAGCTAGTAAATAATTACTCAGGCAGAGAGCAAGAAGGGTTGGCATGGTCTGGTTTCCTCCAGGAAGCTTCTCTGCCCTGGACGGCAGTCAGAGGTGCCATCTCTCTAGGATAGGCAAGGTCTCCTGCTGGCACCAAAGCCACACACAGTATGCCTGTGAGAAGGGGTAATTGCCTCAGCTCTGATACCATCGTGTGCCTCTTAGGGCTTCAACCATCCAGGACACCAGGGTGGGTACTCTCAGCCCTGTTTAGGGCCAGGAGAAGCCTAGGCTCCACTAGAAGGGTGACTGGTAGGGAAAGGTAAGCATTGTGTGGAGGGGAAGGGAGGGGTTCTCCAAGGTAAGAGAAACTCCAAAGCATGCTATTCTACACAACCCCATCATGCATGCCAGGTCTGGTGTAGAAGCTGTTTTCCCACTCAGCCTGCAAGGCCTGGGGAGTTGTTTTACATACCTTTGAAGCCCAGCATTTACAGGGTGTCTGACTCAGTGACAAATGGTCACTTTCTCAAGGTGATTCATTCCAAAGCAGGCACACTTATCAACAGTTCATGCTGTCTTGCTGTTTCTGCCCTTTGTTAGATAGTAGCATGCCAACATCTGGCAGCTTTGTGTAAAGAAGGGGAGGAGCAAAAGGACCAGTTGGGAGAGAGGATGCTGCTAACTATCACCCAGTTGGTGGCTCTCAGGGGATGCTCTGAGGTCCTCCCTGACCTAGTTCCTCAGGGCCTCCTCCTGGACTGGCTCCGAGACTCTCCTGACACAGCCCTGACAGTGGGGTTCTGGGGAGAAAGTACTCTCACCCCTACCATCCAGCCTCATCCCACCCCCATCAATGTTACACGTCCCACTCACGCTTTTGCCCCGGTCCAGGCTGGGCTCCTCTGGGGCCAGCTCACCAATCAGCAGGGGCTTCAAGAACTTGCCCACGAAATCCAGGTCCAGGTGGAAGGCACGGAAGGCATCCTGGGAAACAGAGAAGCAGGCTGCTAAGGCCGAGCCCCAAACCTGTGCTGGCTCCTCCCACTCTCGGAAAAAGAGCGTTTTGCCGCAGGTCCAGTGTCTGCTCAGAGACCAAGTGGGGCTTCCCACTCCTCAGTGGCAAATGCTTACTCCAGACTCCACCACAGAACATATCCCCAGTGCAGGACTCTAGTAGCAAACCATAACCATCCTGAGCCTCTGAACTGGCACCAGGCCTACTGAGCTGGTCAAGAATTTGTGGACAGATAGGTCTCCAGGGAGAGCAGGTAGGCACAGGACTCAGAGAAGACACCCCTGGCCTGCTCCTGAGCTGAATGTCCTTCAGTGTGCAAACTATACCACCCACCACTCCAGAGATGTCCTTTTCCACAAGGTCGAAATTATCAGTGAAGAGATAAGACTCAAGGAAGGGGTTTAACTCAGTGATAAAAATGTTTGCCCAGCATGTGTGAGGCGCCCAGCTCAGTCCCTAACACCTAGGAAATGACTACAGCCTGGAAAATATGTTTAGATGTCATGAAACAACAACAGAAAAAATAACATGGAATCATGTAAAAGAATTCCTGCGAAACCTGGCACAGGGTTTCGGGGATTAAACTAATACCGAAGACATGGGTTGCACTTCATTTTATTCTCATAAGTTTGCAAACTTTCCCTGACGTTACTATGATGTTCTGCATTTTAATATCTCTCGTGCCAGAGACGAAGCAGAAACACACTCAAATCTGACCACATCAGAAAATGCACAGGAGAATAAAAAAGATAAGTAATCACCACATGGGAAGTCCATCAATGCTAATACTGTAGTGTCTCTGCCAGCTTTTTCTTCACAGTACATACACGACAAAAACTATCTCCACAAAATCAAGCATCTCTCCTAGAGGTGAGCCTCACCAGGTCCCCAGGTGGTATGACTGGATGCACCAGCTTCACCTTATTCTGCCTCCCGCCACTCATCCACAATGAGGCACTGCAGGATCGAGCTGAACAAGCCATGTGGTACCAGGAAAAACAACCAGAGAAATCGACAGAGTGAGGCAGAGAGAGGTGAGTGTGGGGACACTGGTCTAAACGGAGACATACAGACCACACACATTCACTAGACAGGTTCCTGCTTGGAGGAAACACAGAAGCTACATAAGAGTTTGGGGAGGTAGATGTGAAAATAAATATCGGCATTGGATTTTTGATCCAATGGGGATTATTAATTTTTTAAAAAGCAGGGTCTCCTATCACCCAGACTGGCTCATAAGCTCATATGTAGTCAAGGAGTGGAACTCTTGATCCTCCTGCTACAACCTGTGCATGGTTCACTGGCCTGCATCACTATGTCTGGTTTATGCAGTTCTGGGGACTGAACCAAGGCGCATGCTAGGCAAACTTCTGCAGGGTCGGCTACAGCTCCGGACTTGACTGTTTTGTGACTGTGACAGAGGTATTATGATTATCACAGAACACTCTGATTCCTGGGAGAAGATGCTGCAACTTTTGGCTGTTTTGCTTTTAAAAAAATAGATTCATTTATTTAATGTATATGAGTATTTTGTCTGCATGTATGTATGTATGTATACCACGTGTGTGCCTGGGGCCCAAGAGGGTCAGAAGAGGGCATCAGATCCCTTGAAACCACAATTACAGATGGTTGTTGGCCACCAAATAGGTGCTGGGAATTGAACCCAGATCCTCTGGAAGGGCAGACAGTGCTCTTAACTACTGAGCCCTCTCTCCAGCCTGTTTTACTTAAAGAACTTCTTTACACTATTTATTTGCTCGTTTATTTGTGTGTGTGCGCTGTGTTGGTGTGCATGTATATGTGTGTGTGCACGCAGGTTGACCTAGCAGATGTGGAATTCAGAGGACAATGTTTGAGCTGTCCACTCTCTCCTACTACCACATGGTCCCAGGGACTGAAGTCAGGCCACCAGGCTTGGCTCAACTGGTGATTCGCCTTGCTCACCCTGGTTTGCTCTTTTGAGAAAGTGCATCATGTCATTCACACAGGCCTCAGATTGATGTAGCCGAGGTTGCCTGGAAACCCTGATCCTCTTGCCTCTATCGTCTGAGTGCTGAGATTGACGGCGTGCGCCACTAAACAACTTAATTTCAAAAGCAAATTGTCTTCACACACAGAGAAAGCAAATGAGATTAAACATTACTATTAGTAATTTCTACACTGGGAAAGAGGATTGCATCTATAATAATCCCAGCAAGACCACTACATACAAATCTGCAAAGTAACATTTCGTACAAGAGAACAATAGGCGGAGTTTAAAAACAAACCCACAGACAGAATCTCCCCTAGCTGAATGGAAAAGGTGAGATTAAATCAGGGGTCAGAACAAAACCAAGGGTCTTTCCATGGAGAGAAGCCTGCTGTCCAAGGAGGTTCAGGCAGACAGTGAAGAGGAAGGTCCAGTTCTGCTAGCCCCGGGTTCAGGCTTCTTTACAAAACAACAACGGCAACAACACACACAGCAAAACTCTGAGAAGAAAGTCCAGCAAGATACCAATGGCAGAGTCCCCTCACTATAGTCAGGAAGTTCCCCATACATTTCCTCCTTACTTGCTGAAAGGTAAAGTTTGGTGGCTAGCAAGCACCTTATTCACCTCAACTCTTCCTGACCACTCACGCCATCCACTCCTCCATCCAGGATGCCTCCAGCTACCAGCAAACCTGAACCCTGTCACTCCTCAGCCATTTGCACAGGGCCCTGAGGCAGCCTCAGCTCCCTGAAATCAGGTGAGGTACACAGTCACAGGCTACCAGTGAGGTCCTGAATGCTGGGGAGCACAGCCAGACTGCGATCCAGTCCAACTGCCTCAGGGAGTGGCTCTCCCTCATGCCTCTTACCTAGGCTGCTCCGTGGAACCCGCTCACTGTCCTGGCTGACTTAGTAGCCTTCAGAACAGACTCCTGAATACAAGTTTCTTCCTGCACCTGTGCTAGAGCTGTGGTCCCTGCTTCAATGTTACCTTCAAGAAATGTTTTCTCAGCCACACATCTGGAAACAGCCCTTTCTAGCGTTAAGCTTCTCCAGGATACCGCTGACCCCTCTTCTTCATACCCATGTCAGGATCACAAGCCAGGAGGCTAGGGAGACAGCTCAGTGGATTAAGTGCTTGTCATGCAAATATGAGGCCTGGTCTGGGAGCCCCCAACACTCAAATAAAATCCCACCTGTCTGTGATACCAGCACGGAGGAGGTGGAGACAGGAGATCCCTATCTGACTAGACCTGCTGATTCATCAAAACCCAGGTTCAGAGCGACAGACAATCTGTCTCAGTAAATAAAGCGGATGGAAATAGAGGAAGGTATTTAATACCAACTTCTGGCCTCCACAAGTACATGAGCACACACACAGAGACACACACACACACACGTGAACACAACACACCTGAACACACACACCCACACACCCACATGTGCGCACGCACACACACAAATGTCACAAACTACAGATATAGCTCCTTTGGGGGCAGTAATTGCCTAGTGTGCCTGGTGCTGTGGGTTCAATCCCTAGCGTGGCATAAACCAGGTGTGGGGGTAGAAACAGAAGGATCGGAATTTAAGCTGTTCTCCGCTAGAAGGTGAGTTTGAGGCCAGCCTGCAATACATGAAATCCTGTCTTAAAAAAACAAACACGGGCTGGGGATTTAGCTCAGTGGTAGAGCGCTTGCCTAGCAAGCGCAAGGCCCTGGGTTCGGTCCCCAGCTCCGAAAAAAAGAAAAGAAAAAAAAAAAAAAACAAACTCACAAAACTACACAAACTGGGTGGCATATTCATTGGAAATCCTGTCACCTGCCACCGAGAGATGGAAGGACCACATCTAACCTGTGGTGACCATCCCCATACCTGCTTCACAAGAGTTCACAAGGCTCAGAGAACCCCGGGGCCCGGTGGCTGAGAACCCTCTAATCCAGGATGTTTCCGTCCTGTAGTCCAGTATAGACTCGGCGCCTATGACCTTATACAACCCAATCAATACTTCTGGAACACGGGAGCTCTTCATCACTATAGGCATTCACACTTCAGGCTGGTCTCCGGGCAGTTGTCACCCCACAGGTGAGGCACCAAGCCTATGTCATCAGCCTCTGTTTTCCCAGATCTGACAGGTGGAGCATTTTGTTGTTGCCTTTTGTTTGTGCGGTATTAAAGCACCATGCCACCCTAGCCTTTCAGGTCCTGCTATATTGATGAGAAGAGACCTAGGTGGTGACCTCACTTGTCCATGGTCACACCCCAGGAACTGGCTGGGCAGAGCCTGGCCTAGATGGCTGACTTTCGATTTTTCAGCCGTTAAGACGAGGACCTCCCTTGAAATGAGCTTTCTCTTCTTTGGGAACTGTTCACTTCAGATGTCACTGACTCAAGGCGGGTCATAGCTGTCCCTCGAACACTGTGACTCCGAACAGCTGTCTGGTTACAGGAATGTCAGGTTGCAGAGTAGGCCACAGTGAAGGCAAGACTGGACCAACCCAAATGATGATTTTGGAACAAGAGTTAGAAACAGGCTCTCTTTCTCTGACAGGGAGAGAAGCCAAAGTTTTTCTAAGAAGCAAGGCAAGACACGGGGAAAGTAGAAGGGGTAGCCAACAGGTGCAGGGGACCTGAGCAGGTACCCAGTGAGGTCAGGCTCAGATCCGTAAGCACCGAGCTCGCTGTTGTCCTCAGCAGTCATGGCAGTGACTTCTCGAGGCACAGCTTCCCATCCCTGCTGCCTCTGGGCAGAACTCACCGTTCCTGCCCTTGCACTGAGCCTTGGGCACCAAAATCTGTGTCCGACTGTGCCCAGGTTCTTCTGTACAGCAAAGGCACAGTAAGCTAGCTTCCCACATCTGGGAATTTAGCCCAGGATTTAAGAAGCACAAGCTCGATTAATAAGGGTACACGATTCCTGCAGCAGTCCCGGATTCTTTGATGACTTCTCAAAGCAGGAAGAGAATCAGGTAGAGATGAAGAAGATGACAGTCACCGGGGACACTGACTTCTGACTTTCTGCAGCACATAGGTACAGGCCGAGCAGGAAAGCCACTGGTCCTGTCCCCTCCAAGGAGAAGAGGTTGAGGAGATAGATAGCATTCTGTGGCCCAGGAACTCCTCAGCAAGAGAACACCTCGACCACAGGATGTGTGGACTTCCCTGGCTGCACAGGAAGTCCCCACAGAGGCGGCCTGGGCCTGAAAGCATGAAGCCATCTCTCCCCTTCCATTTTCATGTCTGTGTGCATATGTTTTTGCATGTGTGCATTTGCATGCTTGTGCATGCATGTCCAAGGAGGCCCATGAAAATGATGTTGAGAATCACCGGCGATCGCTCCTCCACTTCATTCATCAGGGCTTCACAATCAAGCTGAGTTCACTGGCACGGCTAGTCAACTTGTTCTGGGGACCCTCACCCTCTGCATTCATGGGCTGGAATTACATATCAGCTACCACCCCATCCGGTATGTCATGGAACCTGAACTTTGCTCTCACCAACAAGCATGTTAACTACTAAGCTGACTCTACAACCCGACTTCATCTGTATTTTATTAGAACTATTATGGTGTATGTGTGTGTGTGTGTGTGTGTGTGTGTGTGTGTGTGTGTGTGTGTGTGTTGGATATGGAGTTTTTCTCCCACCAGACAGCGGTGGGTAAGAGTCAGATGCTTCTTACTCAGATGACAGAGAGCTGTCCTCCAGGCCTAGAAACTCCCAACTCATTTTCTCTTTCCATACCCATGCTCCTGCCCTGTCTATAGGGGCACAATTCCATTTTTTCCAACTACTGCTTTTTCACAGGAACAATATAGGAGTGGCTCAAAGATGGAACCCTTCCCTGGTCCCCCTTTCCTTTTTTTTGGGGGGGGGATGCTAAGAGGTAAGGAAGCAAGGCAGACGGGCCAACAAGCACAGACAAAACAGGACAGGCTGGAGAACAGGCTGAAGTCGGGAAGTGGAAGATCCGGTTGAAGCAAGAGAAAAGGAGGAAAGGACAAAAGTCTAGTAGATGCAGGCCACTGTCTGTGAATTATTCATCTTTGTGTTGAGGCCCTGATCAGATCCCAGCGCAGAGCCATGGAGACGCTCAATGAATGTTTCATGAACTCTTGCTGAAGATGAAAATTCACAAGTGGGCTGGTTTTGTACTGACTAGATTCCCGAGAAAAGTGCAAACACTGGCTTGGGACACGGGTGCCAGTTCTTTGTACCTACAGCAAATCTCAGACAGAAGAAGCTCTGGGGGACCAGCAGGAAATAAGAAGAGGGGGACGGAGAGAGAGAGAGGTGAGGCTACAGATCCCGAGTATGACTGAACACACCTGAGCAGGACTTCTGAGCTTTAGGACAGGAGGACCACAAGGCTGATCTGAGTATTAAATGAGATAGCATACACTAATGGGTTTGTGGACTGCAACAATTACACTGCTTATTTTCAGTGACAGAATCTCACTATGGTACCAGGCTGGCCTCAAAACTTGGGGTTCGGGGTTGGGGATTTGGCTCAGTGGTAGAGCGCTTGCCTAGGAAGTGCAAGGCCCTGGGTTCAGTCCCCAGCTCCGAAAAAAAAAAACAACTTGGGGTTCAAATAATCCTCTTGGCCTAGTCTTCTGTAAATCTGGGACTCTGAGCACACATTGCTTAGGTGGCTTTTAGTAGTACAAGTGAGGCCAGGGTCTGACTACAGAAGCACCAAGTCCTTCTAAGGAAGAAGTGAGCACTTCTGAGGTTTTTGTTTTTGTTTTGTTTTGTTTTTGTTTTTTTCTTTTTTTCTCCAGGAACAGAAAATTCTCGACTGATAACCTAGATTGACCTCAAATGGCCTCCCTGGCTTCTGGCCTCACCTTCCAGCCTCTTGTCAGAACATCACAGATATCCTTTGCACACAAAGGGAAGAACTCTGTGTAACAAATGTAAGAACTCTAGGGAACCAGCCTCTATCTGCTGACAGTCTGTCTCCAAATTCACAGTCCATCCTCCATCCCTCTCTCAGGTTCTCAAAAAGAAGGCAAGGCCCCTAAGGGACAAAGCTACTTCAGAAACAGCCTGTGGAGGGATCCCCACATCCCTTTGAAGATATCCTTGTTGTCCAAGGCCTTTTGCCAATCTGATCTCAGACAGCATAAGAAGAAACAGGGGCATGCCAAAGAAAACCTCACTGCTTACTAAACTGTTCTCCAACTCTGTCTCCATCAAGTGTGTTTTGTGTCTTATTTGGGAAGATGGTAAGTTCAATGTCCTGACATCAAATGAGCTTGCTTCGGTGTAGTTTGTCTCTGCTTCTCTGCGAGTACTTCACATTCTAGCTGCTTCATTCCTCTCATGTCTCAGAACTTTCCACTGTGTCTGCCTGGAGTCCATTGTGTCTGTCTAGGGTCCATTGTGTCTGTCTGGGATCCACTGTGTCTGTCTGGGGTCCATTGTGTCTGTCTAGGGTCCATTGTGTCTGTCTGGGATCCACTGTGTCTGTCTGGGGTCCATTGTGTCTGTCTGGGGTCCATTGTGTCTGTCTAGGGTCCATTGTGTCTGTCTGGGATCCACTGTGTCTGTCTGGGGTCCATTGTGTCTGTCTAGGGTCCACTGTGTTTGTCTGGGATCCACTGTGTCTGTCTGGGGTCCATTGTGTCTGTCTAGGGTCCATTGTGTCTGTCTAGGATCCACTGTGTCTGTCTGGGATCCACTGTGTCTGTCTGGGTCTCACTATTTATGACAAGCTTTGCTACACACATCTTATTGGAACAGGTGAGGGTGTATCTTCATGGGCATGGGGATGGGGTAGGGGTGTCTCCACCTAGTGACTCTCTCCGTCCCACAAGCCCAGGGATCACACCTGGCCTACAGTGACTCCCACCTTACCTCTCCTGTCATGGGGCATTAACATCACAGACCCCAGACTCAGAACCAATGAAAATGACACAGGAAACAGGCAGAGAGGTCGTCAGGTTTTCAGAACTTAAGAGCAAGCTGTCCAGGTGTCTGCTGGGTTAGATCTGAACACAGACATTGGAGAAAACTGGGTCAGGAAAGCCCTAAGAACTTCCAAAACAAGGATGAAATACGTCTGGCTTCTTCAATAAACTATAAAGTTCAAGGCTGTTGTGGGCTGAGCCTCCTCACAAGAAAACCTACTTATCGCACAACATGGAACATTTGGCTCAAACCGATCACAGCTTTGCTTTACTTTTTAGGAAACTGTTTGATAAGAGCCTGGAAGAAGGAGGAGCCATCTGCAACTCACCTACAGAGTCATGCACACGCCAGCAGACAAAAAAGTAGAAAGACCCCCGAGGCAGGAGCTGGAAAGTCATCTCCCTGGGAAACTGAGGACTTCTCCGGTTGTGAAAAGGTCCAAGAGAGCTAGGGCACTCAAGGAACTTGAAAAGCTTGCGCTCTCCAGGTCTGGTTAGCATCACCAGCCCCACGGGCTTAAGCGGAGTCCATGAGCAAGGAAAATAGGCTTTAGGCAGTGTCAGCTCTCTCCTCAGTCTAGCATAAGATTGGGTCCTGTTCATCAAAGCCCCCAATCCACTGATCAGAAGCTGGCCACCTAGGCTGGTCTCAAAGAGAAAAGATGTGGAAGCTAAGAATTGAAACTAACGAACTTGGGAAAGAAAAGCCCACACACAGGTCGGCATCTGGACTTCGATGTGGAGTGCCTTCTGAGACGTTTACCCCTCTTCTCAGCCTCTTTCCACTCATCTTTCCCAAGCTCTCTCCAGAAACATCTTTTCCTCTGCTTTCAGCTCCCCAAGAAAGGTGCCAAGAAAGGTCTGGTTTTCCTCCTTGACTTTGCTTCTCTTCTTAACCACCTGACTACACAATCCCTTTATGGGTGGAGGTGGGGCCAGGCACGATATGGGATACTATGCAAATAGAGGGTAGACCCACATTTGGTGTACATAAGGGTAGCCTCAGTTCCACAGAGGTTCCTGAGATTTCAACAACCTCCAGAAGGGCAAGAGCGGAAGGGCGATTCTGACAGGTTCTAAAAACAGAGGGCTATTGAGTTGAATGCCCGATAGTAACCCCAGAGGCACATGGACCTGTTGCCAAGCCAGTCTTGGTGCTACTAGATTCACCTTCTAGATCCCCTGCGGACCTGAATTTTGCAAAATTCAGCCCGTTCGCCTTCCACCAACTCCCCACCAGAATTTCCCAGAAGGCTGGCACTTGGAGTGAGTCGGGATAATCCTCGGGAGCGGGAGCGTGGGAATCTGAACTACTAGGCAGTCTCGGTCGGGCAGCCATTGTGGACCTTTTCAGACAGGAGTCCAAGCAGGAGCGAGTCCTGGCCAGGAACCAGCTTTTCTTCTCCGCCCCCCACCCCGGTCTGGCAGGAGAGTCCCACATATGGTCCGCTCTCAGGCTCCTCTCCGCGGCGCCCAAGGGTGGCCATCTTCCACTTGGGGAGCGCCAAAGCACGAAGGCCCGAGCGCCCCCTTTGGAGAGTCCCTGGCTCCGACTGGACCAGCGCGCAGCATGCGCTGTGACATGCACCAGACAGTTTGCTACTAATGGGACTTTCACAGAGGTGCTAAGGCCTGGTGTTCAAAAGGCTCGGCCCAAGTCTGCCCAGCGGACCCAGAGGAGGACGATTCCGGGAGCGAGATGAGAGCAGTAGGTACTTTCTTTCCCTGTTGGACGTCCTGCGCTCCATTAAGAACTGGAGATCTGTTTGGCGCCCAGGGACCCCGGGCTCCTGACACCAGCCTGCAGCAGACAAGAATGGCCGGCACCCCCAGACTCTTACCGTAGCATCTTCTCCCGAATAGTGTCCGATGACACGGTGCCCCCCTGGGTGCCGCTGGGACCATTTGGTAACGTTGTAGACCTTGCGGTCGATGACGAGCCACCGGTCGGTGCGCAGGTTGTGCTTCTGAATCTCCTCCCAGCGGAAGGTGGGCATCGGAGCCTGGAGCTCGGTGCTCCCCTCTCCCTGGTTACCTCCCTTCCCCATGCTGCCTGTCTACCCGGATGACCCGTGCGCTACGGCCCTCCGGGCGCCCGCGGCTCGCAGCACCGACGGTCCCTCTCCTGGCCGCAGTGTGCGGTAGGCGCCCTCCTCGCTTTCAGCTTTTGTCTTCTACTCCTCCTCCCACCGCGCCTCCTCCCCTCGCCTTCGCTCCTCCTCGCCTACACTAGCTAGCCAGTACCCCTGCCTTCCCTCAGGAGTACCCCTGGCTTCCCAGTGCCCCCCAGCGGTCCCCTTCCTCCACCCGCCCTCGGCCCGCCTGCTGTGGACTTTTGCCTCTAGTGAAAACTCCCGGGTAGCTCAGGGCCTCGACACCTCCTCCCCCCACCCCTCCGGCTCCCCCCGCTCCGGGCTCCGCATCCTCCCGAGTTCCCCGCCACCCGGGTTTCCACAGTGATCAGCAGAGCGCCTGCACCAATCAGGGCTCGTCGCCCCGCCTGCCATTGGCCCAGGAGAATCTTTCGAAGGCCAGCGGGCTGGAGCGGCGGGTCCCCGGCTCCCCCTCCCTCGCGTCCGCCCGCACGGAGTTAAGCCCTGCTGGGCGGCCGGCGACGTGTCTGACCTCCTCCTCCTCCTCCCTTCGCTGGCTGGAGCGGAGAAAGACGGAGTAGATCTCTGAGGAGCTGAGAGGGAGAGCGGGGGCGGCGGCTGGGCTTTTCTTTGCGCGCTTCAAAGCGCGAGCGCGCTCGGCCCGCGCTCCGGGGATTTGCACCTGATGCTCGCACAAAGGAGGCGCAACGGCTATGGTGACCAACACTCGGCCTCCGGCTGGACAAGGGCCCCTGTGCTGTCTTGGCTAGGCGACGGTCTCTCCCTGGCTAGCTGGGACGCAGACTCCCGTATCTCGCATTGTCTAAGCGATCCATATTGTTTGTTGCCTTCCAGCAACCTTCCTAGAGAAAGGAGTCAGAAGTGGGTTTCTCTTTAACCAGGGCTCTGACTCCTTTTATCAGACCATCTTGGAAAAGAATTGCAGAACCTCTGCTTCTTCCTCGTGCTAAGTGCCGCGGGGGTGGCTCCTGGGGAGGATGCCAGGATGAACTGGACACCGTTCCTGTCTTTGACTGAAAAAGAGTTCACAAGCCTGGTTGGGAAACATGGAAGCATTAAAAGCCCGCAATTGATTCGACAATAGTGCACCAATTACAGGAAAGAAAGACGCTGATACTAAGGGAGTAGCAAGAGGGGCCTGTCCACTAAAGTCTCACCACAACCCTGTAATATTGTTATAACTCACTTCAAAATTAAGAGTCTGAGGTTAAGAGAGATAAAATGGTCAAAATGCACATGCTTAGCTAGTGGCCCTGCTTGGTCTCTTCCACGGCCCTTTCCAGACTTTGGGCTCCCTAGATCCTCATGATGCTGGTCCAAATGAAGTACCTGGTGCGGGGGTAATGGCCTCCCCACAGTCCCTCCCACGGCATCCTCATCCCATTCTGTCCTGGCATCCGTCACCTTTTCTTCATTCCACACACTCCAGGCCCAAGGAATGTGAGTGAAGCCACAAACATCCAAACAGTGCCGCCTGCCCGCCGGAAAGATAAGAAGTAGGTGTGGTGGCCATGTCCATACTGTCAACAATCAGAAGCCTGAGGCAGAATATTGCCAGAGTTTGAGGCTGGTCTGGGCTGCAAAGCAAGATCCTGTAGGGGGATGGGACACAGCTATGCATACGGAGCAAGACTGGCTTTTATACATGTTAACGATGTGACATAATAAAGTCAAGAAAGCGGTTTTGTATTGGTTTGTTTGTTTTCTAAAGATGGATCACCGGAATACACAAACGACGTTAGTGAGAAAGTTCTGAGAGTTCTCAGAAGGATGAACAGCAGCTGGAAGGGAGCCCCATACGTGCCTCACAGCAGAAACTTGGAAGGCTGAGAAAAGACCAAGTGTAGCTCCAGGAACGGGCTACAGCAGGCTCCAAATAGACACAGGAATAAATGGGTAGCCCAGCCGAGGCTGGCAGCGAGTACAGTTCAAGTCAGTAACATCCCCAAGGGCCTAAAGGTGGACAAGGACTGAAGGCTTTGCAGTGGCGAAGAGTATTAGAAAGTCACCAGTCGAGGGTGTAATGGATGGGACCTGCGGTACATAAAGAGAACTGCAGGGCTTGGGGCTACGCCCAACCTGAAGAGTATTCGCCAAACATGTACTAGGCCCTGAGCTAGGTTCCCAGCACATAAAATTCTAGACTCAAGAGGTAAAGACGGGATGACCTGAATGAAGTTTACACAGTAGGTTCAAGGTGAGCTCTTGAGACCCCGTCTGGGAAAAGGAAGGGGTTGAAGAGATGATAGGGTGGTTAAATGCATGTCTCGCTGTTTCAGAAGACCCAAGTTTGATTTCCAGCACCCTTTTTGGCTGGTTCACAGGGCCTGTAATTCCAGCTCCAAGGGATTCAACACCCTCTTCTAGCATCCTTGGGTACCTGTACTCACATGCACACACCCACACACAGACACACATAATTAAAATAGTATCTATGGTTTTTTTTTTTTCCCCAAAGAAGAAAACTACAGCGTCAGCTTGGGGTCGGAAAGGGATGCAAGCAAAGTCAAGGGAAACCGCTGGATAAGCTCAGTGTTCTTGGGGAGGGGACAGTAGCCTGGATTATGCAATGGCTATAGGAGGCTGACAGCACAGCAGATGTGGCCTGACACTGCCCCCTGCCCTCTTCCTGTTCCTCCCTGACTGTCCTTCCTGCTTGCATGGGCTGGTGATGTTATTTACTCAGGGAAAACCTTACAGTATCCCACCTACCCTAGAGCTGCTTTGGAAAGGCGGTTGTCTCAGACGCAGGGGCGCAGTTCCTTTGGCTTCTACCTGTCCCTCAGATTCTGGCTCCCTGAGCCCCCAGCAGCACCAAGAACTGCAGTTTCCTGGGACACCACCAGGATATCATCATAATTATTAATCTTTATCAGGAACAAGAGATCGGCTTGGGTGGCATGACTTACCCAGCATGCCAAACGGGCAAAAGACCAGGCCCAGTCCTCACATGCGTGGGGAGACAGAGTCTGTAGGGAGGGCACTCGTAAGCATGGCTCTTACTGAATGGGTGAGAACAGATGTCCTTCTTGCCCTTCAAGGACACTCTGGTGCCTGCTGGTCTGTAGAAGGAAGAGTGTAGCTGCTCAGGGTTAGTGAAAGAGGCTCACACCCTTCAACCACTCAGGACCTTACAGAGTGTTGGAGGGAACAGAAGATATGGGCACCCTGTGAGCAAACCCAGTAAAGAGAAAGCTCAGAGGAGAGCATTCGGCTGTGTTCTATCGCTTCTTTCCATTGTTGGTCAATATGGCCACAACAGCCCAGTCTTTAAAATTCTCCCTCACGTTGCCTGTTTCTCACATTCTCAACCCCCAACTCTGAAAGCTCACGTGTTATCTGATCTGCTGACTAGTTAACCCATGCTTGCTTTACCTCCTATCCCTTCTCAGGTCATGGCGCACTTTCCAATTCTAAAATATGTTGGTCAGCTTCCAGTGACAGTAACAAACCCCATCAGATCAACCTAAACCTGGACAGGGTTGGTCTGGACTCAACAGTTTTAGAAGCTTTGGCCCATGTCAGTTGATCTTGTTGTTTGTGGTTTAGCAACAGGACAGAATATGTGCAAGAAAAAGATAAGGGTTAGGAAGGGTTCCAGGGCTGAAAGATGGCCCAGTCCGTAAAGTGTCTGTCACACAAGCAAAGGACTTGAGCTCCGATCCCCAGTACCCACATGGAAGCTGGGGTAATGGTGTGTGTCTGCAATCCACTTCTGGGGTTAGGGGTAGAGAGGAAGATCTTCAGAGCTGGTAGCAGACTACCCAGTTGGTGAGCTCTGGGTTCGGTTAGAGGCTGTCTTAAAAGATAAACTGGAGAGCTATAACTGGTGCTAATCTCTGTTCTCCACATGCACACACATCCACACATATATGTATGCACATGTGCACCTATACACATGCACTCTGACACACACACACACATACAGAGAGAGAGAGAGAGAGAGATAAAAGAGAGAGAGAGAGAAGAGAGAGAGAAGAGAGAGAGGGGGGGGGTTAGGATTCTACTGTTTCCTTCAAGGGCATTATCTCCAATAATCAGAAGATAGTCCCATTAGGTTTCACCTCTTAAAGGCCTCATTGTCTCCCAATACTGCCACATCAGGCACTCTGAGGTCAGCATGGACTACAAGAACTTATCTAGATGCTGGGAGTGCTACCACACACCTTAATCCCAGGACTCAGGAGACAGAAGAGGGCAGATAGATCTCTGTGAGCTTATAGGTGATACACTCAAGATTTTGGGAAGAAGTGACTTTATTTTTATGTAAATTATGGTGGGATGCTCTGCTCCTACACAACAAAAAAAAATTGCACCTCTTAGTTTGAAGATTGTTGTGGTGCTAGAAGATGCTATACAAGCATCCGAGGGAGGGAATCAATCAACAGTCCTACCCAGCTGCAGCATTGTGAGCCAATGGTTATCCAATACAAGCCACTTAGCCCTGAAATCATAAACACACACACACACACACACACCCAAAACAGAGACTTAAGGTTGCATGTATATATATTTTCGTATACATACTTGTATATATGTTAACAATAGTAACTAAAGAAAAGCTATCAATTTGATAGGGAGCATGGGGGAGGGAACGTGGCTGGGTTGGGGGAAGAGGAAGGAGGAAAGTGATATAATTATATTTTTATTAAAACATAAAAGTATTTCAATCTAAAAAAATTTTTTTAAAGGAAGAGGAACAAAAATAATGAGCGAGTAACTGGGTACTAAATCCTGGAGTGCCAAGCTTGAAGAGGCCTAAGGAGAGAATCAGACGGACTGCATAGGCTTAGAGAGGCATCCTTTATCCGTGAGTGAGCACATCAAAGCATGATGGATAATGGCTGCACTACACACTCAGAGAGCCCCGGTGGGGGGATCCATACCTCGTCTGCAGTTCTCACATCAGACAAGATTGTTGCTTTTACATGGCCCGATGTCTTTGTCATGGGACAACATTGACATGATGGGCAGGCCACCGGTACCAGAGAATCAGACCCCTGTCTACATTCTGGGCCTTGTCCGACACATCATTCTGGACCAGATCACTTGATCTATCCGAGCCTCAGTCTTTTCAACTGGAAAGTGGGTGTAAAGCCTCTCTCATAGGATTATGAAGATAAAAATCAGACAATTAAGATGAGAATTGAAAACACCGAGAAGTCTACAGAGAACGCCATCGCTCACCTTGCTGCTGTTGCTTCCGTAGTCCTTGGCAGCAGGGTGTTAATGTTGGTGCTAATGTTTGCTTCTCTCATTAAGATTCCTTGGAACATTCACTATGCACCAAGGACTGTGTTCACAGCTCTAAAACACTCATCTATTTCCCTCAGAATAGTGCTGAAAGGCAGGACCCACCATTCTCATTTCATCAATGATGAAATAAGGCTCAGAGAGGCTGCATAGCTTGCTCAAGGTCACATAATTTCTAAGCATCGAGGGGATTTATAATCTACGCCATTTCTACCAAACCGTACTGCCCGAATGAATGTATGGGTCTAAACAGTAGGCAAATGGTTAAGCTTGAAGCTACTGTTTCAAGCACTCAAGGACATTTACTGCATTTCCAGCACTTCCAAGGGCAGAGTAAATAAAGGCAAGCAGCGTCTGTGGATGTAGCAGCCTTTGCTGGGAGAGAGCATGGCCCCAGAGACCTCTGGTTTTCATTTCAAGTGCATTAAGTTCACACAAATTTGCTCATGTCCAAATATCATAGCTTTTAGATCTAGAAGAACCTCATTTTAAGATGGCTAAGGGCCAGCACAGATGACAGGATTATCCAAGGCTAGATAGAGATAAAGACCTGGACAAGGACTAGAAAGTCTGAGTCAGAAATCCTGACTTAAAGGTCAATGTCAGGGGCTGGGGATTTAGCTCAGTGGTAGAGCACTTACCTAGGAAGCGCAAGGCCCCGGGTTCGGTCCCCAGCTCCGAAAAAAAAAGAACCAAAAAAAAAAAAGGTCAATGTCTTTGTATGAGTAGCGGGTGTGTGTGTGTGTGTGTGTGTGTGTGTGTGTGTGTGTGTGTGTGTGTGTGCGTGAGCTCACACACACATTCGTGTGTACGTGGAGGCCAGAGGTCTACATAACTTGTCTTGTTCGAGCAATTTCCATCTTCATTTTTTGAGACAAAGTCTCTCATTGAACAGCAAGCTTGCCATTTTGTCTAACCTGACAAATACGTGATATGTGGTCCAGAAGTCGTGACCCACAGGCTGAGAACCACTGGTTTAACAGGAGTTGCTGATACATCCTGGTGCTTCCAAAAGCCTCTGCGACAACTGTGTGACATAATGTACAATTATGTAAGACACATAGGGGGGCTGGGGATTTAGCTCAGTGGTAGAGCGCTTACCTAGGAAGCGCAAGGCCCTGGGTTCGGTCCCCAGCTCCGAAAAAAAAAAAAAAAAAAAGAACCAAAAAAAAAATGTAAGACACATAGTACGTACACATCTAGATAACAATACGTCCTGTGCACACAGCCAGCATGTTGGAGCTAGTAGCATTTTTAGCATCTAATCTAATCATTTGATTGATCAGATAGGAAACTGGTTTCAGGAAACCAGGCAACTGAGAATGAAAACCAGGACTTGGCTTTTAGTCCAGGGCTCTTTTCCCAATGAAACTTTGAGGAATGCAAAGGGTTAGGCACAAATATCACCCCCATGCTTCTGTGGCTCCTTTTTTCCACATATTTTATGAGACGGGACAGATGAGTTCTGGTACGGGGCCAACTTTGTGAGGCTCAGAGGTACTAAGGGAGCTGCAGGGGCAGAGCTAAAGCAGGGAGCTGTGGTCACAGACCTGGGGCAAGAACCTGCAAGGGTACACAGTGCAGCCAGGGCCAAAAAAGGCATGGTCATGGAAACTTAGACATTTACAACAGAGACTGGGGATATATTCAGTTGGTAAAGTGCCTTGCCATGCAAACAGGAAGACCCAAGTTTGGATCCCTCCTACCCACACATGATGTAATGGTGACACACACATCTGTAATCTTATGGCAGAGGACAGGAGGAAAGCAGGGCGATTCTTGGGGCTTGCTGGCCAGCCAGTCTACATAACTGGTGATTTCCATGTCCAGTGAGAGATCCTGTCTCAAGAAATAAGATGTGTGTGGGAAGGAGGGTGGGGTTGCTAGAGAGATGGCTCAGTCGTTAAGAGTACTTACTGCTCCTGAAGAGGACTAGAGTTCAGGTCTCAGCTCCCACATCTGAAAGCTCACAGCTTCCTGTAACTCCAGTACATCCATCCAATATTACATATATATATTCCTACAGAGAACGCCATCGCTCACCTTGCTGCTGTTGCTACTGTAGTCCTTGGCAGCAGGGTGTTAATGTTGGTGCTAATGTTTGCTTCTCTCATTAAGATTCCTTGGAACACTCACAACGCACCAAGGACTATGTTCACAGCTCTAAAACATTCATCTATTTCCCTCAGAATAGTGCTGAAAGGCAGGCAAAATGACTCATTTGGCAAAGGCATTTGCCACCAAGCCTGATGACCTGAGTTTCGATCCTCAGAACTCACACAGTAGAGGGAGAGAACTGACCCATGAAAGCTGTCCTCTGACTTTCACATGTATGTATCTGCACACGCACAGTAATAATAATAACAATAAGGTGGAGAATTGATTAAGGAAGACATGTGTTGGCCTTGGCCTCCATACCCATGTGCACTCCTGTATACATTCACTCACAGTCATATGCACGCAGACACAGACACAGACACACACACACAGACAGACAGACAGACAGAAAAAGAGACAGAGACAGGCAGATCATGGATCTAGTGTCTACAGCAGTTAGAAAATTAGAGAGGTTTTCCATGTCTAAGAACAGAATGATCTATTCTGAAGAGAAGAGGCTGGTGAGAAACAAAATAAGGATAAAATGGGGCAGGGACCTTCAGCCACTACTCTCTTACTGAAGAGAGATATGGATCCTGGGTAAAATACACAAATGCTGCAACATGCATCAGGTGCCAACTGATTCCGTGGCACAAAGGCCTTGTCAGATCTGATGACCTGTCCAGATCCCCATAGAGCCAGCTGCACTGCTCAGCTTCAGATCGCACCCCGAGAGGTGACAGCATCCTATCCTGGCCCAGCCATTTAATATCGTAGGTCATCTTCATCTGGAAGCCAAGTGGAGCTGCTGACAGTGAGGAGACCAGGGTGCTGTTTTAAGATGCCCAATGGAGGCGCCTCCAACCAGGCTCCTCACCTTCACTGTGCCTCTCTTTGCCCTTCCCTCTTTTGTAAACATAGTGGTGTTGAGTGGGTTACCTCTAATCTCCCTTCCCATCTGTGATTCTACTGGTGGCTTCAAATTCTCTCTCTCACCCCAAGCTCCCCACCCCCAGCATCTGCACCCTCCCTCCTTGGGTTATACATTCTACGTTGAACACTCACTGCCTGGTGCCCACCTCACTTCCATGGCTCCTTATTTCTTCTATTCCAATGCTCACCCTCCGGGCACATGGAGCTTCTCAAGTTCCACAGACATGGCTATGACCTCTTAGTCCTTAGTCTTACTCCTCCTGGCTTTGAAATCCAGTTCCTCCCCTGGCTATAGCACTCTGAATTACGGACCACATTACAAGCCTGAGGAATCCACTGGGGAATCGCCTCTATTAGATAAGTCCAGAGTTCCCTCTTGGGATCCCCTAATATATCACATGTGTGTGTATGTGTGTGTGTGTGTGTGTGTGTGTGTGTGTGTATAGTGTATATAAAGATGTATGGGTACACATGCATGTACATGCGTATATGTGTGGAGGTCAGAGGTTGATCATTCTAATGTCTTAATTTATCTATATCTATCTGTCTGTCTGTCCGTCTATCTATCTATCTATCTATCTATCTATCTATCTATCTATCTATCTATCTATTTCTCTGTCTGTCCATCTATCTCCATCTAATTTTTTTGAGACAAGGCCTTTTACCACCTTCCTGGCTGCCCCTTCAAGAACTGAGGTTACAGACATGCACTCCAGCATCTAGCTTTTATATGGGTGCTGGGGTTCCAACTCCTGTCCTCACATTTGAGTGGCAGGCACTTTGCCAATTGGATCATGTCCCCAGCCCTAGAATAACAAAACCTTTCTGTATATGGTATCAAGATAGCTTCCACATGTTCACAATCCACCTGTAAGTTCCTCGTGGGTAGAGGCTAAGTCTGACCCAGGGTTAAATTCTGGATGAGGATGCTTGTTAAATATTTGTAGAACTTGAGTGCAAAGAAAACCCTTGGAAAGAAACTGAAGCCATGCGTCTGGCACAGCAGCTGGGATGCCCTGGCTTGGAGGGATGTGTTTCCAGGCCCTCAGAAGTACATATAGTAAAAAGTCACACTGTTGGTTAAAAACATTCACAGACCAGACTCACCTGTCAGTTGCTGTGTGTTGCATGTTTATGCATGTTGGCATGTGTACAGGCACATAACCCACATGTGTGTCTATGCATTTGGGTCTGTGTGTCAGATAGTGATGTCAGGCGTCTCCCTTGATTGGTCTCTACCTTATATACTGAGGCAGGGTCTTTCACTGGAACCCAGAGTTCATTTCTTCTGCTTGTCTAGCTAGCCATCTTGTTTCAAGGGTCCCATGCCTCGGCCTCCTGAGTGCCGGGGTTGTATGAGAGCCACTGCATGTGTGCCTGGTCCACATATGTGAGCCAGAGGAGAAGAAAGCATTTATCACATAGCCAGGTCACCTCAAAGGTGGGAGCTGGCTTCTCGGTCTATACAAGGGCTTGTCTCTGTGTGTCAGCTGGGCTGCTGAGATAAAGAGCAAACTGGAGGATACCATGCCTCGGCCTCCTCAGTGCTGGGGCTATGTGTGAGTCACTGCATGTGCCCGTGGGTTTGGGGATCCGAGCCGTCTTCCCAGCTTCTATCCTTCTTACACACCCTTGGACAATGCTTCACTCTCATTCATTCACACGGCATTTGAGAGGCACCATGGTGGCTCTGGGATATGTCACTTTAGGTGATGTGACCTACATTTCTCAGAATTCCCTTGCTTGTAGAGTCCTGGGTTAGGGCTAGTTGTGCAGACATACGTGTAAGATTTGGAAGGCAGAAGTGAAGTCCAGCCATTTTGTTGAGCTCCGTAGGTTGTGCTGAACAGATGTTAAGAGGCATCCTATGAATGTCTACTTTGCAGGCCTGGAGCAGCTACTGGACCTACAGGTAATCTAGTGCCAGAACCATGTAAATGGGGCTCTGAGGTAAAGGACAAAGTTTACCTCATAGGTCATCTAAATTACTGAGATTGCAGGGTCTGGGGCCAGATATGTTATTACAGCTTTTAGGGTCAAGACTTAAGGCTATAGAAACCCTCAAAAGCCAGATTCAGTCACCCATCCCCAGTGCACCAATTAAAGAGACAGGCAGAAGTAAAAGCAGAGAAAGGAGATTTATTCAATGTGGTCACACTGAGAAGAGGAACTATAAGAGGGTCCAGCAACCCCCAGGTCGGTCTTCAGTGAGGTTTTGGCTTAAATGGAAGTCAAGAGGTAAGTATACTAACTAAACAATCTTGGTAAAGATGTGGCCCCACCCACTGCTGACCTAGCACTGTCTCTCCTGCAAAGTGGTCTGATAAGTTGTCAAACTGTGACAGAAAAGTTTCCGCTTGGCTGGCACCAGCCCTCAGCCATTCCCTACCCTCAGCATGAGATTTCTGTGGAATTTTAATTCTTTGGGGTTCATTGTTTCAACATACTGATAGCAGAAAGGCGGGGCACGATGCTCTTCCCTCTGTCCTGCCAGGGGTGTGACAGATGCAGCCCCAGTTTGCTCGTTACCTCAGCAGCCCACCTGACTCCAGGCCCAGCAGACACGAATATAAACCTTCGTATAGGCCAGGTAGCCAGCTCCCAGCTTCAAGGTGACTTGGCCATGGGACAAAAGCTTTACTTTACACTTGCCTTGTTGATGGACCTGTCTGTGTATATTCTCTGACAGGCACCAACTAAGTCCTGGGCATAAGATATAATTTTCTTGGAACTCATATTCCTGACTACTGAACCAAGCATGGCATAAGCCTAGAATTCCAAAACTCGATGGGTGCAGTTGTGAGAATCACAAGTTGGAGGTTAAGGTCATTTAGCAAGAGTCTGTCTTTCAAAGAACCACTGCCACAAGAAAAGAAAGAAGAAAACCCCAGCCTGGAGATATAGCTCAGACGGTGGAGTGCTTGCCTAGGACATGTAAAGTCCCAGGTTCCACCCCCAACACCCCATAACACACACACGGTACCACATGCCTATTATCCTAGCACCGGAGAGACTGAGACAGGACGATCAGGAGTTGAAAGCCAACGTGTATGGCACAGAAATTCTGATGTCAGCCCAGGCTTCGTGAGACTCTGTGCCCCCAAAATAAATAAATAAATAAATTCTGGGCAGGTGAAATGGCTCAGTAGGTAAAGGTTGCTTGCCACCAAGCCTGACAACCTGAGTTCAATCCCTGAACCCACATGGTAGGAAGAGATTTCTACGTGTGTGCTTTGTTACGCATATGTCCTGCCTTTCTAATAAATAAAGGTATATAAAATTTGTTGCTGTTTTAATTCCTGATTGCTCTGTCGGGTTTAATGAGAACCCCACGTGCAGCGCACAGAGCCTGTTTCTTTGTGCACTGACAGGCTGAGGTAGCTAGTCCTCTCATGGCGCAGTGAGCTGGCTGGCTACTGAGAGGATAAAGGGGACAGACAGGAGGACAGGGCAGGGACACTGGGGTGGGGAAGGAGTTATGAGCCACAGAAACAATGTTTGAAGTCTCAGTGAAACCCACTACTTTATATGTTAATTGGAAATAACAACAAAGCCACTTGATTGCCTGGGCCTTGGGGCTGTGTCTGCTCAGGTCTAAACCATAGACCTTTGTGCTCTGCGCACCAGTTGGCTCAGCCAATCAACTGAAAGTTATTTTTCTCTGTGTTAATTCTGAGGCCAAAGACCTATGATTGGCACAGGAGGTGAGAGGTCACGGCCATGAGAGTGTGCTGCTCCAACTGTCCTGGGAGAAAACGACAGCCATTTGAGTTTTAGTTTCTGATCCACCACAGAATGAGACTTTCTGAAATACGACACAAATTGTTGGTGCAATGTCATAGAAAATGGGACAGAAAAATGTCAGAAGAGACTTCAAGAGTGGAGAGGGGTAACACAGAGATTAGAGCACAGTTAGAGGGCTGGAGAGATGGCTCAGCTGTGAAGAGCACTGGATGCTCTTCCAGAGGACCTGGGTTCAGCTCCCAATAGGCATACCCACATGAGCGAGCATGTGCACACACAGACACAGACACACACACACGTGCACACGCATGCACACACACAGACACAGACACACACACGCACACACGCACGCACACACACAGACACAGACACACACACGCGCACACGCACGCACACACACAGACACAGACACACACACACGCACACACACACACACAGACACACACACACGCACACACACACACAGACACACACACACGCGCACACGCACGCACACACACAGACACAGACACACACACACACGCACGCACACACACACAGACACAGACACACACACACAGACACACACACACGCGCACACGCACGCACACACACAGACACAGACACACACACACGCACACACACACACACAGACACAGACACACACAGACACACACACACGCGCACACGCACGCACACACACAGACACACACACACGCACGCACACACACAGACACAGACACACACACACGCACACGCATGCACACACACAGACACAGACACACACACACACGCACGCACACACACAGACACAGACACACACACACACACGCACACGCACGCACACACACACCTGTAACTCCAGTCCCAGGGTATCTGACACTCTCTTCTGACCTCTTTGAGGTGCCAGGCATGCTCAAGGTATACGGACATACATAACCAAAGCAAAAAAAGAAAGAAAGAAAAGGAAGGAAGGGAGGGAGGGAAGGAAGGAAGGAAGGAAGGAAGGAAGAAAGGGAATAGCTGTTAAGGAGGGATTGATTCTCTCTGGAGCTCTAAGCACGGAATATAACCTGCATTTATCATATTCATCAAAATAATTAAACAAGAGCCTACAAGAGGACTTAGCAGGTAAACACACTTGCCACCAAGCCTGATGGCTTGAGTTCAATCTCCAGAACTCATGGTAAAGGAGAGATCCGACTCCCACAAATAGTCCTCTGGCCCCCACAGGCCTGCACTAACACATGCAGGACAGGAACACACACACAGTAGTAACGTAACACTATAGAAGATGTTGAAAGACAACCCTGAGAGTCCAAAGGCTCATAGTCTATAATGCTAATTGCCGTGATCTGATCATTACATACTCACACATATAGCATGCTGTCATATTGCATGTCGTACATGTATGCAAATACTGTATCAACTTAAAAAATTGTTGGTGTTTTGGGCAGAGCTTTTTGTAGCCCAGGATGGCCTCAAACTTGATATGTAGCCAAAGATGGCGTTGAACTCCTGGTCTCCTGTCTCCATGTCCTGAGTACTGGGATTAGAGGTGAACCACCACATTCGGCAAGTTAAGACATTTTTAAAAAAGAAAATGGAATGCAGAACCAATTCAGTATCTGAGCCCAGATTTTATTTGCATTCAGGTGTAAAATGAGTTCACCACATTGCTAGAAGCATTCCTAAACGCTGACTCCCAATTATAGCACTTTTCTAGTCTCAGACTGGCAACCAGCAATTTGTGGGAGGTGTATCGTGCAGACCACACTTTGAGGATGCCTGCCCATGCTGCCGCCCAAGACCTCGGGCTTCTGCCTTCAGCCTGCTACTTAGGTACTGCCACAGAGGGTCCTGCGTCTTTTGGTGCAAGACAAAGAAAAAAAAAACAAGCCACTGAACCACTCACTCAGTGACTTTGCTTCCAGACCAAGCCTCTCCAAGTCTCAGGCTGTCCATCTGTGGGGAGGAGCGCAGGCAGGACAGTTAGATAATCTAAATGACTCTAAGTGTTTTCCCATGATGCCTGGTCTCAGCCAAAGGACTTGTCAAGGAGCGCATTTTGGCCATGTGGAAATAGAGACAGAACTAATGGTGTTGTGTTGGGCTCAGCCTCAGCCAAAGGACTCCTGAGGTTTGTCTGACCCTAAGAACACCCACGCTGTCTCTGGCCTCAAGACACAGAAAGACACAGAGGGAGAAAGACTGGTCTCTTTTCTGGGAGACACAGTGCAGACCGGAGGCAGTGGGGTCTGCAGAAAGCACAGGGCCTTTCCTTTAGTCTCTCAAGGCTTCTGGGACAGGGTAGGGCTTAGACCTTTGGACATTTAGACTCCTTTGAAGTACTCAGCAGCAGGGCCAATGGTGTGTCCTGTTTGGCAAAGCAAAAGTAGATTTAAAAAAAAAAAAACCATTTGTTTATTTAGTGTCGGGGGCATGCACGTGCCACAGCATTCACATGGAGGTCAGAGGACAGCTTTTAAGTCAGGTCTTGGGATCTGGAGAGATGACTCAGCAGCACTGGCTACTCTTCCAGAGGCTCTGGGCTCAACTCTCAGAGGACACACAGCAGCTGACAATTGTCTATAATTCCAGCTCCAGGGAGATCCGGCACCCTCACGCAGATATGCATGTAGGCGAAACACCACTGCACATGAAATAAAAATAAATAAATCATTTTTTAACAAAAGGGTCAGTTCTGTCCTTCTACCATGTGGGATCTGGGGATTGAACTCAGGTCGTCAGGCTTTCGGGCAAGCATCTTTATCGCCTGAGCCATCTCGTCCACCCAAGACCACAGTGAAGAGGCTTTCTATGGGTCCCCTTTATAGCACGGGGAGTATCTTATCTATTAAATGAATTTCTAACCCCCAGAGGGAACAAAGAGTGTCCTATTTATAAATAAAGCACACATGTGGGCACACTATGCGAGCAGATAGGAAACAGATCTGATTCTTTTCCTTGTCTGTTAGTCCACTCACCTAGCTGGAAAATTCTAGAAATAAATGATCCACACATTTTAAATACACTTTATTGTAGGATGTCGACATACTCTCTCCATTTCATTATTAATTGTCATTGTTAGCCTATTACTGAGCCTAATTTATAAATTAAACATCACCCAAGTATATACATACAAGAACGATCACTAATAGGGCCCTGCACTATTGGTCGGGTCGGGCATCTGCGGAATGGATTGGTATGTATTCGCCAATGATCAGGGGGGCCTCTGCAGTGTATCTGTATAGGCTTGTGATTTAAAAAAAAGGGGGGGATATCTTTACGATGTTCCTTCAGGTTGTAATAATGGAAACAGCCTGAGACACACTGACTAGGGGCTCTCTGGTCCTGCCTTTATGCAGCTGGATGCCACAAGCCACTGCAGTTTGGGCACTGTGGACCGCTTCCACCTCTAGGCTCATGAGCCCTGGTCGGCCCACATGTTGCTCCTTGGCACACCGTGATCTCAGAGTTGTGGTGGGAAGCTGCCAGCATACCTTGGGCACCGCATGAGAAAGCCTGGGAGGTCTGGGGGAGGCTGTGGTTAGTCCACATAAACCAGCCTCTGCCCTGTAAGAGCTCCAAGACAGGATCTCAACCCTATGGCTATTTTGGACCCATTAGTTAAATGGAAGAAACTCCTCCCTTCTTGCTCCTGGAGCCAACCTCTCAGAGACCCTGGTGGCAGCGGCACCTCAGCGGTTCCCCTCACCCGACTCCAGCACCCCAAACATCTCCTCGCTCCCCATCCCAAGCCCACCCTAGCCTGAGCTGGCCCACTCTCTAGGAGCTTCCTCACAGGGAGCTGCTTTCCTCAACTTAAGAGATCTGAAAATGCAGGCTTGGTCCTGTTGCTGCTAAAGGCTGCTCTCATATTAAGAGTAATATAAACTCCTCACGGCAATCTATCCTGTGGGTTTAGAAAGTCGAGTTCATTCCTGCCTCATGGACTTGGCCTAGACCACCACCTGTGCCCAAAGTATTCCTCTTTGGCCCCTGCCCACGTTTGGCTCAAAAGTCATACACTGTAGCTTCCCCTCCCCACCCCGCCCTAGGCCACCCTGATTCCCTCTTATACTGCACATAGCTGTCGTGCTTTGAAATGGCTGGTCTGCTGGTTTATTATTATCTTTCTTTCTCCCAGAATCTTAATTCCTCAGGGTGGGGACCAGGTCCATCTTACCTACTGGTATATACTCAACCTAGCAAGAGCCTGGCACATGCTTGGCATCCATGTTGTTTGTTGGTAGAGTGAATGTGTGACAGGAGAGAGTGGGGACCAAGATTAACATGTGAAGGAAGGAAGGAAGATTCTAGTGGGGACTAGAAAGGCACCAAGATTAACATGTGAAGGAAGCCAGTTGACAGAGAACTGGAAGCCCTGTCTTTCCTGGGCTACAGTGTACAGGATGTGTGGGGAAAGCCTGAGATGTATAAGATGGGCAGGGGCAGGTGGCAGGTAAATGACGTGTAAAGGGTCATTAGATTCTCAGACAAGTACTTTTGGATATGTGCCTTTCACCAGCGCACTCGTTTTCTCAGGAATGCCTTTCTCTTTCCTCATGCACTGTCTCTGTTTTTATTTCCTTACCTTGTGTCTCTAGAGCCATCCTTTGTCCTTCGACACAGGAACTTGGAAATCTCAAGTGCCTCCTGGACTCTGACCCCTGCCTGTAATACATCCACACACGAGCTAATGCCATTAGGCAGAAAGGGCCAGGCTGGTGGCGACATGCATGTCAGGGGTCAAGGGGTCCAGAATGCTCCCCATGGGCCTCCCAGGTCAGACTGTCATTAAGGATCCTCATGGGTGGGTGATAAGAAGGGACTGAGGGTGTTGCCCAGTGTTCTCCAGGGGACAGGCCTTTCTCTTCTTGGTCACCTGTCTGTGGTAGCAGTTAAATAGAGGGATAGGGTTAAGCTTACACCTACTCCTCAGGCAGCCTGTTCCCAGAGCCAGAAGGACAGGTAATGGCAGGAGGGCAGGAGGCTTAGTCACCCTCCCTAATGTACCGGAAGTGTTGGAGGCACTGATGGGTTCCTGTCTACCCCTTATGATCAGGGTACTATCATAACTTCTGGATAATTTCCATGAAAAAAATGCATTTCCCACACACCTGATCCAGCACTAACATAAACTCCCGTGGGTTTTCATCTGCATGGAAATTTTGCGTTTTCAGTCTTCCTAACTCAGGCAAAGTAATCATACAGAGTGTGTTCTGGGGAAGAAAGTGTAAACAGTTCCAGAGACCCAGCATGTACTGGCCTGTGCTGGGTACTGCAGACCTCTCATCTCACCAATGAGCCACTGCCTGCAGAGTAAGCTTATCCCAATTTCACAGACTAGGAAGTCACTCAGAGGCAGCTGTTCACCTCACCCCACACTGCGGTTATTAAACGGAAACTCAACAGAGCAGCTCACATCTTCTCAGTCATACAGGTATGCACTGAAGGACCTGTCGTTGGATTACATAGAAATGTCCACTGTTCAATCCACCAGCAAGACAGGTTTCTGTGTGTCAGGGAGTCCTGGTTAACAAAGCCAAAGGGCAGTGGCAGGATAGCAGGAGGTCTGGGTTGTAAGAAAGCAAACTAGAAGAATTTCAGTGACTGAGCACTAAAACCTCACAGCCAGAGGGCCAGAGCTCTGATGCAGTTCATGCTCTGCCTGGGAACCTACAGGCAGTTCACTCTCCCCTCCAGACCTCAGTGTTCACAATGGCAAGGGAGAAAAGTTAAACACCCTCCAGGCTGAGCAGCCTTAATCCAAACCGTGTGGTATGGCTACTGTTGATCATTCACTTGAGATTTGGAACCACCTCGAAGACTCATCTGGGTGTCTGTGAAGGTGTTTCCTGAGAGGTTTAGGTGAGGGGGAAGACCCACACTTATGTGGGCAGCCCTGAACAGGCTGGAACCCAGGACTGGATACAGGGGAGAAATGGCCAAGCACCAGCATTCACAGCTCTCTGACTGGACTCCACATGGCCAGCACCATGGTCCTCCCTCACAGCCAGAGCCACCCTCACCGTCAAGCCTTCCCTGTCAAGATGGAGTGTGTCCACAAACTGGGAGCCCAAATATAACTTTCCTTCCTTCCTCCTTCCTTCCTTCTTCCTTCCCTCTTCCTTCCTTCCTTCTTCCTTCCCTCTTCCTTCCTTCCTTCCTTCCTTCCTTCCTTCCTTCCTTCCTTCTTTGGGTGGCTTCTGTCATATATTTAGTGATTGCAGCAAGAAGAGTAAGCACTGATGTGACCCTCACAAGCCTCCGGGTTTTAAAGCTGGGCGTGGTTCTGCATACCTGTAATGTCCTACTCAGAAGACTGAGACAGGAGGATTGTGAGTTTGAGGCCAGCCTGTCTCAAAGAAAGAAAAGAAAGAAAGAAGGCTAGATAAAAGGAAAGGAGAAAAGAGGAGAGGAGGGGAGGGGGAGGGGAGGGAGGGAATGAGGGAAAGGGATGGGAGGGGAGGAGAAGGGAGGGGAGAAGAGGAGAGGAGAGGAGGGGGGGGGAGGGGGAGGGGAGGGGAGGAGAGCAGAGGAGAGGAGAGGAGAGGAGAGGAGAGGAGAGGAGAGGAGAGGAGAGGAGAGGAGAGGAGAGGAGAGGAGAGGAGAGGAGAGGAGAGGAGAAGAATCTCCAGGTTTGGGAGCAGTTTGGATTTTGAATTTTCTGATTTCCTGACTTGGTACACAGCATTCTAAAATTCCCATAATCCAAAACCTGAAGCACTCGTGCTCGGAGCACTTTGGGTAAGGGAGATTCGACTTGTCTTACTTACAAAGGCCTTCCAAGTGCAGCTGTTTTGTGGCTCAGTCACTGTCTAGAGTGCAGTTAACTCTCTGGACATGCTAGCGTCGTTTTCTTGAATTCTCTTGTGACTGCCTACCACACTTTGGGCTTCAAGCCATGGAAGGTGAAGCCGTCCGTTCCCTGCTTTATCACATGCCCTGTGTTCTTTCACATCGTTTGAATTTCCTTCATCCAGCCTTTCCTGCCTCCCCCTTTCTGCCAGCAGCATGGTGACTCTGCTTGGAGCTGCTTTCCAACTCATCCCTCAGACTCAGTTCTGCCCCATCCCATGGATGCTACCAGAACCATCTTATTACAAGAGCATGAAGCTATTCTCTCTTCCAAGCCCTCAGTGGCCCCAACACTTAAAGACACCCATCACTCTATCCTCTACAGCCTCCTGGTCCTGGTCCCAACAGGCTCCCTGCCTTCCCTTATCATCCACACCTGCCCATGGATCTCTGTGTAGGTAAACAACCTGGAAGGCTCCAGAAGGACCGGCAGGACAGCCAAGAGTGACCGGATGTAACCAGATGTAGACCAGAATACCATAGAGTTCTCTGCCCTTTGGATGGTGACTTAATCTCTGTAAAACAATCCTACTGACTTTGTGTAAGATTTTTCCAATCCCTTGTGACCACCAGCCAGCCTGCTACCTCTTGTTCCGTAAGTCCCAGAGATGAGATTACTTTATGATGATCCAACAAGAATTACAACTGAGGTCCTCTCAGGCTCAAATGTCTTTTTCCTCTTATGTATTCTTAAGATGTCTCCTAAGATCTCCCCAAAGGAAACGCCCTTTCCCTGAAAGCCCTGCCCCTCCTCCTGAACACATACTTTGAGATAGTCTCACGTAGCCTGGACTTGCCTCACATTCACTCAATATGTGGTCAAGACTGACTGAACTTCTGGTCCTCTTGCCTTCGTTTCCAGAGTTCTAGGATCACAGGTGTGCATCTCTGTGACGGACTTTTTGTGGTGCTAGCGATAAAACCCAGGGCTCCATGCATGCTCAGTAAATACTTTACCAGCAACATTTTTAGCTTATCAAAGGGCTTTTTATATTAATGCTGAAGAGCCTGGGGCAAGGCTGCAGCAATGACTAGTTACAGTTCTGGAAGTTTCCAAACTAATATGCCTTTGACCTTGGAAAGACCAAAGGTCACCGTCCCCTGGACACAGGTCTTCCAAAGTGCTCTTTGTGAGTAAGGAGCAAGTGGGCAGTTTAACCTCCCTCTGCTCCACGCCTACCCAAGTCACCAGGCTCCTCATGCAAGATATCTCACAAGGACAGTGGTATTTCATTCTGGTGTGAGCCCCCCCCCCCCCGGGCTGCAGCATAGACCCTCCCTACAGCTCCAACTGCCAAGTTGCAGATGGGCTTGATCCTTCCAAGGTAGTTGAGGTCTAGGAGGACAATGCCAAGGGCATCTAAATGACATCAGCGAATCAGACACTGCCCTTCACTTGAAATGGCCTAGGAGCCTCTTAAAGAGGACCCTACAGC
The DNA here is from genome assembly GCF_021556685.1 of Rattus norvegicus. NCBI lineage: Eukaryota > Metazoa > Chordata > Mammalia > Rodentia > Muridae > Rattus > Rattus norvegicus. The sequence continues at coordinate 219,637,190 of NC_141534.1, forward strand.
TGTGCCTTTGCCCTTGGCCCTACCTGGCACAGAAAGTGCCAACCTGGAAGAAGACTGCCCGCCCCCACTGTTTGCAAGTCTAGATGTTCTGTGGATTTACCACATAAACATAAAGGTCAGAGGTGAGAGGTTGTGGGTTTACTCAGGGAGAAGCTACAGGTTTCTGCTAATTACTAGGCTCATGTGTCCTGTGCCATGGAGCATGAAGCCTCAGAGGGAATGGCACTTTCTCTCCTTTGTGGCCCTAGCATGTGCCGGTAGCCAGTTAAAGCTCAGTGTAGAGGGTATTCTGACATTACGGCCAGTAGGGCTCCTGTAACCCAAAGTGGACTCTTTTCCCTGGGAGCCACGGTGTCTCTATCGGAGCACTGAGTTGCTTGGGACCTTTCTCATCTTTGGAACTCTCCAGCCCAGCTTCAGGGATGTGAGCATGAGTTCTGGGAGATAGTCAACATTACACACACACACACACACACACACACACACACAGAGAGAGAGAGAGAGAGAGAGAGAGAGAGAGAGAGAGAGAGAGAGAGAGAAAGGAGAAAGGGGGAAGAAAGGAGAGAGGGAGAGAGGGAGAGAAAGGGAGAGAGAGAGAGAGAAAGGAGAAAGGGGGGAAGAAAGGAGAGAGGGAGAGAGGGAGAGAGGGAGAGAAAGGGAGAGAGAGAGAGAGAGAGAGAGAGAGAGAGAGAGAGAGAGAGAGAAGTTGTACCCATAGCTTGGCTATTCCTGCTCCCAGCTTTTTTTTTTTTTTTTTTTTTTTTTTGGAAAAAAACCCAGGGAAGGGAGTGCAATGTGCTACCAGAAGTCTTGAGGACCCACTTCAAGCAGACTTTGCCAGTGTCATCTGTACACAGTAGGGACAGACCTGGGTTATCACTCATCCTGGATTCTGTCACCCCCTGGATCACAAAAATACACCTGCCTCCTCCTGGGCTTAATGATTAGCGTCAGGGGAGGGGGTCAACAGCCCTGGACTCATAGTCCAGGGGAAGCTAGCCAGGCCCTTATTTACAAAGTGCCTCCCCTATGTCATCTCTACATCAAAGCTTTGAGGGTAGCATTAGCTTGAGTTTGATGAAGTATTGGATAAGTGGTCTGAGGCCACGTAGCCAAGGTTCGGTAGGTCTGGCTCTGCCTCAGAGCTTTTCTATAGCTGCCAACATCAGTCCCTGGGCCTGTGCTGGGCTTGCTACGAATGGAATCAAGGTCCTTGTTCCCAAAGATGCTGGTTCAAAAACACAGGAATATACCATTTAAACGAAAGACTTCTTTCCTATGAAGACTCTTAACTTGTCCTCACCATTCAATTTTGGCTGTCACCAATGAAGACTTACATGTCAAATGAGTCCCATCTCATAGGAGAGTCTTAGGACTGTTTTGTATTAAGATGCATTGTATTGCACTGTATTGTGTTGTGTTGTGTTGTACTGTACTGTACTGTATTGTATTGTATTGTATTGTATTGTATTGTATTGTATTGTATTGTATTGTATGTGTGTTTGCATGCATGCGCATATAGTGCCCAAGGAGGCCAGGAAAGAACATAAGATCCCCATGAACTGAGTTTTTAATATTTGTGAGCTGCCATATGTGCTTGGAACCAAACCTAGGTCCTCTGCAAAAGCAGTAAGTACTCTTAACTGTGAAACCATGAGAGTCTGCGTTCTCAGACCCTAGCCATACCCATGCTCTCTGTGACAACTGTACCTTGAACTGCTGAAGTCAAGATCCTCCCCAAACACACTCTCCTGTCTTCTCCAGTTCTTCAACCACCCACCTTGTCTTTGCCTATGCTCACCACATTAAACTCACAGGTATAAGGGGTTGGGGATTTAGCTCAGTGGTAGAGCGCTTGCCTAGCAAACGCAAAGCCCTGGGTTCGGTCCTCAACTCCGAAAAAAAAAAAAACCTCACAGGTATATTAATAAATCATATTTTTCCAAGTCAGGCCTCACATTCATAATCCTCCTGCCTTTTGAATGTTAAAATTACAGGTGCATACCACCCCATTTGACTCAGCCAAGTTTTTAAAAAAAATCTATTTATCCATATCTGCTTTTTTTGTAGTTCTATAAGACAATCTTTACAAGTAAGAAAATATGCTATAATATAAAACAGAACTAACCACAGGTCTGCACAGGAGACTGGTGCCCACATAGATCTGGGAGCTGCTACAGTATGCCATAGGTCTCAAATATCCTGCTCTCAACACCAGGCCATTTCTACTTGATGACTGCCGGTTGGCCCAGCCTTCTCTGCTTTTGCCTCATTTTGCCCCTGGGGCATGTCGTATACTTTTGTCTATTCTGATTACGCAGACTATAGCATGACTTCCCCATCCCAACAGAAAGGCAGAAGTTGTGCTGGAACACTGAAGCTCTTAAATGGTAGAATCCACCTCCTCATTATCTCAGACGTAATCCTCAGGGCTTCTCCCTTTATCCAAGACCCAGTCTTTCACTTGTGCCCAGGATTCAGAGCTAGATGCCTGCAGAACTGATTCATCTCGATCCCTCAGGGCTGTGGCTGAAAGGGGGATCCCAGGGAAAATAGTTTCTGCTGGAAGAAGAACAGGGTGCTGCCTCTTGGCTATGTCTAGGAGGCCAGCAGAAAGAACCTAAGGGAGCAGAGCTTAGTGTTACTTCCACTGCTTGGGCACTGAGTCTGGGGTTTGTGCTGCTGTATTCTGAGACCCTGAGAAGCAAAGCTTCCAACAACTCTTGGGCTTGATGGTCTCAAGCTCAATGACACTAACTTCTCCTTTCCTCCCATCTGCTGGCTCACAAGAAGGCTGGCATGTGGGTAATGACTGGGGTCCTCGGGAATTCTGAGACCAGCCAAGAAGACAGACACTGTCAACCCATGTAGAGCACACGGAGGTGGAGCAATTGGAACCCCACGCACTGCTGATGGGAACGGGTGCTGTGAGTAACGATATTCCTCGAAGCTTTAAAAGCAGAACTACCGTATGGTCAGCAGCTCTACTTCCGGACATATTCAAAAGAAGTGAAGTCAGGATCTTGAATATATATACATATATATATATATATATATATTCATAGCAGTGTGCTGGAAATAGTTAAGAGATGGAAGCGGGCCAGGTGTGCATCAACAAATGACTGGGAGAGTGAAATGAGGCGCATGCACACAGTGGAAGCCTTAGCACTTACTCAGCCTGGAAAGGCATCGGGCTCCGCGGCACACACAGTAGCTCCAGCACTTAGGAGACTGAAGTAGAATTGTGGCTACATAGTAAAACCCTGTCTCAAAGTGTTTTAAAAAATATTATTTTATGTGCATGTGTGCGTGCCTGAGTTTATGCGTATGCACCACACTTCTGAAGGAGCGGCTAGAAGTCAGAACTGAGATGCAGGTGGTTGTAAGCCACTGTGTGTGTAGACTTGAACTTGGGTCCTCTGGAAGAGCAGTAAGCATTCTCAGCAGATAAGCCATTCCTGCAGCCTTGGGAAGATTTTTGAACTAAAGTGGGAGTGGTGTGCTGGGGAGGTGGTGCAGAGATGTTTGTCATGCATGAGAGAGGAACTGAGCTCAATGTAACAATTCAGCCATGGTTTTTCACATGCCTATAACCTCCAGTGCCCAGGCATGCACAAACGGGATGATCTTAGGGCTTCACTAGCTGCTAGTCTCGTTCTAGATTCAAGGAGAGATCCTATCTCAAGGAAATAAGACAGAGAGTAGAGCAGGACACTATAAAAGGCCATATCCTTCCTTCTCTGCTTTCTACATGTGTGCATACACATTTGCGCACACACCAAGGAAAGGGAAGAAAACTGACATATGGCCATAGCTACACATGGTTGAGCCTTGAGGATATTGTACTAAAATAAGCCAGGCACAAAAAGACAGATGCTACATGTTGTCATTTAGTGTGTGAGGTGCTTAGTCAAACTCATCCAGGGAGAAAATGAATGGTCGTTGCTAGGGGCTCTGGGAGGAAACAGGAGCTGAGTTACCTCATGAACAGATTTTCGGTTTTGCAGGAGTGATAGTCTTATACAATACCAACGTATCTCATGCTATTGAACAGTATTTTTTAATGTAAACAAAATGGTAAAGTATATGTTCTATTTTTTACAATTTTAAAAAAAAGTGGGGGGTTGGGGATTTAGCTCAGTGGTAGAGCACTTGCCTAGCAAGCGCAAGGCCCTGGGTTCGGTCCCCAGCTCCGAAAAAAAAATAGAAAAAAATAAAAAAAGTGGATGGTGCTGGAGAAATGGCTCATTAGGTAAGCATTTGTTGGACATGTTGAGGACCTGAATTTGTTCTTTGTTTGTTTATTGTATTAATCTATATTTTTAATTTTTAAAATTTATTTATTTTACATCCCAATATCAGTCCCTCCTCTCCTCCCAATACCCAGCTCTTCTTCCCATTCCCCCTCCCCAACACACACACACACACACACACACACACACACACACACACACACACACACACACGGCACATCAAGTCACTGCAGGACTAGGCAAAGAGGACCTGAATTTGGATCCTCAGAACCCAACTGAAAGCAGGGCGGGTATGATGGCCCCCTGTAATCCTAGTATGAGAGACAGAATCCTAGAGTAAGCTGGCTAGCCAGACAAACCAATTGGTTCAACTGAGAGACCCTGCCTCAACATATAAGGTGAAGAGCAATTGAAGAAGAAACAGATGTCAATCTTGGGCTTTCAGCTGTGCTCTCAGCACCTCAGGTTGCACAGCCCCAACTGCTGCTAATGACTCTGCCAGCGGGGCTCGAAAGCAGCTGTAAATGATGAACACCCATTTTCTCCTGGCTGTTTCCAATAAAACTTTATTAGTAGAAGCAAATGGAAAGGGAGCTTGGCTTGCTGGGATGTCTAGAAGCTGATGACTTGGGCTTCTTGGGTCTGTGGAGTGGGTTCTATGTTAATTTTTTCTGAAATATGATAATCTCAAAAGGTCATTTTTCCCTGGAAGACCATGCCAATTTTGAGACTTATTCTAATATTGATTTCTTTTTCTTTCCTTCTCTTGTCATCGTTTTGAGGCAGTCTTGAGGCAAGGCTTGCCTGGGACTCACTACGTAGCTAAGGATGACTTTGAACTTCTAATCCTCCTGCATCCACCTTTCCAGTACTGGGATGGCCGGTGCTCACCACCATACTCAGCGTCAATAACACGAAAACTCCTCTGTCAATGCTCTTCCTAGAATCCCCTCCAAGAGCTGTTCTTACTGTCTGGGTTCTCGTTCGCAGATCAAATAAACCCACAGTGCTTCTTTTTCTCATTAAAGGGGGCCTGAAGACTGGTGTGCGTAAAGGCTGCGCACAGTCAGGCCACAGCTGGAAGAGTGGCTTGGGGCTGTAATGGGAAGCCAACGCACAGGCCAGACTCACGTAAGGTGGTCCCCAGTGCAGGGATCTCCGACCCCATTCCCAAGGGCTGATATCTTCTGCAGCAAAGTCAGTCTCCAGTAGTACTGACAGAGAGATGATGGAAAGAGGTCCAAGTTGGTGAGCCCAGGCAGGAGGGAAGGCCCCTCTGCTGCTGCTGGTTGCTTGGTGCTGAGACTCCTGGGTACACGCCTTACTTCTGAACATGCTGCCATACTCCATCCCTCACACCCTTGCGCCATCATGGGCTTACACTATTACCGCTTTCTGCCTCAGCAGGGCCAATGGGTCCCAGGAAAGGACATGTCCTAGCTGGGCAGCCCTAGTATAGACAGGGTTGGTCCCGTTGTACTGATGATGCACAGTGCCAGAGGGAGTGACTTACACAGCACTTGGGTGTCACTGCAGGCTTGATCCTCCACTTCCTCCTGTTGCCCTTGGATCAGGACAAGGGGTCGTTCTTGGTGCTACTAGACTGATCAGGTACGTCAAACAGGCTTTGAATCGTTGACGTCTCGTTCCAACAACGTGTGTGGTTGTAAAAGGGCCATTTTGAATAGACTGCAGAATGTGTAGTGAAACTCCAGCCCCTTAGCCCTGCCTCAGCCCTCCTGTAAGCACAAACCTGACCTCATTACTTGGGGATTTCTGTGCCCTCTGTACTTGGATTCTGATTTGCTGGCCGCGGTGGTGCCACTAGCTAAGCGCGTATCTTGCTGGGACAAGGTCTTGTGGATTTGGTCCTGGCTTCCTGCTAATCACAGTTCATGCTCAACAAAGCCCCAAAGTCCTCCTCTCCACAGGCACAGCCCCTGGCCTGAGTTGAATGAGCCTGTCTGCAACCACGAGGGTGTGAATTCACTCTGGGGACAAGCCACAGTCTCAAATAAACAAGGAGGTCATTGACACGCCAGCCTGGAAATGCACCGTTCAGTGGCCCATGCTTAGAGCTCTTCAGGTCACTTCTGACTGCCGTCCCCTCCAGAGGGAGACTATCTGCTCGGTGGCTGACGCGATCCTCCACAAACACTCCACAGCTCCTGTGACTGCCTCTACAGCCATGGTCAGACAACTCCCTACAGGCTTTTCCCAATCCACCCTTAAGGAACAAGCCGTCAGCACCTTAAGGAACATGTCTATTTGCCCTGCACTTAGGAGACAGAGGCAGGAGGGTGAGGACTTCAGGGCCAGAGTGGGCTACATGACGCTCTATCTCAAATAATAGCAGCAGCAGCAGCAGCAGCAGCAGCAGCAGCAGCAGCAGCAGCAGCAGCAGCAGCAACAATAACCAGAAATTCCACTCCTACATTTGTCCATAAGAGAAATTCGTACAGGTGTCCACCAAAAATATGCCCAAGAAGGATCTGCCTGCTTTAGCCACAGTGTCCCCATATTGGAAGCGTACCAAAGGTCTGTCAAAAGTAGACAGCACAGGGGCTGGTGAGACGGCTCAGTGGGTATCACCGTTGCCACTAAGCTTCAGGGGATATCCCTGATAGCTACCTGGTGGAAGGGGAGACCTGACTTTCACAAATTGTCTTCTGATTCTGTTTGTGTATAGTGGCAGGGGTGCTCACCCCACCCCCACTCCCACATATTCATACACAAGTATAGATAGATAAATGTAATCAAATCTTCATTGGGGTGGTGAAGCTGGGGACAGAGATATGGGGAGGCATTTGCCTGAGAAAACACATGTATCCTCAAGTGAGCCTCTGCTTACCTGGATACCTGGATCTTCCTCTCTCTCTCTCTCTCTCTCTCTCAATCTCTCTCTCTCTCTCTCTCTCTCTCTCTCTCTCTCTCTCTCTCTCTCTGTGTGTGTGTGTGTGTGTGTGTGTGTGTGTGTGTGTGTGTGTGTGTGTGTACTGGCAAGTATGTTTGTGGACCATGTGAATGCCTGCAGGGAGTTACATCTCCTGGTCGCTTGTGGTTGTGAGCCACCGTGTGAACAGTGAGAATCAAACCAGGGTCCCTTGAAAGAGCAGTCAGTGCTCCTAACCCCTGAGCCATCTCTCCAGGCTCTGGAACTGGATTTGTATCAGACCCAGCCTGGAGTTCTGGTAGAGTGCACTCGGCTGCTGCTGTGTGTTTTAATCTACTTCCCGTAGTCTCCAACAAACAGATTCTCAGCCTTCTACACACAGTACAGGTATCTTTTTGATAGGGTTTGGACGTGGTCTTTACAAACCTCCACTGTTAGAAGTTAATAATCAAGATGAAAGCATTAAGAGGCAATGAGACGGTGAGTTCCTCCCTTACAAATGGAGTTAACGAGGATCCAACAGTCTCCACAGCTGTAAGAGATGCATCTTTGTCCCTTACGGTACCCAGCCCCAAGTGTCCTGATGTGACAGCACAGAATGGACAAAGACACAGTCAAATGTGTTTTGAGTGTTTATGATATGTGGTTTTTAGAAAATAAATCTCTGTTAAGTTGAACATCAACCTGAGGCAAACATTAACTTTAAAATAACATTAACATTCAATTGTACAGTTCAGTCTGAAAAGAGATTTTAAAAATTATAATGCAGAAATGGAATTTGTTCTTTAAAAATCAGAATCAGGGCTGGGTATGCAGCTGAGTTGGTTGGATGCTTGCCTAGCATTCATAAAGCCCTGGGCTCAGTCCCCAGCTCCTCATAAGCCCGGCATGGTGGCACACACCTGAAATCCCAACAGTCTGGAGTAGAGGCCGGAGAATTGAAAGTTCAAGCTTACGTTTGGCCAGATTGTAAGTCTAAGACCAGCTTATGACACATAAGACCTTGTCTCAAAAGCAAGACAAAAAAAAAAGCCCCAAGAAACAAAAAAAACTACAAAACATCTTCAGGGCTAGCTCTGTGGACACTATGGGTGCCATGTGCCTCTGCTGGCACAGAATCCTTGTCTATTGTGCCCTTCAGGACTCCTCCCAGGTCCTTCATACCACATGGATGGAAACATTGCACCTAAATAAGAGTGTCTACCCTGGTCAGAGTGCCTGGGGCAGGCTGGGGCAGACAGCCAGGTAAGTTTTCAGAGAAGGTAGGACACAGACCAAACCTCTTGGGCAGCTGAAGGTCTCTAACCCTGCAGAGAAATAGACTCATCCAGGTAGTTTTTCCAATGGTGCGCAGGGTGGTGGCACGAAGCCAGAGAGTGTAGGGCGCCTTGCTCCCGGCCCTGCCCACAGACCCAATGGCTACAGTGAGTGCTGACAAATGTTCAGAAGGTTAAGCACCTGGCTGGGGGTTGGCGTAGCCAATCAGAGTTAGAAAGCAGATCTTCCATCTGGGCAGCGTGGTGTACATGTGTAATAATCCCGGCATTCAAGAGGAGGCTGAGGCAGGAGGATTGCGGTCAGTCTCAGAATGAAGTCTAGGCTGTGTATAGAGATTCTGTCTCAAAACATAAAAAACTAAACAACAAAAATTCTACAGTAGGAATCTACTATGGTTGTGTGTGTGGTGTGTGTGTGTGTGTGTGGTGTGTGTGTGTGGTGTGTGTGTGTGTGGTGTGTGGTGTGTGTGTGTTTGTGTGTGTGGTGTGTGGTGTGTGTGTGTTTGTGTGTGTGGTGTGTGTGTTTGTGTGTGGTGTGTGTGTGTGTGTTTGTGTGTGTGGTGTGTGTGTGTGTGTTTGTGTGTGGTGTGTGTGTGTGTGGTGTGTGGTGTGTGTGTGTTTGTGTGGTGTGTGTGTGTGTGTGTGTGTGTGTCTGTGTGCATGTGTGTATGTGCATGTATGTGTGTTCATGGGCACACATGCACATAAGCCAGAGGAAGATATCAGTGGTCCTGCTTTATCATTCTCTGTCTTATTCCATTGAGACAGGCTCTCTCATTGAACCCAGAACTAGGCTGGTAGTCAGCAAACATGAGCAATTCTCCCGGCTAACAAGACAAAGCAAGACTCAGGCTGGAATTTGAACTCAGGTCCAAATTCTTTGTGTTTGTTTGTTTGTTTGTTTGTGTGTTTGTTTGTTTGTTATTGAGACAGGGTTTCTCTGTGTAGCCATGGCTGTTCTGTGACTTACTTACTCTGTAGACCAGTCGGCCTCGAACTCTGAGATCTGCCTGCCTCTGCCTCCTGAGTGCTGGGTGTGAACCGGGGCTGGGGATTTAGCTCAGTGGTAGAGCATTTACCTAGGAAGTGCAAGGCCCTGGGTTCGGTCCCCAGCTCCGGAAAAAAAAGAACCAAAAAAAAAAAAAAAAAAAGGTGTGAACCATCACTGCCTGGTCTGGGGCCACATTCTCGTTTACCCACTGAAGCATTTCCCCAGCCCCTACCCATACTATGTTTAATCTCCTTTGCTTACTGTTCTTTAGGTTTGATAACGGTCTTGGGTTTTTTTTTTTTTTTTAAGTCCTGTTTTCTTAAAGCTGCACAATGACATACTAACAGATGAAGGGATGCTATCTGGGAACTGCTTCAAGATACAACAGAGGAGTCATGGGTGGAGTGTGGGTGATACAGAATTCCCATGTGTTCAAAACCTGGTTCATGAGCTCAGGAGACTCAGCCAACTGTCTTCTCCACTCCATTTAGAGATTTTTTTTTAATAACAAGGAAAACAAAACTCTTCTTAGCCATCACTAATCTCCTATATAATTTCCCTCCAGCAAAGACATCCCATTTCTAGCCACATCTAATCTCATCTGTAAGCCAAGCACTGAAGTTACAGAAGGATGACTGAGAAAGGAAAGCAACTGAGAAACACCAAGGGGCCACAGGGACACCTGACAGGTAGCTCCTATGACTTCCTCTTCCTGCATAGCCAGAGGGCAAAACTGACATAAAACTTCAGCTTCTCTCATTTCTCATGACACTGCCCAGTGTCATGGTTTAGATGTGGTGCGTTGTTCAAAAGGTCTGTGTCTAGACACTTAATTCTCACATGTGGCAGTTTGATTGAGAATGTTCCCCTGCATAGGCATGGGTATATATGTATACATACATACATACATACATACATACACACACACACACATACATACATACATACATACACACACATACACATACATACATACATACATACATACATACATACATACATACATACATGGATGCCTGGTATGAAATTGATAGAACTGTTTGAGAAGGATTAGGAGGTGTGGCCTTGTTAGAGGAGATGTGTCACTAGGGTAGGCTTTGAGTTGTCAAAAGTCAACACCATTCCCAGTTAGCTCTCTCTGCCTTCTGCTTGTAGATAGAGATATAAGCTGTCTGCCATTGCTCCTGAGCCATGCCTGCCTGCCTGCTGCCAGGCTCCCTACTCACCCTCTGGAAGCCCCAAATAAACTCTTTCTTCTATACATTGTCTTGGTCAGAGTTATTGTTGTAGCAATTGAAAAGTAATTAAGACATCAGGTAGATTCAAGAGATGACCTCAGTAGGGTGGTCCTGGGTGGGTGCTGCTTTAAGAAGGAAATATTCTTCTGAAGGAAGTTGTTACACAGGGCTGAGTGTGACTCCAGTTTCCTTTTTTGAGACATGATCTCTCATTTCTACATGTTCTCACCATTGCTACCAACCATAAGGAGACACAGTCAAGTGGGAAGTCCTCACTACAGTCTGTGAAATCCTATTTAGACTTTCAGTATATAAAACTATGTGTCAAATAAACCTTCTTTCTTTATAAATTAGACTGCCCTTCAGGTATTTTGTTATAGCAACAGAAAGTAATACATACACATACATGCACACACACACACACACACACACACACACAGAGTAGCTAAACAATATAGGTGGAAGTCGAGGTGAGGGGATCACAGAGAGGTAGCCCTTTCTTGGGGGCTGGCTAAGAACAATTTTAGAACTTCTGAAAAGTTCCTGAAAGGATTAGAAATGGTTCAGTGCTGGGACCTCACCCTGATGGCTGATTGCCCCATGTTTGTCTGGTGTGTCTATAGAGGTTATCCAACCAAAGCCAGGAAGAACACTGAGAGTCTGTCTACTCACCCTAGAAGGTGTTCATAGTCGCCAAGGGAAAGAGAACAAAGTAATGTTTCTTTAGTCTGTAAAAAACTGTGGATTCGGATTAGGCTTCAAAAGAAGAGAAATGTGAATTAAGAGAAGGGAGGGGAAATCGGAATGAGGAATAGTGGCACACTCTTGTCACTCAGGGCCGTGTGCTGCACCCTTGGTGACTCCCGACAGTGGGCACATTAACACAACACTCATTACTTTCGGTTCTTGGGGGTTCTGTCCGTATCCTCCCAGCTTCCTGTTGGATGGGGTTCCCATTTCACTAACTCGTAAGCACACTACACTAAGTGTTAATTGCAACACGGTCAGGAGGATTGAGTGTCTGAGGCCTAAACTTCATACTGAGGCCTGCCTCAGAAAGGAGAGAGGCAGAGAATCAAAGAGAGATCAACCTAGCTTGGAAAATGTTGTAAGCAGAGCTGGCAAGATGGCTCCGTGGCTAAAGGAATTTGCCTTGCAAGCCTGGTGATCTGAATTTGATTTCTGGCACCCACTTGAAAGTGGAAAGAGAGAACCAACTCCTCGAAGTCGTCCTCTGACTTTCACAGGTACATTGTGGCATGTGCCCCACCGTGAATACACAATAGTAATAAATTTACTAAAAGAAAAATATCGTCAAGGAAGCTCAGTGACAAACAGCCAGAAGATAAAAGGTGTTACATTTATATTTAGTACAGAGCACCTATGAAAGGAGACTCTCGTCTCAGCAGAAAGCTGAAGGGATCTGACCAGATGATTCAAAAACTAGATGGAGTGAGCCATGTGCAAACTCACCCTCTGTCACAGGCCGTAAGCAAAGCCCTGCAGAGCGGTGGCCACGGCCAAGCGTATCCTTCCACAGTCTTAGACCTTGGCCAAGCACAGTCTGAGACTATGAGATGGAAATACGAAATTCTAGAAATAAACAAGTTCCGTGTTTTAAGTGTTGAGTGTCCCAGTGACGTTTCACGTCTGGCCCGTTCAGTCTCACCCACAATGTGAGTCACCCCACTGTCCGTCCTGCCCATGCTGTATTCACACCTTCTGGTCACGTGGTAGCCATGTGATTATCACACCAACTCTTCACTCTTCAAGTGACCCTAACAAAGTGACCTGATGCTCTGTCACTGTCGCTCACCTCTGAAGATTTCGTCACTCGAGTGACCCTCATCACAGCCACCATCAGAGACTAGAGACCATGAGTACATGCTCACTTGGTTCTGTGGCTATATTAACATTAGCCTGCTGCCTCTGAGAGAGCACCAAGCACTTTTAACTGACTGAGCCATCTCTCTAGCCCCCTACTCTACTATCACCAGCTATTGTTCAAGCTCTGACTGTGCCCCATGCATAATGAGGCTTTGTCAAGATGCCTATGTAGAAGAAACAAGGCCTATGTGGTATCTGGTACCATCTATGGCTTTAGGCATCCAGTGGCATAGAATGTGTCCTTCACGGGTAAGGGTAGAGAGCCATAAAGCATCAGTGAGAAATGTGTTTGGTCATTCACCCTGACCATCATCTCAGAAATGGATAATATTTAGAATGAGGAGTCGGCTCAGGGAGGGAAGCACTGACTGTGCAAGTGTAAGGAACTGAGTTCAAATGTCCAGATTGCTTATGTCTGTAATCCTAGATGAGAAACAGGTACAAGAGACTCCCCAGAAGCTCGCCAGCCAGCTAGTGCAATGCCCCAGCAGCAAAAGAGGAACCCTGTCTAAAATAAGGATGAGGAACTGACACCAGAGGCTGTCCTCTGACCTGTACATGTGCGTCATGGCATTCACATATCTGCATTCACATTGATAAACACACATACGTGCACATATATCATAAATACATATACACATGCACACACAAAAGAATAATATTCAAAGTCTGCAAGGATGCCATTAGCACTAACCAGTTGTCTAAACTTGTCAAAGACGGGGATTTGATAAGAGATCAATTAATCTAAAGTAAGTGGAGTATTGGATCCACTTATTTTGCTTCTAGGAAGTCATTCTCAGGAAGTGACAGGACAAAGGCCCAAGGGCTGTTTGTAGAAGTCACTCTATTATGGAGCACGTCTTAGGGTTCCTCCCACAGTGATGAAACATCATGACCAAAGAAACTTGAGGAGGAAAGGGTTTATTTGGCTTACGCTTCCCATTGAAGGAAGTTGGAGAGGATCTCAAACAGGGTAGGATCTGGAGGCAGGAGCTGATGCAGAGGCCACGGAGGAGTAAGGCTTATGGACTTGCTCCCCATGGCTTGCTCAGCCAAGACCACCAACCCAGGGATGCCACCACCCACCATGGGCTGGACCCTCTGACATCAATCATTAATTAAGAGACTGTCCTACCACGGGATGTACGGAGGCATTTTCTCAGTTTAGGTTCTCTCCCTTCAGATAACTCTAGCCTGTGAAGTTGACACAGAACTAGTCAGATAGAATAAAATGAGAAATTCTTAGGCCTCTGCCCCAAGTTCATGCACAGAGTTCATGTTAGAGTCAAATATTGCAAAGGTTTCCCTCTGTGTCCTCAGCTCACTACATCTGCATTCACCACCTGTCAGGCTCAGGTCACTAAAGTACAGGTTTGGATTCCACGTCCCCCACCACATGTAGGGGGAGAGAGAGAGAGAGAGAGAGAGAGAGAGAGAGAGAGAGAGAGACAGAGAGAGAAAGAGAGAGAGAGAGAGAGAGAGAGAGAGAGAGAGAGAGAGAGAGAGAGGTGGATGCATTGCAGTGGTCCTTTACTGCAAAATCCAGTAGATCCGTTCACAGCCTCTAAGAAGCCAAGAAATGTATTGCATTCACTGTTTGTTTATTCGAATGTGTGTGCGCATCATGCCACATGCATCATGGCACATGCGTCATGCCACACGCACATGTTTATGTTAGAAGGAAAACCCGCAGGAGCTGGTTCTCTCTTTCTGCTATATGGATCCCAGGAGTCAAACTCAGGTCGTCAGGCTTGGTGATAAGTGCCCACCTCACAGGCCCTCTAAGAAGCTTTTAACTCTCGTTCATATCCTCCTTGTCCCTTTACCCTGGCTGCCATGACCCGTTGTCCCCAGGTTGCCCTTCCCTTCCCATCTGTGCTTTCCTGGCTGTCTCTTTCCTCTCACTGTGAACTCTGCCTGGGGCTTGTCCCCGAGATTTCCTTCTCACTCTCCCATTTCCTTGTTTGGCTCTTTGCTCCTCAGCTTCTGGGCAAAGTGCTCTCTCCAGCTGTTGTTGCCTGGACAGCTCTGCTGGACAACATATGCCCTTAGAATACTAAAACCTTAACCATAATGTCCTCTCTGCCTGCCCTGCACCCCCTTCCTGCTGGTCAGGACCACTGCCTAAAGCAGAAGCCACCATTGCTTTCTCTGTGCATCTGTCACTCTGCATCCAAGGGACCCTTTTTAGCAAACCCGGGTCATAAAGCCCCAGACTTCTCACTCAGCTTAGGGTGACGACGGCCTGGTTTGGCTTCTTTTTAGTGGCTTCCTCTCTTTTCACCGAATGAGCTATTCACAAAACAGAAGAATGCTTGCATAGTTTGCAGAAAGTCCTGGGTTCAGTCTCCACTATTACACAAACAGTACAGTGGTTTATGCCTATGACCCCAGTGCTTGGAGTTAGGGATAGGAGAGTCAGGGGTTCATGAGATTCTGTCTCAAAACAAAGAGGGTCCAGAAAAATGGCTCAGAGGGTAAGGTGCAGACTGCTCCAAGGTAAGGAGCAGAGGTTGGATCCCTGACACCCACATATAGGACAAATGGGCACAGTGGTCTGCCTGTAAAGTCAGTGTTTAGAAGGCATAGTCAGGTAACCATAGGAGCAAGCTGCCTTGCTAGCCTAGCCAGCTCTAGTTCAAATGAGAGACCCTGATTCAATGAATAAGTGGAGAGCAATCAAGGAAGACTCCGAAAACCAGCCTCAGACATTCACAAGCATGTCCACACACATAGACCAAGTATTCACATACACCCATATACACGCAAACATGCATATACGCCAAGCACAGATACAGCAAAAATAGTGTCTAAAGAACGGAGTGAGTAGTTCGGAGTACTAGTTGTTTTTTGTAGAGGACCCAAGTTCAATTCCCACACCCCCATGGCAGCTAAAACCCATCTGTAACTCTAGTTCCAGTGGATCTGATGCCCTCTCCGAGTCTCCTTGAGCACTGCATGTACATAACACATGGACATACATGCAAGTTAAACATTCATATACATAAAGTAAAAATAAATCTCAAAGAGAACAATGTCATTCCCACCCATCCTTGGACGGTTCTAACAAACCTCATTTTCTAGAAACCTCTGAAGGAGAGAGACAGAGATTGAGATGGTCAGGGAAAAGGCCCCTCCCTAGCAGAAATCCTAGGCTATTTTTCTGAATGAGTGAAAATCGGGACTCCTGACTCTTTTCTGATTGCTAGAGATGGTTCTAAGGCTTGGGAAGGGGTCCAGAGTTGGGGATGACATCATCCTTCAGGCCTATTCATTTTGTAGTGTTCAGAGCCACTGCCATAGCCAGGGAAATGAGGAGCTAAGGTCTCCAGTCCAAGAACCACAGCAACTGTGTGGTTGCTAAGTTTCCCAAGTTCAATTACTCACAGTAGGCTTTCTCACTTACCAGCTATAGCTGCTTCATTTCCACTGCCGTGATGAAACACTTGAACTTTAAGCAGCACATCCATGGTCGGAAGGAGGGAGGGCTGAGCTCACCCATGTCAATCACTAACTTGGTATGTGTTCTCATCCAGGTTCTGCCACTCTTACACAGGTCAAGACCCAGCCCATGAAATGGTGCTATCCACAGTCTGGGTGAGTCTTCCCACCTCAAATTAACAGTCAAGACAATCACCCACAGAAATGCCCACAGGTCTGTCTACATAACTCTTCACTAAGAGCCCTTCTCCATGTTACTGTAGGTTGTACCAAGTTGACAGTTAAAACTAGCCAGCAACCCATCTAGATGGATTAGAAAGACCCACAGCAACCGTGAACCTCTTGAGTCCAAGGACAGAGTCTGTGTTTCCCAGTGGAGAGACTTTCAAGAATCCCCAGAGAGCAGGCTAATGGTAAAGCCTTGGCAACCCCTGGAGCTCCTCTGGGTGGGTGCAGGCCTGGTCGTTCTCCAGGGCCCTCTGGAACAGTGCTGAGTCACAGGAAAAGACTCCTGAGAGCAATACCACCTGGTCCAAGGGTCAGTGAGCCAGAACCAACATGATGAAACAAGTCTGACCCAAGGGTGGTGTCCGGTTTCCGGAGGAGCTGGGACACATTGCTCAAATGATGGTTAAGTTCAAGAATGTAGCTCTAGGGCCTAGGAGAGCCTCAGCTCAGAAGAGTGGTGAGCTATTCAGACCACCAGCTTTGCTTAGCTTGCCAGGGCCTACGGGTCTCAGAGAGGAAGTGGTGTGGCTGACTTGGCTTGAGCAGGCACAGTGTTAGTTTTAGAACTCTTCTTCCTCTAGGGCTCCTTGGAATCCTGTTAAAATTCATGGATGGCCTCTCTGCTATTTCCTGGCAGGGAAGCTCAGCCCTAAGATGGCTCTTTACACAGAAGAGTGAATAAGGGCCCCCACTTTACTAGCTGTGTGGATGGTAAATGAGTGTGTCCCTCATTCTCCCTGGCCATCTGGTGCTTACACATAAGAGTAAGAGAGAAAGTGGCTCTTTAAATTACAGAATGAATAGCTCCAAAGGGCAGTGTCATCCCCAACTCTGGACCCCTCCAAGCCCTGGAACTAACTCTGGAGATCAGAAAGGAGCTGATGACGAGTGGGTGCCAGTTGTATGAGGGAAAAACCAAAACCAAAACCAAAAAAACACTGCCTAGAATTTCTGTTAGAGAGGGGGCCTCTCCATGCCTGGCTCTATCTCTGTCTCTCTACGTGAGCTTCTGAGGAAATAATTTTTTTTTTTTAGGGATGGATGAGATTTTGGTTCTTTTTTTCATCTTAGAATTTCTATGTCATCCATAGCCATGGGATGAACTTGGCCCTTGAAGGAGAGGGGCTCTCCCTCATTCTCCCTGGCCATCTGGTGCTTACACATAAGAGTAAGAGTCTAAGAGGTGGTCACTACAGAGCTCCTAACAGGTAATATTCTTGTTAACCCCAAAAGCTATTCCCAGTGCTTCAGGGAGGCTTTGGTACTCACTGACCGATAACTGCAACCTCTGAGTTACTCAGAGTCAGATGTCAGCACATCTCTAGAATGGTCTGAATGGGTGATATTTCTTTCATTCACTTACTTTCAAGTGTTTGTGAGTTAGTAGTTTTAGAAATAGTGGTTAATGTCTTGAAACAGACTTGAGCAAGTGCTTCAAGGCTTCTCTGTTGCTATAGACTAGTGGAGGGAGACATCAGGACCATATATATGTTTCCCAGAGACTTCCAGAAGCTCAGGAAAAATCAAACACTGTGGTTACAGCATTTGGGAGGCAGAAGCAGGAAGATAATGAGTTTGAAATCAGGAAATAGGAAGAACCTGTCTCAACAAAAAAAGAAGAAGGGAAGGAGAGGGAGGAGGAAGGAAAGGGGAAACAGACGAAAGAAAGAAATGAAGAAAAGAGGGAAGAAGGGGAGACCCCAGAGAATAAAGGACTATAGCCATTTACAGTTCCAAAGCCAGAGCCACCATTCCTGGATTTCCATTCTCAGATTTTTTTTGGAGACAGAGTCTTGCTTTGGTGCCTAAGCTAGCTTCAAATCCATGATCCCCCTGCCTCATCTTCCTGAGTACTAGGATTATGAGCATGCAGCACAATGCCAGGCTGAGCTTTAATAAATTTATTTATTCATGTATTTCCTTTTAAGACAGGGTTTCAGTGTGCAGCTCTGGCTGGCCTAGAAATCACTATGTAGATCTTCAGGCTGCCATGGAACTCAGGTCCAACTGCTTCTGTCTCCTAAGTGCTAGAATTAAAGGTGTATGTCACCATGCCCACAGAGCTTTAATTTCTAAGCAAGACTCCACCCCAGGTATTTCCGAACTGAATATGAAATAGTTAGGACCTTAATTTGAGACTACAAAAAGAGTAAGCGCCTAGCCCAGGGTCACACGGATGACTGACAAGGATATCTTGGGTACCAACCTGTCCGACTAGAGGTTTCTGTCTCAGAGCCCTTGAAACACAAAGAAACACTGCCTCTTGACTTCTCTAGGGGTTTGGGGAGGGTGATCGTTGAGTTTCCTTTTGGGGTGACCAGATGCATGGGAACACAGAGGTTGCACAACACCGTGGATCCACCAAGAACCTCTGATTCTCGTATACTTTTCAACCCCAGCCTTCATGGGACACACTTTTTTTCTTGAGTAGACAAGAACTGAGGCAGCTTCTTTCCCTTTACCAGGCAGGTGGTGAAGCTCCTCCCTGCCCCTCATTGCCAAGATCCTGGATCCTTTACTAAGACAGCCTGGGCTTTGGATTTCTAGGACAAGAACCTCTCTGTTAATTTCCCCCAATAATCTCTGGAAATTGTCGATGAATGAGTCATGAACCTCAGGCCCAGATTTGTGGGGTTCTGGAGGCTGTAATGGGGCCCAGTTTGTATTGCTGTTAGTAGTGAGTTGGGGGGGGGTGGACTCAGACCCTCTCTGAAAAGTTTGTTTCAAAATAAAATACTCATTTGTACTCATGGGACTGAATTCCATGGATTTTATTCAGGATAAATCAGAAAAGCAAATTTTCCACTGCACAGGCAGACAGAGGATCAGACAGAGCGCTGCTTACAGATCCTGGTTCTTGGTTTAGGGAAGCATCCCAGGACCTTCAGAGGAGATGATGCCTTGTCGAAGGGGTGGAGGGGGAGGAAGCTTTGTGTAGCTTTGAGATAAAAGGACATAAGTCAGCTATGAGGTTCTCATCTGGTGACACCTCTTACTCCATTGGGTTCTTTGAGAAGGTAGGGGCTTGGGGGGAGAGGCTCATTTGGGAAAGTGCTTCCCAAATAAGCATGAGGTCCTGTGTTTGACACCAGTATCTATCTAAAAGCCAGGTGTAGCATGTATGTGTAATCTCAGTGCTGGGGGAGGGTTGGGGTGGGATGTGGAGACAGGAGGAGGATCCCTTGGCCTAGCTGGCTAGCCAGTTTACATAAATCTTTGAATATTCAAGTTCCAGGTTCAGTGAGAAACACTGTCTCAGAAAATAAGAGTTTCGAGAGCTGGTTCAGTAAGTAAATGTCCTTGCTGTGCAACCCTGACTCCAAGAGGTGTCCTTTAACTTCCACACACACACTCTGTGGCATGCAGAAACTTGCACACACATGCTAATAACACAGGATAAATTTAAATTAAAAAGTAAGGGGGAAAGTGTTGGAGAAAGACACCTGCTGTTGAGCTCTGGTCTCGCATACGTGGATACACACCTGCACACACACTTGCACACATCCACGGGAACATACACATTCTTCACATTCATGTGTGCCCACACAAACAGAAGAAATGTATTTGAAGCCAGGAGGTGAGGCTGGGGATCTTTCTGATCGCAGTGTCACCTTGGCAGTGAGGGTTTCCCTCCCAGGAGAAAGAAGGGTTAAAGGAGGCTGAGAAGTGAGTCTCCTTCCAGGGAGGGAATCGGATGGAATTTCAGGTTCTGGAGCTGGAGGAGTCACTTGGCCACACAGTACTTATCCAGCGGGCAGAAGGCCCAAGGTTTGATCCCCAGAACTACACACTGATGATGCAAATTCTCTGTCTGCGGGGTGCTTCTACCGGAAGCTGCTTTTTTATCTCAGAGAATTATGAAGATTGTTTATTTGTTTTAAATATGCAAGTATCTTGTCTGCACATACATCTGCACCCCACATGCATGCCTAGTGTTCACTGAGGTCAGAAGAGGTCACCAGATCCCCTCGGAACTGAAATTATGGTTGATTGTGACCCACCATGTCAGTGCTTGGAACTGAACCTGAATCTTCTGCAAGAACAGCCAGTGCTCTTAACTGCCAGGTCATCTTTCTAATCCCTGTGTTTCTGGTTTGGCTAATGATTCCGTTTGGGCAATCATGATCCAGGTGAAAGGGAGCTGTCCCTCTTCTGACCCTCACCTGCTCTCTAACCCTGTTCTGTTAGCTGAAGGATTGTCTTCAACTTCATCTTCCTGTGGGGGGAGGGTAGGGAGAGGGAGAAGGAGGGAGAGGGACAAGGAGAGGGAGAGGGAGGAGAGGAAAGAAAGAGGAGAGAGTCATCTTCACAAGCATCTGCTGTGGTTGATTTAAAAATGAAACAGAACGGGGCTGGGGATTTAGCTCAGTGGTAGAGCGCTTACCTAGGAAGCGCAAAGCCCTGGGTTCGGTCCCCAGCTCAAAAAAAAAACAAAACAAAAAAAAAAAAAAATGAAACAGAAGCTGGCAAGATGGCTTAGCAGGTAAACATGTCTGCTGTGCAAACCCAGGAGTTTCAATCTCTACGCTCCGTGTAAAGGTGGAGGGAAATGAGGATTCCATACAAGTTGACTTCCACACATGCGCCGTAGCACATAAGTGCCCACACACACCAACATGCACGCACACAGAATACAACAGTAATAAATAAACAAAAAGCTATTTTAATTTTATTTTGTTTGTGAGTGTTTAGCCTGCACATGTGTATGTGCAGCATATGCATACAGTGCCAGCGCCAGCAGAGGCCAGAAAAGAACATTTGATCTCCTGGAACTGGAGTTACAAATAGTTGTGAGCCACCATGTTAATGCTGGGAATCGAACCCAGGTCCTCTGGGAGAGCAGCTAGTGCTCTAAACTGCTGAGCTCTCCCTCCAGCCCAAACTAGAACCATTCTACAAATTCCTTCTCATACCTGTATGCATCTCACCCCCTTTTGCAGTGCGACCATACAACTCTCCATTGAGATGTACAATGTGTTTCTCTGCTGCTTAAAACTGGAGCGGCCGTGCGATTTGCTTTGACCAAAGGTTCATTAGCAAAGATGATGAAATCAGAGGTGTGGGGTTACTGCACTGGAGTGCAGCCCCTCTTATGCTGGTTGCTCCTCTACCATCGCCTGAGACTGGGGCGCTTGCTGGGAAGTATGTGGCAGTCACTCCACCTGACAGTGAGCCAGCATCTAGACATGTGAGGACCCCCTACTCCAACCAGCTTACAGGCAGCTGGTCAGGCCATCCTAGAGCATCCAGTCCCTGCTGAACAAACCCAGACCAGAACTGCTCAGCTGTCCCTTGAGCTGGTCTTGAGCAAATAAAGATGCTTGTTGCTGTCGGCCACTCTGTCTTGCAAAAGTCAACACACACATGCAGAGAATATCTCTGGAAAGACTTTGTTAATATTCTACATAGTTTCTCTGAAGGTAGAAAGCTTAGGTCAATGGCAAGAATTAGGGAATTTTCCTACTGTATTTCTCGGAGACAGACGGGGGTGGGGGTGTTTTCTTAAACAAAGTTCATGTAGCCCAGGCTGGCCTCTAGCCCATGACGAAGTTGAGGATAACCGTGAACTCTGATCCTCCCAAGTGCCAAGACTATAGGTGTGAGGCAACATGCCCTGCCTTTCTGTCCATCTTTAACCACATAAATGAATCTGCTCTAAAAAAATAAAGTTCAAATAATCGAAATCGTGAACGTCATGAAGAATGACTTGTAGAGAAAGGTAGATTTAGTTCACAAATCACACTTGTTATACTTCAGAAAATAACAACCGGACGACATGAATGTATGGGCCTCTTGTTCAGTTTCCTTGTCTCAGAATGATGCGAAGCCCTTTGTTCTCTAGCACAATGAAAGCTCAGTGTGGTATTTAGTGTCTGAGACAGCAGCCCAGTCTCCGGTCCACTCCACTGTACAGGCTGATGAAAGTGCTTGAGAGCTCACCAACCAGTTATAGCACGAGAGGCATTGTGCCACTGCCTTCCTGCTGTGATCTGACTGACGTTCTCTTCTTTGTGCGTGCGTGCATGCGTGCGTGTGAGCTTTTTTAAAATTTAATTTTTTTTTTGGTTCTTTTTTTCGGAGCTGGGGACCGAACCCAGGGCCTTGCGCTTCCTAGGTAAGCGCTCTACCACTGAGCTAAATCCCCAGCCCCTTAAAATTTAATTTTATGTTTTACTTATTCACTTTACATCCCACTTGCTATCCTCCTCCCAGTTACCCCTTCCCACAGTCCTTACCCTCATCTCCTTCTCCTTTGAGTGGGTGGGGGCCACGGGCTGGACCTAGGCCCCCCACATATGTAGCAGTTGTGCAGCTTTGTCTTCATGTGGGTCCCAACAATTGGACCAGGGGTTTTCCAGCACCGTTGCCTGTGTGTGGGATATGTTCTTCTAGCTGGGCTGCCTTGTCTGGCCACAGTGGGAGAGGAAGTGCCTAGCCTTGCAGAGACTTGAAGTTCTTGTCCTTTTATTGTGATGTCCTGCAACACTCATGTGTGTGCTCCCCAGTCTTTGATAAGATTCAAGTGGACTTACAAGGAGGAAAAGCTTCTAAAGGGTTGAGCAATCTAATTGTGGGGGTATGGGGGTGGAGGGGACCTCAACCGCCTTGTGGTGAATGGAAAAAACGCTGAGCCTCAGAGTTCCCAGCTTGCCTGGTGGCAGGGCTTTCTAATCCTTTGGAATGTGGACTTTTGCCACCTGCGATAGGTGCTGCCTTCTTCAGGATGTCTCCTGTCTCTTGACCGGAAGCTGACCTTAAAGACGTCCAACCACAAGTTTTCAGCAGAAGTTTTCTTCTGCTTCCAGAAAAAGAGCATATGCTAGGCACACACTGGAATTCCAGTGGTGGTGGTAGTGGATAAGGGGGAGGAGGGGGGGGAGGGAGGAGGAGAAGGAAGAAGAAGAGGAGGGGAAGGAGGAGGAGGAAGAAGAGGAGGAGGAGAAGGAGGAGGAGGGGGAAAGGAGGAGAGGAAGGAGGGGAGGGGAGGGAAAGGGGAGGAAGAGGAGGAGGAGTGAGATGGGGAGGGGGAGAGGAGGAGGAAGAAGAGGAGGTGGAAGAAGAGGAGGAGGAGGAAGAGGAAAACAGGTTTTAGAAATAAGACAGGCCTGGATCTAGGTCCTGGGGTTGCCATCATGATTGTGGAACCCCATCTTTCCAAGCCTCCATTTTGTCTTGCACTCCAGCTACCTGGCAGTGCTATTACAGATTCGAGGTGTGCCTGTGAGCATCGTCGATGTGGGCTCCCAGCTGAAGGCTGTTCATCGCAGTTCTTCTTGGAGAAACTGCGTGCCTTTCTGTCATACAAAACTTGTGGATAGAGCTGTGCTGTAGTTCAACCAAGGGCATTTCCTACCATGCATAAGGCCCTGAGTTCAAACCTCAACAGTGGGAAAAAGGCATTTGAACATAGAGTTTCTGCTATTTAGATACGCATTCATCAAAACACTGTGTGCTGAAGACTTGGGCCTCTGTCTATGGCACTATTAAGGAAAGCTAGAACCTTTCAAAGGTGGGGCCTAGTGGAAGGAAACTTGGTCACTGGAGGTATGCCTTCAGAAGTCTTTTGGGAGCTGGCAAGATAGCTCCGAAGACAAGGGTGCTTGCTGCCAAGCCTGATAACTTAACTTCTATTCACCAATCTCACATGGGAGGGGAGAAAACTGACTCCTACAAGTCCTTTTTCTACCACACATGTGCTCTAATCACACATGAATACATGTTTTAAGAAAGGCAGATATTGGGACCTCAGCCCTCACTCTTTCTCTTTTTCCTTGTTTACCAGCCTCACCCACCACGTGCCTTCTGCCATGATGATCTGCCTTACCACAGGAGCAAAGACAGCAGGGTCAAACGCCAGACACTAAATGCCTGAAGCTATGAACTAGAGCAAACCCTTCTTCCTTTTCACAGGAGTACCTCCAGTAGTTTGTCCTAGAACTGAAAACTGACTGATGCCTGCCGTCTCAGAATATGAAGGAATGGAGGAGACTTTAGATATGATTTACTCACTCCCAAGTCCTAGACTATAAACTGGTTATGTTCTCAACAACTAACAGACAAATGGGAGAAAAGGAAGGGAAGGGGAGGGAAGGGAAGGGAAGGGAAGGGAAGGGAAGGGAAGGGAAGGGGGGGAAGGGAAGAGGCTGGCAAGGTGGCTCAGGCAATGGCACTTGCTGTCAAGTCTGATGGCCCTAGGTCTCACAATGGTGGGAGTTATCATCCAGCCTCATAGAATGCCTGCCCATATGGTAAGTAAATAAAATGTAACTTTAAAAACTTAAAGAAAGCATTTTCCATAAAGTTAAGGTATTAAATGTAAAAATGTAAGTATTTATTAATGCCTTTTATTTTAAAATCAGGTCCTTATTTTCATGTACAAAATATTTTTTATAATAAGTTGGGGAGAGTAGACGGTACAGTAGGTGGCATGTTTGACACAATGACAAGGTAACCATGTTACATTGATTTCCATTTCTCATTTCTCCATGAAAAACACCTAGCTCCTCATTTTCCATGTACACATGTAAGTGTACACTTGTTCACGCATGGGGGTACGTGTGTGTGTGTGTGTGTGTGTGTGTGTGTGTGTGTGTAGGTCAGAGGTCAGCATTGGCTGTCTTCCTTATTTGTTTGCCTTCTTAGTTTTTGAGATGGAGTCTTGGGTACTTCTGCTCCATGTCTGGATATATGTGGGTCCTGGGATTCAAACTTAGGTCTTCGCATTTTCGCAGGAAGTGTTCTTACCCACCGAGCAATCGCACTAACCCTGCATGTCTGTGGCGTGTCCTCTCGTTCTTTCAACAGTATCTTTCACAGAACAGGATCATTTTTGGTCAGGGATTGTTTTTGCTTTGGTTTTGTTTTCTTAAGACAGTTTCAATGCATAATAAAGTCAGACCTGATTTTAAACTCATGATCCTCCCGCCAGTCTCTCAAGTGCTAGAATCGCAGACTCATAGCACCATAGCTATTGTAAAGTTTAAATTTTAATAAGGTTCATTTTATCAATTATTTTATGACTCACATCATTGGCTTTGTATCAAAAAGGCCAGCGTGTTCCCATGTTATCTTACAGGAGTTCTAGAGTTTGGTGTTTTATATTTTTGTATCTAATTCATTTTTATTTCAATTTATTAAAGACTTAAGACCTTGGCCTCTTTTTTTCATATGCAAAGCCAGTTTTTGTAGCACCACTTGTTGAAAAGATTAGCTCTCCTCTGCTGAGTTGCCTGGGATCTTTCATGGATGTTCAGTTGGCCGTGATTCTGTGCATCTGTCCAGAGCTCTGTGTTCCAGAGCACTGACCTATTACTTTCCTCTTTTCACTAACACCAGAGTCTTCATTACTGCAGTCTTATCGGATGCTTGAAGTCGTCGTTATTATTTTTTGTTTGTAGAAAAACAGGGATGCTTTCAAAACCAGAAAATATATATGAGCTAAACTATTAAAAAATGTTTTTACCTTACCTACACAGAAATAACTGCCTTTACTAGAGTTGGGTCTGCCCTTCAGGATCTCTGTGTGTCTCCGAGTCAGCAGAGGAAGCAGTTAATGCATAGCCATGTGTGCAAGACAGTAAGTTTGGTGGAGCAGAGGTCTAAGGGTAAAGGAGAAGCAGGGGTCATGGAGGGAAAAGGCAGGCTGGAGGGTTGCATGGACTGGAGGCTAAAGAATGAGGATGGTGCAAATGCTCCCACAGGAGAATCTAGGTGAGCAGGAGTACAGAAATCAGAAAGACCTGGGCAGCTTTTCAGATCTTTGAGGATCTGAAAAGTGTGCAGGAAGTCTGGAATGCAGAACCAGGAGGCTGCGGTGGGTTTGTGGAAGGGAAAGTGTAGGCGAGAGTGAGTGTGGGATGTAGCTCAGTTTAGGTATGTTATTTGTCCAGAGTGCTCAAAGCCCTGGGTCCAATTCCTAGCATCTCATAAGCCAATTGTATCTCTCAGAGCTCAGGAGGCAAAGGCAGGAGGATCAGAAGTTCAAGGACATGCTTGGTTATAGGTCAAGTTTGAGGCCAGCCTAGGATATATGAGATCCTGTCGTGGGGAGGAGGAGGATGGTGATGAGGAGAAGTAGGAACTGTTGACACAGGAGGAAGAATCAAGTACATATGGTCCAGAAGGAGTCAAGCAAGCTACTCTAAGGAGTTAGACTTTAGCCTAAGGTTGCTGAGAGGCCAAGAGATTGTTAAGTTACATTATGCACTCACTCATTTAGCAAGTATTTTATCTGTTGTACATCAAGCACCGTTCTACCCACTGGAAGTACTGTTGGTACTAGAAAGAAAAACTTCTTTTTTTTTTAACTTATTTTATTTATATGAGTACATTGTTGCTGTCTTCATGCACACCAGAAGAGGGCATCAGATCTCATTACAGATGGTTGTGAGCTACCATGTGGATGCTGGGATTTGAACTCAGGACCTCTGGAAGAGTAGTCAGTGCTCTTAACCGCTGAGCCATCTCTCCAGCCCTTCTTTTTTTCTCTCTCTCTTTTTCTTTTTTCTTTTTCTTTTTTTTTTTTTTTTTTCGGAGCTGGAGACCGAACCCAGGGCCTTGCACTTGCTAGGCAAGCGCTCTACCACTGAGCTAAATCCCCAACCCCGAAAGAAAAACTTCTTGATCCCCTAATACTTACATTTTATGTTGTAAATTTTATTTTCTTTATCATCACTGGGCATTGAAGCCAGACAGGGCTTCTCAGAGTCTAAGCAAGCACTTGGGTAACCACTGAGTTACCCAACCCCATAGTCGAATCCTAGCTGGGGAGATAGATTCGAAGATTGTGAAGAAAGAAAAATAGGGTTATAGAAAATGACAGAAAACAGGAAGAATTGAACTGTGTGAAGATACAGGTTGTGGGCTACGTGAGTAGAGTGGAAGCCAAGCACAGTTCACCTCCCCCAGATGAACATGGAGTCTTTCCCATGTCAAACACAGCTAAGAAGCGGCAGGGCTTGGTATTTATAAAGTTGCCCTTAAATGGAAGTAGCCAGGACTGCTAGTCCCACTCGGTGACGTAAACCTGCATTTTAA
Source organism: Rattus norvegicus (assembly GCF_021556685.1). NCBI lineage: Eukaryota > Metazoa > Chordata > Mammalia > Rodentia > Muridae > Rattus > Rattus norvegicus. The sequence goes on from NC_141534.1 coordinate 219,664,435, forward strand.
AAAGCAACGAGTGCTGTAGCCAGGATTTGGCTTTTTTCTTCTCAGTTCTGGCAGGACCTTCCTTTGTACCGAGGGACCAGAGAGCAGGGTAGGAGCCAAGTTAAATGGGCAGTTCTGCTTGGGTCAGGTCACACTCCCCAAGTCCTGTATCATTAGCTGCATTAGTCAGAAACCCACAGTAGGAGCTGTGCCTCGGATGGAGCGAGTACATCTTCTCCTTTCCGATCTCTAGTCTGATGTTTAACACCGGCACTAAGAAACCAATGGCCTCTCTGAAACAAGGGCATTTATTTCAGCTGATAACTAATGGTAAGAAGGAGCCAGAAGATAGGCGTTCTAAGACGACACAGTGAGGAGAGAGTGATTCACAGAGCATGTACCACACAGAAGGGCAGCACAGCTGGGCCGTGCAGTGAGCCGGTCATTTGCCGGTGTGAGCTGTCAGAGGGAAACAGCAGTTAGGTCACTCGAGATCTTAAAAGTCTTTTGAGATGTTTGGAATTATATCCAGAAACCACAGAGGGGTCAGCAGTATGACACAACTGTGTGTTGTCCACAGAGACTTGGCAGATTCAGGGCAATTCCTTCTGTTCCTGTGTCACGGGAGCTCTCAGGAGGAAGTCAACCAAATGCTTATCCTGAATGGGTTATGAAATAATCACAAGGCTTTTCTCCTTTGTTGCAGTAATCTGTTGACTAACTGCTGATTGATTTCCAATACCAGTCTTAGGTTCTTAGGATCAAGACTACCTCCCCATATATTGTTAATTTATTTTGTGTGGGTGTGTGTTTTATTCCTGTATTCTTGCACATGTGTGTGTACATCTGTGCATACAGATGTCCATGTGTACATACAGGTGTTCATGTGTATATACAGATGTTCATGTGTACGTGGAAACATAGATATACTGGGTGTCTTCCTCTGTTACACTACTGCCTTATTTTTTTTAACAGAAGGGTATTTATTTATTTATTTATTTATTTATTTAGTGAATGAATGAGTGGGTGTGTGGTGTGTGTGTGTGTGCTTGTGTGTGCTCATGTGTGCACATGTGTGGGCGTGCAGGTGTGTGTGCATGTGCATGTGCATGTTTCCTTATGGACCTGAATGTTGTTTTTTTCAATTTCTGTGAAGAACTATGTTATAATTGATAGGGGTTGCACTGAGACTATAGATAGTTTTTGATTGGAGTGTCATTTTCACAATATTAATCAAATCCATGAGCATGGAAGGTCTTTCTATCTTCTGGTGTCATCTTAAATTTCTTTTGTGTCTAAAGTCTTTCACTTGCTTAGTTAAAGCTAGCCCAAAACGCTTTCTTGAGGCTATTGTGAAAGGCACTATTTTCTTGGTTTCTTTATCTATTTGTCTTTGTATATAGAAAGGAAACTTATTTTCGTGTGTTTATTTTGTATCCTGTTACTTTGATGAAAGTGTTTATTACTTGTAGACGTTTCCTGGTGGAATTTTAAGGTCTTTTGTATATAAAATCACATCATCTGCAAATAATGATACTTTGACTTCTTCCTTTTCTATTTATTTCCCCTTGTTCTTCTTCAGTTGCCTTATTGCTCTAGCTAAGAATTTAAGTACTATATTGAATAGGTGAAGAGAGAGTGGACATCTTGTCTTGTTTCTAATTTTAGAAATTCTTTGTGTTTCTCTCTGTTTAGGTTGATGTTGGCTCTGGACTTGCTGCAAATTATTTTGAAGTATGTCCCTTATATCTTTAAGGACTTTTATTATAAGGGAATGTTGGGTTTTCTCGAAGGCCTTTCTGCATCTAATGAGATGGGATGAAGCCAACTTGATCATGGTGAATAAACATATTGATATAGTATTGGATTTGGTTTGCAAGTACTTTATTGGGAATTTTAGGGTCTATGTTCATAAATGACAGATGCCAAACCATATTACTATACCCAGGAAAATTATCATAATAGGTGGAGAAAGAAAACATTCCATGATTAAAAAAAAACAAATTTAAACAGGACTATCTACAAAACCAACTCTATAGAAAGTGTTAGAAGGAAGATTTAAATCTGAAGAGTAACCACACCCAAGAAAACACAAGGAATAAATAATCCCAGACCAGCAAGTCAAAAAAGGGAGAAAAACCCACATCATAACAACAAAACAACAGGACGCCTTTGTGTTTAGTGTATAAATAATCAGAATTGTAGTATCACCCTGAAAGACTTTTCTTTTAATGAGTATATAGAGTACTTGTCTGTTTCTTCTGATTAGTTTTGGTTTGAGTTTACTTATCAGATATTAAAATAGCGATACCTTAAAAAAAGGGGGGGGAAATACCTGCTTTCTTCTTGGGACTTTTAATACATTTCTCATCATTTTATCCAGAGGATAGACATCCTCAGATGTGAAATGTGTTCCTTGGATGCCGCAGAAAAATAGATCCTTTTTCCTTTTCTTTCTTTTTTTTTTTTTTTTTTTCAGAGCTGGGGACCGAACCCAGGGCCTTGTGCTTGCTAGGCAAGCGCTCTACCACTGAGCTAAATCCCCAACCCCTAGATCCTTTTTCCTAATCTAATCTATTAGCTTGTGTGTTCTTAAACTGATTAATATTAAGAGTTATACATAAGCAACGTTTATTGATTCCTTTTTTGTTGTTATAATGTAAGTTTTCCCCTCCTTTGATTTACTGGTCTCAGATTATTTATTATTTGTGTTTTCTTGTGTGTGATTACTCTTCAGATTTAAATTTTCCTTTTAACACCATCTGTAGAACTGGTTTTGTGGCTAGTACTGCTTAAATTTAGTTTTATCATGGAATATAATTTTCTTTCTCCATCTATTGTGATAGTTTTGCTGGGTATAGTAATCTGGGCTGGCATCTGTGATCTCTTAGAGTCTGTGGAACATCTATAAAGGCCATTAGAGCCTCCATTGAAAAGTCAGGTATTATTCTCTTTTTTTCATTAACTAATTATTTACATTCTGCTCTTCCTTTACCTCATTTCCTCCCAGTCCCTCCCTCTCATCTCTCTTCCCTCCATCCTCCCTCCCTTTCACCTCCTAGAAGGAAAGGCCTCTCATAGATATCAACTCACCTTGGTGTATCAAGAAGGACTAGGTTCATCTTCTTCTACTGAGGCTAGACAAGGTAGCCCAGTTAGGGGAAAGGAAACCAAAGGCAGGCCGCAGATTCAGAGACAGCCCCTGCTCCTGCCATTAGGGCTCCACGTGAAGAGTAAGCTGCATATCAGTTACATATGTGTAGGAGTTGTAGGTCCATCCCCCGTGCATGCTCTCTGGTTGGTGGCTCAGTCTCAGTGCGTCTCTGAGGGCCTAGGTTAGTTGATTCTGTAGGTTTTCTTATGGTGTCCTTGACCTCTTTGGCTCCGTCAATCCTTCCTCCCCATCTTCCACAAGAGTCCCCGAACTCTGCCTAATGTTTGGTTGTGGGTCTCTGCATCTATTTCCATCAGCTGCTGGGTGAAACCTCTTAAATGACAGTTATGCTAGGCTTCTGCCTGCAAGTATTGCAGAATATCATTAATAGTATTGGGGGTGGGCTCTCACAGGATGGGTCTCAAGTTGGGTCAATCATGGGTTAGCCATTCCCCCAGTTTCTGCTCCATCTTTATCCCTGAGAATCTTATAGGCAGGAGAAATTGTGGGTCGACAGTTTTGTGGGTAGGCTGATGTCCCCATTTCTCAATTGGAAGTCTTCCCTGGCTTACAAGAGGCAGCCATCAGGTTCCGTATACCCTATAGCTAAGAATCTTAGCTCGGGTCACCCTCACAGATTTCTGGGAGTTTCCATTGTCCAATGTTTCTAGCTCATCCCAGAGATAACCCCCCAAGAATTATCCCAGTTTTCTCTCCAAGTTCTCTTTCCCGACATTCTCTCAACACTCAATCCCTCCTGTTTATCTTCCCACCCTCTATCCTACCCAGTTCCCTCCATCCACACACCCCTGATGTGTATTTTATTTCTCCTTCTCACTGAGATTCAAGCATCCTTCCTTGGGCCCTCTTTGTTACTTAGCTTCTTTGGAACAATGGACTGTAGCACGGTTATCCTGTACTTTATGGCTAATATCCACTGGGTCTGGGTTATCTCACTCAGGGGGATCGTTTCTAGATCTTTCCATTTGTCTGCAAATTTCATGACATCATTGCTTTTAATAGCTGAATGATATTCCATTGTGTAAATGTATCACACCTTCTTTATCCATTCTTCAGTTGGGGGACATCTAGGTTGTTTCCAGTTTCTGGCTATTACGAATAAAGCTCCTATGTTAATTCTACCGATCCATGAGCATGGAAGATCTCTCCATCTTCTGATACCTTCTTCAGTTTCTTTCTTCAAAGACTTGAGGGTTTTTTTTTAATTTAACCTTTTACACTCCAGATTTTGTTCCCCTCCCAGTTCACCCTCTAACTGTTCTACATCCCATACCTCCTCCCCATTCCCCTATCTCCACACCAATGTCCCCACCCCCAACCCCAGACCTCTAAACTCCCTGGGGCCTCCAGTCTCCTGAGGGTTAGAGGCATCTTCTCTGACTGAACCCAGACCCGGCAGTCCTCTGCTGTAAATGTGTTGGGGGCCTCATCTCAGCTGGTCTATGCTGCCTGGTTGGTGGTCCAGTGTCTGAGAGATCTTGGGGGTCCAGGTTAATTGAGGCTGCTGGTCCTCCTACAGGGTCACTCTCCTCAACTTCTTCCAGCTTTTCCCTAATTCAACCACTGGGGTCAGCAGCTTCTGTCTGCATCTGACTCAGCTGTTTGTTGGGTATTTCCGAGGGCAGTCATGATAGGTCCCTTTATGTGAGCACTCTATAGCCCCAGTAATAGTGCCAAGCATTGGGGCCTCCCCTTGAGCTGGATCCCACTTTGGGCTTGTCGCTGAACCTATTTTTACTCAGGTTCGCCTCTGTTTTTTGTCCCTGAAGTTCTTTCAGATAGGGACAATTATGGGTCAATTTTGGCTATAGGATAGCAACCCCATCACTCACTTGATGCTGTCTTTCTGCTAGACGTGGGCTTTGCAAGTTCCCTCTCCCCACTGTAGGGCATTTCATCTAAGGTTCCCCCCACCCTTGAGTCCTGAGAGTCTCTCACCCCCCAGGTCTCTGGTACATTCTGGTGACGTCACCCCACTTCTACCGAGGTTGCCTATTTCCATTCTTTCTGCTGGCCCTAAGGGCTTCAGTCCTTTTCTATCACCCAATACCTGATCATGTTCTTCTCTTCCCCTCCCTGTCTCCTTTCCCACCCATGTCCCTCCATCCCCTCTTGTGATTCCTTTCTTCTCCCTCCCAAGTGGGATTGAGGCGTCCTTCCTCACTTGGGCCCTTTGGATTACTGACCTTTTTGAGTTCTGTGGACTGTATCTTGGGTATTCTGTACTTTTTGTTTGGGGGGGGGGCTATATCCACTTATTCTTGTCATACAGATCTTTCACTTGTTTGGTTAGAGTTACACCAAGATATTTCATATTATTTGTGGCTATTTTTAAGGGTAATACTTCCCTAATTTCTTTGTAGCATTTGTATGAAGGAGGGCTACTGATTTTTTTAAAAGTAATTTTGTATCCAGCTACTTTGCTGAAGGTGTTTATCAACTGTAGGAGTTCTCTGGTAGAATTTTGAGGGTCACTTATATATACTACCATATCATGTTATCTATGAGTAGCAATACTTTGACTTCTTCCTTTCCAATTGTATCCCCTTGATCTTTAGTTGTTTTATTGTTCTAGCTACAATTTCAAGTATTATATTGAAGAGCTATGGAGAGAGTAAACAGCCTAGTTGTGTCCCTGATCTTAGTGGAATTGCTTTAAGTTTCTCTCTATTTAATTAGATGTTAGCTTGTGTCATTCTGAGTCTGTCTTTGCATGTTATTTGGTCTTTTATCTTTGTAGCATTGTTTTTTTGTTTGTTTGTTTGTTTTTTCAAGGCAGGTTTCCTGGCTGTCCTGGAACTCACATTGTAGACCAGACTGGCCTTGAACTCAGAGATCTGACTGCCTTTGCCTCCTGACTATGGCGGTTAAGGGTCTATGCTACCACCACCCAGCTTCCTTGCAACTTTTAACATCCTGTCTTGCTTCTATACATTTAATATCCTTTCTTTGTTCCATTTGTTTAGTGCTTTGATTATTATGTGTAATGTGCACTTTCTTTTCTGGTCTATTTGGTGTTCTGTACACTTTTTGTACCTTGATAGAGTCATCCTTTAGGTTAGAGAAGGTTTTTCACTATGATTTTGTTGAAAACATTTCTGTGCATTTGACCTTGGTTTCTTGTTCTATTTCTTTTCTCTCTCTTTTTTTTTTCTTTTTTTCGGAGCTGGGGACCGAACCCAGGGCCTTGCGCTTGCTAGGCAAGCACTGTACCACTGAGCTAAATTCACAACCCCTCTTGTCATATTTCTAATCCCTATTATTAGTCTCAGATTTCCTGAATGTTTTGTGCCTGCATTTCCTTAGATTTAATATTTTCTCTGACTTCTACCTTGTCTTAGATTCTTGCAGGCTTGTAATCTGTTGGCGAGGTTACCTCTGGGGTTTTGTTTGATGTCTTAAATTCTTCATTTTCAGTTTTGTCTCAGTTTGGATTTTCTTTAGTGATTCTCTTTTCGCTTTCATGTCTTGAAATATTTTCAATATTTTATCCAACTGTTTCTTTGTGTTTCCATGGTCTTTGTTAAAAGATTTATTCCCAACTTTTCTAAGGTCCCTGAACCCATTCATAATCGCTGTTTTGAAGTCCTCATCTTGGCGCTTCAGCTGTATTGCGTTCCTCAGGCTCTACTGTAATGGGATTACTGGGTTCTGGAGGGGGCATGCTGTCCTGGTTATTCCTATTTTATTCTTGTTCTTGTGCTGTTGCCTAGGCATCTGGAGTTAGGTTTGAGGTGTTTCTCGGTGTTGATACCTAGTCTTGTCTTTACTAGATGTGTCTTGTGTTCTTTGGTGGTGGTCTCCCAGGATACTAAGATAAGTGAGGTGCCTAGACGTCTAGGTTTTGTGGATTGCTATCTTCTTCCACCTCATTTGGGAGACTATGGGCTTGCTTTGTCTTGTACATTCCTTTTTGGACAGTCTGGTCTCCAACGCAATATGTAGTCCAGAGTGGTCTTGAGGTGTTGCTGTATGCCTATAATCCTACCATACCTGGCTTATGTGGTGCTGGAAACTAAATTCTCTGCTCCTTGCTTTCTAAGTGAGCATTTTGTCACCAGAGCTATATCTCCAGTTCTGGTCATAGTTGCTATAGATTTTTTCTACCCTAATCCTTCCCTCCTCATGTTTTTGAGATTGCAAGTGCTTGCATACTAAAATACCTGATGGCGTCCAATGCTTACTTCCTTTTCCCAGCCTTTTCTGTGCACCCATGTGCATCTGTTGCAGTAAAAAAATAAAATAAAAATAAAAAAGCGGCGGAACCGGTTCCCGCGAGTTCTCACTCGGAGAGGATCCGTGGGAGCCACGTGCTCCGGCTGTTTCTCTGCCAGCTGCTTTCACACACTGTCCCCTTGGCGGGTTGTTACCACACTTGACACACACATCGTGTTCCTTGGGTTGTTCTAGAGTGGCACCATGACACGCTAGCCCAGGCATTCTATAGCCTAGCACAGCTTTCAGAAATGAGACAGGTTGTCTCTGCCCGCCGGGAACTTTGCTCACATCCTCTTGGCCCGGTAAATCAAAGTTCTAGAAACTCGTAGTTTAACAATTAGATGTATATGTTAAATTCTCAATCTATGATACATTCACAGAATAAATTCACTGCCAGTTAATAAAGATAGAAACCGCCCACACAGACAAGATAAAATTGACCTAGACCACCTGGATAGGAATCATCCTCCTCTGCTCCACCTTCCTCTGCTTGCTCCTCCTCCTCTCTCCTTTCTAGACTTTTCCCTGCCTACCCTTCCTTCTCATCCAATGATAAGCTCCACCTTATCCTGGACCCGCCCTGCTGCATAATGACATCATCCTACAAGCATCAGTCTAAACAATGTCATCTTCTCACGTTCACTGGTTTTCTGTATATTCCATTCTCCTGTTAAATCCCACCCACTGAGTTTTATTCCAGGCGTAGGATTACCAGTCTAGAATTGACTTTGTTTCTTCATTATTGACAGTGAGTGGTTACAGCTCACCATGGGAACTCGTTTACTCCATGTGCTAACTTACCCTTACTTTCTATTCTCACAACAGCCACTTAGAACTCACTGTGTGCCCTGGGTCAGTTAGTGTTGTTTCATAAATCTGTTTATAAATCCTATTTTTCTGTTCTTTCTGATACCTAAGTTTACATGTCATGGTAGACATTCTGATTACTAAAGTCTTTGGTGTCAAGATTTGGTCATGATTCAGAATCAACTCACCTGAGCCCATAGGGGCTCACAGAGACTGACCCACCAACCAGGGAACCTGCATGGGATTGAACGTGGCCCTTTGCACATATGATGCAGTTGTGTGGCTTGATCTTCTTCTGGGAAGCTAACAGTGGGAGCAGTAGTTGCCTCTGACTCAGTTGCCTGCCTTTGAGACCCTTCCCCTGTACTGGGCTGCCTTAGCCAGCCTTAATAGAAGAGGAGGTGCCTAGTCTTACCGCAACTTGATGTGCCATGGCTGGATGATAGCCACTGAAGTCAGTCCTTTTCTGAAGAGAAATGAGGAGTGGATGAGGGTGGGGAATGGGGAGGGTCTGGGAGAAGAGGAGGGAGGGGAAACTGCAGTTGTGATATAAAATAAATAAAGTTTTGGTTGTGATTTTTTTTCAGGCAGGCAGTGATTTGCTACTCCGGAGTCTTTTGAGCTTATTTTTAAGTTTCCTGGGAAGATCTATTTAGTCCACATTTTAGGACCAGAACAACTCTACTTCTGATACATGGCTTTTCTTCTATGTTTTTTTTAGGTTTGTTTATTTTAAATTTTATTATATTTGTTCAATGTGTTTTATGTGTGTTTTGCCTTCATGCATGTACATGCCGTGGGCTCAATGAGGTCACAAGAGGGCACGGAATCCCTTGGAACTGCAATTAAAACTAGTTGTGTGCTACCACGGAGATACTGGGACTTGAACCTGAGTGATCTGTAAGAGCAACAAGTGCTCCGGACTGCTAAGCTAACTTCCCAAGCCCAATAAAAGGTTTTACATCAATCGATCGATTGCGTGTGTGTGTGTGTGTGTGTGTGTGTGTGTGTGTGTGTGTGTGTGTGTGTGTGTGTGTGTAAAGTACATGTACCACAGCATGCACTCAGAGCTCAGAAGACAACTTGCAAGAGTCACTTCTCTCCTTCCACCATGGGGTCCTCAAAGATGAAAGTTAGGTTGTCTCGCTTGGTGGCAAGTACCTTTACTCACTTAGCCAATTCACCAGCCCAAGGCACGTGTTTTTTTCTAGAGTTCCAGTTGAATGATAATATAGTAAGGTCTTTTCACCCCAGCTAACAGAGGTTTCTAGATCACCCCCAGCATGGTGAGGCCCATAGCTACTCTCTGTTAGGCTTACAGAGTTTCACCTCAAACCAGCTTAAAAGTTTAGCATTGGCTGAATACTTAAGAACCCTATGGTACTGTGTCTCCATGAACCCTCCTTTCTCACTCACCCACCCTCAAGTCCCAGCCATGTGCCAGCCTTTGCAAGCTCTGCTTGGATTCCCTGTCACCGCAGCACCAGAAGGTGTGTTCAGGAGAAAGCCAGTGGGACAGTGGGATTCACTTTTCTGCTTCCGTTCTACCAAGGCTCACAGTTTCTCCCAGTTTATGTACGATGGCCGTCAATCGCGTCATACAGTTCGTCCAGTTTGATGGTGGTTCTGACTCTGAGACTCTGGGGAAGTTGTCAGCCATGAGAAAAGGATGTAGGGTGACAGCTACTTCCTCACAGAGTTGCCTTAGGAAGCACATGAGATGCTGTATATGAAATGCTTAGGAATCTCTTTGGGACATGATAAGTACTCAAAGTTGTGAGGGCTTACACTTATTTATTTATGATATCCTTACTGTTACAAAGAGCACAATAGTGAGCAGTCTAGAATATAATTTGTTTGCAATTTTTGTGTGAGCTTGTCTTTGGAGAGCTTGACGTATTGACTATAGGCCTTTTTGTTTATTTTGCTTTGTGAGTATTTTTTTTAATTGCCATGGATGTATGATGTGTGTGGCTGTGCACATGGATGTTAGATGACAACTCTGTAGAGTTAATCCTTTCCATTTGCTTTATATGTTTATATGTGACGTTGGGCTGGAACTCAGTTCATATGCATGTAAAGCAAGTGCTTTACCAGCCGTGAAGTCTTGCCAACCTTTGTTGTTATTGCTTCTTGTTCATTCATTCCTTTAGATCTATCCTTCTGAGACAAGGTCTCCTGTAGCCCGGGCTGGCCTCATATTCACTGTATAGTCAAGGAGGACAACCATGACTCCTAATCCTCCTGCCTCTACTTCTCAAGTGTTGAGTTTACAGGCACACATGACCACAACTGGATTGGTTCTTGACCTCTTACCAAATCTTTCTTTCAGCCCCAGTACATTTTAATGTCCCTGTTTTATGAGGAATGGTTTTTGTATTCTATGAGTTATGAATACTATCTGACAAGGAAGTGTGTTCATGCTTCAGTCACCAAGCTGGCGTAATAACTCGGGAACTGCCAAAGCCCAAAGAAGGACACTGTTCATGCCTGAGTACATTTCAGGAACAAAACAGGATATTTAGTCAACCACCAAGCAACCCCATCAAAAGCATCAAGCAGCTGAGTTCGAGTGTGTGGGTAACACACTGTTAGTGGAGTAACGTGTCACCTAACTATTAACTCTGGGTCAATTCATTTTGCTGTTGTATACTAACCAGAGAGACCAAGACAGATGGTCAAGTGACCCCTAAGAGCTCTGCACTTGTTTTCCTTCCATAACCTGCTTGTCAGACTGTTGCCCAGTCTAAGCCCCAACCTGTAAATGCTACCAATCTGATGGGTGTAATGGTACTTTTTAAAATTCCATTTAGCCTTTTTAGGTTACTTAACTTTTTAAAGATAAATCGTTTGAGCAGCCACTTATATCCATCGACTCCTTTGTTATTCCTATGAGCTCCTGTTGTAGTCACTCATTTTAATTTTAAAAAGAATTTTAGGTTTATGTTATTATTTCACGTTCATGGGTGTTTTGTCTGCAAGAATTGTCTATGGACTACATGCGTGCCTGGTGCCTTCAGAACTCAGAAGACAGTATCAGATCCCCTGGGACTGGAGTTACAGCTGTTTATAAACCACTATGCTGGGGGCTGGGAATTGAACCAAGTCTTCCACAAGAACAAGTGATCTTAACCACAGAGCTAACTCTCCAGCCCACTTTTGATTTGTTTTAATTTAATTTTTGTGTATGTACATAGACACCACATGACCCTGTCCTTGTATGGAGACCAGAGGACAACTTTTAGGAGTCAGTACTCCTTGCACAATTGGCTCTAGGACTGAAGTCAAGTCATCAGGATTGGTGACAAGTGCCTTTAGCCAATGAGCCATCTCACTGCCCTTTGTTATGTTTTCATTCCCCAAATCAATTATACTGAGTAGATATCAAAGACACAACAACAAATAAGACCATGCTCATGACATTTCTGGCCCATCTACAGAGACAGAGGACTAAACATGCAGTAAAAACAAAATGGCAATAAAATTATTTCAAATCCATTAAGAAGAAAACAAGGAGTCCAAGCGCCAAGGGCAGCAGGCACAGTGACTGCCACTCTCCCCCAGGAAGAGTGATCTTCAAGGAAGGAGCATCTGAAGAAATGTGGTCCAACTTGTGAGCAAATGGCTGAGAAGGAGACAGAGATCATTTGTTAGGTACAAGGAACTGCCACACACAGATCCAGTTCAGGAACGAGCTTAGGGGCAAGTAAAATGGCTCAGCAGGAAAAAGCACTTGCTGTGAAACTTGGCAATGTAGATCTGATCTCTATGCCCTACACGGTAGAAGGAGAATTGATTTGGGAAAAGAAAAGCCACCGTGGAGGGGGAAAAACACCCAAAAAGGTTGGAAGGTGGACAAGTACCACTGGGTTTAAGTTTTATTCAAATTCAAGATAAAAGAGTGGCATATTTTAAGCAGGAAGCTGATTTGAGTGTTAAAGATCTCTCCAAGGGGCTGAAGAGATAACTTAGTGGTAAAAGTGTGGCGTCTCTGGTCAGAGTTTCAGAGCAGTGCCTGAGAAATGAAACCTATTGTCCTCTGATCTCCACATATGCATACACTCACTCCAGTGAGTCTCTGTATCAGACAGACAGACAGACAGACAGACAGACACACACACACACACACACACAGAGAGAGAGAGAGAGAGAGAGAGAGAGAGAGAGAGAGAGAGAGATGCCTGTCCAACCTCTTTATAGAAAATGGATAAGGTGATTCAAATGTAGATAAAGGCAGGAAGGCTAGAATTAAGACAAGCAAGCCCAGCTTGGGCAGGAACACAGGCTTGCAGTCAGAAGGAAGTGACATTTGTTTCCAGGCGTAGAGCTAGCTGGACTTGGACTTGGTACTGAATCAAAGTGTGTGGTTGGTTTCTTTTTTTTTTTTTAATTTTTTTTAATTTATTCATTTATTATATATAAGTACACTGTAGCTGTCTTCAGATACACCAGAAGAGGGCATCAGATCTCTTTACAGATGGTTGTGAGCCACCATGTGGTTGCTGGGAATTGAACTCATGACCTCTGGAAGAGCAGTCGGGTGCTCTTAACCGCTGAGCCATCTCTCCAGCCCGTGGTTGGTTTCAAAAATGGCTCTTCTCTTCCTTGTGGCCCATACATATACAGCCACCAAACTAGATAAGATGGATGAAGCAAAGAAGTGCAGGCTGACTGGAACCAGATGTAGATCTCTCCTGAGAGACACAGCCAGAATACAGCAAATACATAGGCGAATGCCAGCAGCAAACCACTGAACTGAGAACGGGACCCCCGTTGAAGGAATCTTAGAAAGGACTGGAAGAGCTTGAAGGGGCTTGAGACCCCATATGAACAACAATGCCAACCAACCAGAGCTTCCAGGGACTAAGCCACTACCCAAAGACTATACATGGACTGACCCTGGGCTCCAACCTCATAGGTAGCAATGAATAGCCTAGTAGGGGCATCAGAGGAAGGGGAAGCCCTTGGTCCTGCCAAGACTGAACCCCCAGTGAACGTGATTGTTGGGGGAGGGTGGTAATGGGGGGAGGATAGGGAGGGGAACACCCATAGAGAAGGGGAGGGGGAGGGGTTATGGGGATGTTGGCCCGGAAACCGGGAAAGGGAATAACAATAGAAATGTAAATAAGAAATATCCAAGTTAGGTGTCCTGCAGTAAAGGCTGTTGAGAAGAAAAAAAAAAAAAAAAAGAAATATCCAAGTTAATAAAGATGAAAAAAAAGGCTCTTCTTTGGCTCAGCTTATCAAATCAACAGTGTTTATAACAACGAGGAACTGAGAAAGACAAAGAAAGGAAGGGAGTTTAGGAGCAGGGAGGAGACAGGAAACTCAGGCTTGGACATGTCAATCAGACAAGATATTCCAATGGAAATGGCAAAAAGGCACTGGATACATGAATCAAAGATCAAAGGAGCTTGGTGTAGAAGCATATGTGGCCAGACTTTTGGTTACTTTATGGGTTCCTTTTCCTACTCCTCTCTCTACCCCAATCCCTTTCAACCTCCCAATATTAGGTAGGAGAGCAAGAAGAATAGGAAAGAGGGAAAGGGGGTGTCTATCTCATTAGACTACTTTCTGCTGATTAGGGGTATTGAGTTCCTTGGGGCAAGCTTGATCTTTGTTGTCAGGATATCTCCAGCCAGCAGCCAGCAGCCAGCAGGCAAAAATACTTTTAAAAAAACTCAAAGTATCTAAATGTATGTAATTTTTGTTTTCTCTCTCTCTCTCTCTCTCTCTCTCTCTCTCTCTCTCTCTCTCTCTCTCTCTCTGTGTGTGTGTGTGTGTGTGTGTGTGTGTGTGTGTGTGTGTGTGTGTTCTCATGCCATGCCATGTATGTAGGGATCGGAAGATATCTTGAAAACTTGATTCTCTCCTTCTATCGTGTGGGTCCTGGGAATTGGACTCCAATCGTCAGACTTGGTAGTAAGTGTGACTAATGGCTGAGCCATCTTACTGCCCTGTTTTTGTTTTAAAAACAGCATCTCACATAGCCCAAGCTAGTTTGGAACTCTACATAGCCGACAATGACCTTGAACTCCTGAACCTCTTGACTCCTACCTTGCAAGTGCTAAGATCTAAGCATGGGCTCTATGCTCTGCTTTTGCCTACTGGAGGTCAAACTTGGGGCTTCATCCGTAGGAAGCAATCATTCCATCAACTAAGATATCCCCAGTCCCTAAATATATAAAATTAACTGGGAAGACTCTTAGTACTTTCATCATGAGGTCTGAGAGTATGGGAATGTGTAATAATAAGTTCATAGAGTTTTACATACTGTGGTGGTTTAAGTACGAATGGACCCTATAGGCTCAGATTTGAATGCTCAGTCACCAGAGAGTGGCACTATTTGAGAAGGATTAAGAGGTGTGGCCCTGTTGGAGTGGGTGTGGTTTTGGTGGAGGAAGTGTGTTACTGGGTATAGACTTGGATGTTTTAAAAGCCCACAAATGGCCCAGTGTTTCTCCCTCTGCCTGTCTGCAGATCAGGATGTAAAGCTCTTTAGCAAGCCCCCTGATTAAATGCTTTCTTATGTTAAGAGTTGCCTTGGTCATGGTGTCTCTTCACAGCAATAAAATAGTGATTAAGACTCAGATTCAAAGTAATGAGTCATGAAGCACTAAATGGATGGGAGTGAGGAAGCATTTAGCAGGGAAGGCAGTACTCCACTGCAGGAAAGATGCTGCAGTCTGAGCCTCCCCCATTGTGTGGGGTAGCCGCTATTGGACAGAATCACTCAACCAGTTATGAAAAACAATCCCATTCTCCTCAGTTCTTAAAAGCCCCTGAGAAGGGGCTTCTCTTTTCCAGGACTCCATGTTTAGCCTTTGTAGGTGAGGAGGGCATTAGTCTGAGTGTAGCAAATAAGTAAATGAACAGAAAGTATTAGTCCACTGTCTGTATTGACTGAGCTGCTATGAAACCACAGCCCTACAGAGAGAAGGCATCTGCTTGAAGTTTTAAGCCACTTCTGTCCTAGAACCATGTCTCAAAGGATCCGTATTCTCATGAATCTCATGTTGAACAGGACTTTAAAAATACATAGAAGCAAACAGGAAGGGGAAAAAAAAGAAATTGTGACTAACTCACCCAAGTTGTTTTCCAAGCAAGGTGACTGGCACAGACAAGCTACCTGAATGTCAGGGTTCTTGCTCTTGGTTGCTATAGCAACCCTCAATACTTTTAGGTTAAAAGCCTTGGACCATGTAGGAGGGAAATAGAAACACAAGAAGAAGCTGAATTGTGAAGCTGTAGGTTACTCTGGAGCAAGAGGGAGTCACTGTGGGATGGCGGTGGGCATTTCCTAACTGGACGGTGCCAGTTGTAGTTGTCATTTCGGTATGTCAATGGCTTCTGAAAATTTGACCTAAGTCAAGAGTTTACCTTCATTTCATTCTGGGATGTGCAAAAGCCCCTTTCCACAATGGTTCAATATCCTCTCAGTCTCATCATAACTGATGTGACTCCTTTTTCTCGTGTTCTTTATGAGGGTCCACATCCTCCCTTGTGTGTGTGTGTGTGTGTGTGTGTGTGTGTGTGTGTGTGTTTTGTATGTGTGTGCACCTATGTGTATTCATATGCATGCACAACTATGTTTGTGTGTGAGAGCCAGGGGTTGACATTGGGTGTCTTCCTCAATCACTCATCAATTTATTTTTTAAGACAGGGTCTTTCACTGAGTCTGGAGCTCACTGATTCAACAAGAAGAGCTGCCAGCAGCAGCCATGATCCCACCCATCCACCTCCTGAGTGCTGGCACTACAGTGTCCTGCTTTTTACACAATGTAACTCAGGTACTCAGCTGACCAAGCCATCTCCCCAGCTCTGTGACCCCCTTTTTGATCCCAATCTCATTTTAGGAACATCCTGTGTCAACATTTTTGTCAGTCACTCAAAGTTGGGGAATTTTGGACCTGTGGAGTGATGTCCACGTAGGAGGGACAGAGGAGCATGGGAGAGGAGGCAGAGTCATGAAACTACAGGTTACACTGGAGCAACAGAGGGAGGCCTGCGGGATGGCATGGTGGCCGACATCAAGTGTCGTGGAGTCTGGGCCACCCTAACGTGACAGAAGAAAACTGACAGCATAAGGAGTCTTGCTGAGATAAAACACCATGGCATGAAGCAGAGGAAGGCTGTTTCAGCTCATAGCAAGGGAAAGTAAGACAGGAAGAAGCCAGAGTCCTACCAAGTCTCTCATCCGGGACACGCCTCCAGTGGGCAGAAGGCATCCCACCTCTGATCTGACACATTTAGCTGGAACCTGACGAGTCATCTAATTCAAATGGAATTAGATATTAATCTGCTAATGCGATTATTCAGATATTGCACCGGCAGTTTCCCAAACTCTCACTGTGGAGTACAGAGCTTGTTCCTGAGTGGGGAGGCAGGTGACCAGGGATCTGCAGGGCAGCACTCCCTCTTGCTCTCAGGATCAGCTGCAGGGACGCTAAGGAATGTGCGGTGGGTGCTTTTTAAAAATCACTGAAATTTGCTTAGAAGCGATTTGGCAGCACAAAACAAGAGCCAAAAATGTGTTTTTATATGTGACTCACTCATTGCACATGCAGAATTTATCCTAAGAACATGCTTCAAAATACAAACCAACATCTGTAACAAAAGATGTTCATTATAGAATTGATACAAGCAAAAAGCTCTACCCAAAAGTCCAACAACGGAGAAAAGGTTAAATGCATTGTGTGTGTGTGTGTGTGTGTGTGTGTGAGAGAGAGAGAGAGAGAGAGAGAGAGAGAGAG
The DNA here is from genome assembly GCF_021556685.1 of Rattus norvegicus. Classification (NCBI taxonomy): domain Eukaryota; kingdom Metazoa; phylum Chordata; class Mammalia; order Rodentia; family Muridae; genus Rattus; species Rattus norvegicus. The sequence continues at coordinate 219,681,367 of NC_141534.1, forward strand.
AGAGAGAGAGAGAGAGAGAGAATATTCTATGAGATTATGGTGCTGCTGAAAGTTTTCTGTGACCTAGTAAGGGACAACAGATAACATTCATCTTTGTGGAGATGCTGGCGTCAGTAAGCCTACTGTGCTGCCCATTGTATCGAACTGTGGTTCATGCAGTTATACATGCTTGATAATAGTGACGTGAATATGTGCTATGGGTCACGTATTGCCTTTTATACCTCCTCCTGTTATTTTAGGATGTATTCTTTCTCTTATAAAAAAGAAAAGCTGGTCTACCACCAACTGAGCCATACATTTTACTTCACCCTTTTTTGCATTGTATGTGACATGTACGCACGCACGTGCGTTTAAATGTGTCTGGATACACATGTAGGTGAGCACATGCATGTGGAGGCCAAATGTTGAAATCAGGGGTCCGCCTTAATCATACTTATTTACCAAACAGGGGTCTCTCATGGAGCCCAGAACTCATCAATTAGTGATAGATTATAAGTGGCCCACAATTCTTACCTGGCTTTTATGTGGGCACTGGAGACCTGAACTCCCATCTGTGCAGCAAACACCTCATCTGTACATCTACTGACAGCCCAAAGAGGCCATGGCAAGTGACTGACCTATCTTGCCTCAGTTGGGTAAGGGTACTCAATGTTTGCACGGTGAGGAAAATGCTTAATTGCTCAGTGAATACATGTGTGTTTGTCTATGTGCCTGTGCGTGCGTGTGTGTGTGTGTGTGCGTGCGTGTGTGTGCATGCAATGATGACATGCTACACTGAAGAATCTCCACATTTTGAAATTCAGCTCGGCCTTCTTGCTTCATTTCTAAGAGATCCTGTGTAATGTTGCATCAAGATCTCTGCAAAAGCCGAATGTAGTAGTCGCCTTTACTCCAAGCACTCTGAGGCAGAGTTCTGTGAGGTCCAGGAAAAACAAAACTGCATAGTGAGATTCATTAGGGGAAAAAAGGCCAGTGGTGGTGGCAATGGCTTTAATCCCAGCACTGGGGAGGCAGAGGCCAGTGGATTTCTGAGTTCCAGACCAGGCTAGTCTTACAGAGTGAGTTCCCGGACAGCAGAGATACACAGAGAAAACCAAACAACAAACAAAAAACCTGTAAAATGTTTTCAATAAGCCTATAGCACTCCAGATCAGTCCCAGGAGCAACCTGAAGGCCTGATTGAACCTTGCTTCCTTCATTTGAGAGAGGCAGATGCACAGCTAGGAACAAGCGGGCAGTCAAAGAAGCCAGAATAGCAAGACTGAACCATCCTCCTCTCTGAACTGGGGGAGGGGAGGTCTTGTACCAAAAGCATACACTGAACCTGATGTCTAAGAAATTCTTCAGAGAGAATCTGAAGGTCTGGAAGGAGTCTGGGGCAGCCCCAGTTGCCAGTTTTCATGGGTGACTCTAGCTCCTAGACTAGACCCTCCATCACATTGTCTCTAAAAGAAAAGGCCAACAGACCTACCTCTTGGTATCTATGCCACAAATAGCAGGAGCTCAGTAGATAGATACCTCTTGGGTATCTATGCTCCATACAACAATAGCCAGAAGACTGTTTAAGGACTTACTCTGACTACTTTTTTCTCCACCAGATCCCTCTCAACCTTCTGCATTACTACAACATAGGAAAACAATCACATCCCTGGTTCTGTCTTTGTGACAGAAAATAGGTTTTGGGACCTCTCTCCTTGGCTGAGCACTGTGTGCCTTCGGGACTTCTCTCCTCAGTTGGAACACTGTGTGGCATGCTTCCCTGATAACAATCTTATTTGATGTTCATCTGTCAAATCATTTAGCTAACTCCTACTCTGTGCTCAGTGCAGGCTGGCAAGCCACCAGAGTTTATAGAAAACCAGATCCCTCTACAATGAATCTGATCTTAGAGATAAGAGGGTCTTGGCCAAGTATCCAGTCCTCCTCAAGTGCTTGTGGACTTTGTAAAGTATATGATGCATTAATGGTCCAGCAACTACAGGTACAACTCTGTCTAAACAGCACCCACCCCAGGCTATCCCAAAGACCTTCAGCAGTTCTATTAGTCCAAGTAGACCGGATTTGAATTGCTAACCAGGAATTAAGCATATGACGTATATCATGAATACTGAGAGTTCATTCAGGATCAACAGAGCCCCAGAAGCAATGGAGTGATTTACCTGGCCCCACACAGGCTTAGAAATAAGATTTATCTTTGTTCATCTGTGTAGGAGGGTGGGGACGTAAAAGTACAATGGGACTTGCAGACCTGTGTTTGTCTGGGTGGAAAGCACTGTACAACACATTCATGTGAGATTCCACACAGAACTCCCAACTAGGATGCCTTGATCACCACAAATGTGCCTCTAGGCAATCCCACCATTACAAGAACATCATAGAACCCACATGGTACAGACATGTGTATGTCTGAAGCATAGACTATCACTCCCAAGGCCATGATGGACAATAGCATGCTAATTAAAACAGGCGTAAGGGAAAGGATGCACTCAGGCCTTGGGTAAACATCAAGAGGCTGTTCCTGGCATAACACTGGGGCATTGTTTGGCAGTAAAACATATTTGAAAGCAAAACAGGGCATTCTAAAACAATAGTAAAGGCCTGCAAAATGGTTTGGTGGGTAGAGGCCACTAAGACTGACCACATGAGGGGCTGGGGATTTAGCTCAGTGGTGGAGCGCTTACCTAGGAAGCGCAAGGCCCTGGGTTCGGTCCCCAGCTCCGAAAAAAAGAACCAAAAAAAAAAAAAAAAAAAGACTGACCACATGAGTTCTGTCCTCCAGACCCACATGGTGGAAGGGACAGTCTGGTCCCCATAGGCTGTCCTCTGTAGGAATGTTATGTATATACAGGCAAGCATGAGCGCGCACGTTCACACGCGCGCGCGCGCGCACACACACACACACACACACACACACGGTGGGAGGGAGAGAGAGGGAGAGAGAGAGAGAGAGAGAGAGAGAGAGAGAGAGAGAGAGAGAGAATATTATAATAAAAGGGAACACAGCCGATACAAAGAAATGGCCAGAAGAAATAATTCGCAGCTCTTTTACTGAACCCCAGACAGTGACTTCCTTGTTTGCCTCACTTCTCTGACTTGACTGATCCTGGCCCACACAGTCTTGGACTGGGTGATAGACATTCCACAAATCTTGAATAAAATAATGATTAATATCTGGTAGGGGGAGTTAGGCAAGAAATCATCCTACTAGTAATATTGCTGTGCAGCTCAGGCTGATTGGGACTAGTAGCAATCCTCCTGCATTAGTTTCTTGAGTGTTGTGATTATAGGCTAGATAGGAACCACTACTCCTGGCTATGTTGGCTTTATTTTTCATTTTTAGAGTAACTTTATAACCCAATTATAAAAGTAATACATTAATTTTTAAAAATTCAGTATGTACTAAAAACTGTATAAATTATCTCTCTCTCCCCCTAGGCAATCACACGTATAATTTCTTTCTAGTTTCTTTCAGTTGAACAATTCATGCCAAAGATGAAATTCCATCATATCATTTTTAATATTCTTTGTCTGCCATTCCTTAAAATAGTGATTAAGGTATTTTTGGAATTTTGATGCTGTCACAATAAACATGTTTTCCTAATAAACATTTTCCTTTAAAAAAAAATACCCATAGAGATGACTCAGTGCAAGTGTGAGGTTGTGAGTTTGGATCCCCAGAAACTACATGAAGCCAGCTGTCGTGCTAACATATCTATAATCCCAGAGTTCCTGTGGCAGATGGGAGGCAGAGACAAGAGAATCCTTTACAGGTCAGTAAACAGCAAGAGATGCTGCCTCACGGAAGGTGAAGGACAAAAACAGACAACCAAGGTTGTCCTCTGACCCCCATTCACATGCTGTAGTGTGCATGCATGTGTTTTTTCCAAACACTAAAAAGGCATCTGCTTATAAATTGGCTATACCACCCTGAGTATTGACCCAGGGGCCTCCAAATCAACAAAGCAAAAAGATATCTGTACACTGCTGTTTACTGCAGCACTGATGGCGGTAGCCATGGTATGCGACCAGCACGGGTGTCTGGATAAAGGAAACGTAGTATGCACACACAAAATGGAATCGTTTTCCAGACATAAAGGACAATGAAGCTGTGCTCTTCTTAGGAAGATGGCTACAGCTGGAGATAATCATTTTAAGTGGCTTAACCATTCTCAGAAACACACGTCAGGTCTTGTTTGCCTCTCCTAAGTTTGATACAGTTGCATAAAATCATCGTTGGCACGGAGGAAACTGGAAAGTAGAGCCAAGGGCTAGGGTGGAGCTTCCATAGTGATGCGCTTGCCATGAAAGCTTGAAGACTGGGGTTAGATCTCTGGCATCACACGAAGCCTGGCCACAGTGGTCTACCCTCTGTAATCCCAGTGCTGGGGTTGGGGGTGAAGACAGAAGGCTCCCTGGGGCTCACTGGCCCACCAGTGTAAATTGGCAAGCTCAGTGAGAGATCCTGTCTCATAGAACAAAGTGGAGAGCTCTGACCCCCCAACCCCCACCAAATAAAGAAAAAGCTAAAGCATCTAGGGAAAGGAAGGGAACTAATTGAGAAGGCAAGGGTGTGCAAAGGGGGGAGGAGGGCTGGCAGAAAGTTGCCCAATGTATAATGTGTTCGTACATGAAAACTTCACAATAACTTAAAAACCTGTGATCCATAGGCTACACTCTTAGGCATGGAGGACATTTGTAAAGTTTTAACTATTTTTTTTCCAAAAACGTTAATCAAGACTGAGGATATAGCTCAGTGGAAGAACACTTGCCTACCGTGTACAACGCATGGGGGTCAATCAACCTCTAGCGTGGAAAGAAAAGGTAAGAACATTTTATCAAGGACTATGTCATCTTATGTCATTGTAACCCTGAAGTCCAGACTCCTCTTACTTCTACTCCTTTTGTACCTGTCAATATAGCTCACAGCCTGGCCAGTTAAACTTGTTCCTCGATTCTCATTATTCGGGCCTGTTCTAGAGAGTGGAGAGATTTTCTTACTGTCAGAACTTGGGGCTGTTTCCAACTTCTGCTATTAAGCATACTAATTTTTGCACCTTTGTGTAGTCTCTCCACCCCCTACTTTCCCAGGAGCACAATTACCCCATCAAAGGATCCCAGACCGATTTACAGCTCTGCCACAGCTGCCAAATTGCTGCTCAACAGTTTTTTGAAAGGTGTGCTGGTCATTCAGAGAGGTAGCTGCAGGGACCATCATTTTTTTTTTTTTTACATTGGTAGAAATCTTTATATTTGATGCAAAATTAAGGTCATACTAGTCACATTGGTACAAAATTTCATATATTGATACTGAAATTAGGTTATTTTTCATACATTGGTATAGGTCATTATATGTTGATACATATTTAAGATTATGTTTGATACATAGTATATATATATTTGAAAACCATATTTATATAATTCTTTTTTTGATTAGATATATTTCTTTTTTCTTCTTTTTTTTTCCTTCGGAGCTGGGGACCGAACCCAGGGCCTTGCGCTTCTAGGCAAGCGCTCTACCACTGAGCTATATATTTCTTTACTTATATTTCAAATGTTATTCCCTTTCCCGGTTTCCTGTCCATAAGCCCCCATCCCCCATCTCCCATCCCTTCCCCCTCCTCCATACGGGTATTCCCCCCATCCATCCCCCTTACTGCCCCCCATATTGCCCTGCACTGGGGGTCCAACCTTGGCAGGATCTAGGGCTTCCCCTTCCACCAACAAGGCTATTCTCTGCTACATATGCAGTTGGAGCCCTGGGTCAGTCCATGTATAGTCTTTCAGTAGTGATTTAGTCCCTGGGAGCTCTGGTTGGTTGGCATTGTTGTTCTTATGGGGTTGCAAGCTCCTTCAACTCTTTCCATCCTTCCTCTAATTCCCCCCAAGGGAATACTATGTTCAGTTCACCTCTAGCATTGACCTCTGTATTGGCCATGCTCTGGATGTGTCTCTCTGGAGACATCTATATCCAGTCCCTTTCAGCACGCAATTTTTAGCTTCATCAATCTTATCTAGTTTGGTGGCTGTATATATATGGGCCACGTGTGGGGCAGAATCTGAATGGCCATTCTTTCAGTCACTGCTCTAAACTTTGCCCATATCCCCTCCTATGGATATTTTTCCCCTTTTAAGAAGAAGTGGCGGGCTGGAGAAATGGCTCAGTGGTTAAGAGCACCGACTGCTCTTCCAGAGGTCCTGAGTTCAAGTCCCAGCAACCACATGGTGGCTCACAACCATCTGTAATGAGATCTGATGCCCTCCTCTGGTGTGTCTGAAGACAGCTACAGTGTACTTACATATAATAAATGAATAAAATCTTTAAAAAAAAAAAAAAAAGAAGAAGTGGCAGCATCCGCATTTTGGTCATCTTCCTTCTTGAGATTCCTGTGGTCTGTGGATTGCATCTTGGGTAATTCGAGCTTTTGGGCTAATATCCACTTTTCAATGAGTGCATACCAAGTGTTTTTCTGTAATTGGGTTACCTCACTCAGGATGATATTTTCTAGTTCACTCCATTTGCCTATGAATTTCATGAAGTTATTGTTTTTAATAGCTGAATAGTACTCCATTGTGTAGATGTACCACATTTTCTGTATCCATTCCTCTGTTGAAGGGCATCTGGGTTCTTTCCAGCTTCTGGCTATTATAAATAAGGTTGCTACGAACATAGTGGAGCATGTGTCTTTGTTGTATGTTAGAGCATATGGGTATATGCCCAGGAGTGGTATAGCTGGGTCCTCAGGTAATGGAATGTCCAATTTTCAGAGGAAACTCCAGACTGATTTCCAGAGTGGTTGTACCAGTTTGGATTCAACAACAATGAAGGAATGTTCCTCTTTCTCCACATCCTTGCCAGCATCTGCTGTCACCTGAGTTTGTTTGTTTGTTTTGTTTTGTTTTGTTTTCATCTTTATTAACTTGGGTATTTCTTATTTACATTTCCATTGTTATTTCCTTTCCTGGTTTCCTGGCCAACATCACCCTAACCCCTCCCCCTCCCCTTCTCTATACGTGTTCCCCTCCCCATCCTCCTCCGAACAATCACGTTCACTGGGGGTTCAGTCTTGGCAGGACCAAGGGCTTCCCCTTCCACTGGTGCTCTTACTAGGCTATTCATTGCTACCTATGAGGTTGGAGCCCAGGGTCAGTCCATGTATAGTTTTTGGGTAGTGGTTTAGTCCCTGGAAACTCTGGTTGGTTGGCATTGTTGTTCATATGGCGTCTCAAGCCCCTTCAAGCTCTTTCAGTCCTTTCTCTGATCCCTTCAACAGGTGTCCCGTTCTCAGTTCTGTGGTTTAATGATGGCGTTCGCCCATCATTCTTTTTTTTTTTTTTTTTTTTTTTGGTTCTTTTTTTCGGAGTTGGGGATCGAACCCAGGGCCTTGCGCTTCCTAGGCAAGCGCTCTACCACTGAGCTAAATCCCCAACCCCACGCCCATCATTCTTAAGCAAAGTGTCCATCTGTGGTATCTTTACAGGAAGTTGGAACATTGAACTTTCCCAAGGGAAGATGGAAAGTCCCCTCCTTGTTCTGAATCTATGATCTCATCAGTAGATAGGAGATGGGCTTGTCTGTGGAGACTGCCAAGCTTCTCCTTAGCCTGTTTTGTGTCCCCCTTTCATGGATGCCAAGGTCTCGGGTTTACATATGGTACTTGACTCAGTCATGTTTCTTCCATTTGGAATTGTTATGAGAGTTTTTACAAGTTGTCCAAGTCAGAGCCTGGGTCCTGGCAGCCCTAAACAAACCAGGCCAGCCATCCTACCTCAACAGGCTTATTAAATATACAACTAATAATGAAAATCAGACAAGGGAAATTGACTCATTGTGACCACACTGGGAAGAGGAAAAAAGAAATGCAGGGAGACCTACCCTCCCACTCACCACCTGCTCATCCCCCCCAACACTGCCAAATCCATCTTGGGGTCTTGACATGTTGTTCAGGTTTAAACAGAAGTAAAATTTATGACAACCAAGCCATCCTGGTCAAGGTGAGGCCTTGCCCATCACTACTGTCCAAACTCTGGTCTCTCTGCAGAATCACATGAAATTTGTTTCTGGAGACAAGCTCCTCCCCTGGATGGCACCAGGCTTCAGCCTTTTCCTTCTCCCAGGATAAGATTCCTGAGGGAGGGCTGGCAGTGGTGCCACACATCTTTAATCTCAGCACTCGGAAGGCAGAGGCAGGTGGAGCTCTGTGGGTTAGAGTCCACAGAGCGAGATCCAGACCAGCCAGGGCTACAAAGAGAAACCCTGTCTTGAAAAAAAATAACTACAACAACAACAGCAACAACAAAGAGGAAACACAATTTCTTAGGGTTAATTGTCTCAACAGTGTGCTAGCCCAGGCATCATTTTAAGACACTAGACACTGGGGTCTGGAGAAGTTGTTTCGTGGTTATGAGCACTTGTCGTTCTTGCAGGGAACTCCCAACACCCACGTGGTGGCTCACAACATCTCTAACTCCAATTCCAAGGGATCTGACACCCTCTTCTGATCTCCTCTGGCAACAGACACACATATGCTGGGTAGACATATGTGCAGTTGAACACATGTGCACATTCTATAGAGTACCTTTTAAGACAGACAGCAGACACTCTTAGGGTACCATCAGAGGACCCCAGAACTAGCAACATCAGAAAGGGTGGCAGCACCGAAGAGTTCTTCAGGTACAAATCCGCACTCGGCCACCTTAGCCCTGCGACACCACGTTCGACCTTACCCCAGCTCAGCTTCTCCCCCTGTAAGGGAGGTTGGGTTAGTTTTTGCCTCTGCAACAGGAAGTAAATGTGTAAAATGCTGAGAACCGTATTTGACGTGTAAGTACTTGTTACCAACAAATACTTTTCCTGGGGACCCACAAGTGTCTGTTCACCCCAGATAGGGCACCAGTGGTGACCAAACAAACAACCACACCCACCTATAGTTTAGCAAGTCAGCGAGCTTCCTGGAGTTACTTAAGGGAGCATGGGTAAGTGGGTGAGGGGTGACTTACAGGCACATGGACAATTCACGTAGCTGTACTACCTAACAGCCCACCCCAAGAGGCTGGAGAGGCGGCTTGGCAGTTAAGAGCACTGTCTGCTCTTCCGGAGGACACGGGTTCAATTCCTCAAGTCTACTTGGCAGTTCACAACCATCTGTAACTCCTGTCCCAAGGAATCCAATCCTTCTTCTGGTCTCTGGGGGGGCATAGACATACACATGCAGACAAAGCAGACATAAATATAAAATATTTCTTTAAATCCACCACAGCGTGGGTGATGACTCAGCAAAGCTGCAGTTACTTGTACTCTACACCACTTGCCAAGAGTCTCCTCTCTCTGGCAATGGCTTACGCTCATGGAATGCTCGAGAGGAACTGAGGATCTGGGAACGTTCTTGTGAATTTTATAAACCCGCTGCCCTGGTCATCTCATGAGGAAATACTTCACTGGGGGGGGGGGGGACAGCTCCACAAGTGTTCCCTAAAGTGCTGGTTAAGGAAATGGGGGTGGGGAGACTGGAGAGATGGCTCAGCGGTTAAGAGCACTGGCAGCTCTTCCAGCACCCACAGGGCGGTTACTGTTTGTAACTCTAGTTCCAGGGACTTCAACCCTCTCACACAGACATGCGAGGAAGCAAAACACCAATGAGCATAAAATACAGAGAAATAAATACCTTTTTAAAGAAAGAAGTGAAAGAATCAGAGCTGGAGACAGTGCCCAGTGGCAGAGCTGCTGCCTTACGGGACCCTAGAACTAAAGAGCCTTGAAAACGACATAAATGAATAAATGGTAAGGAAGAGAATCCAGCACCTCCACACTAGATCTCCTCAGGACAGCACCTTCTGAACTGACACACTCACTACCTGTCGACTGTGTTCCCTCCCTCTCCCTAAGGCCCAGAATTGGAGTTTTAGCTGCTGTTGCAAAATCTCCTGGGGCGGGGCAGTCTCTGGATGGCCTTTCCTTCAGTCTCTGCTCCAAACTTTGTCTCCGTATTTCCTCCTATGAATATTTTTATTCCCCCTTCTAAGAAGGACTGAAGCATCCGCACTTTGATCGTCCTTCTTCTTGAGCTGTGGTCTGTGGATTGTATCCAGCCCATATGCACACAGCCACCAAACCCAGATAATATTACTGATGCCAAGAAGTGCGTGCTGACTATAGCCTGATATAGCTGTCTCCTGAGAGGCTTTGCCAGAACCTGACAAATGCAGAGGCAGATGCTCACAGCCAAACATTGAACTGAGAACAGGGTCTCCACTGGAGGAGTTATAGAAAGGATTGAAGGAGCCAAAGGGGTTTGCAACTCCATAAGAACAATAATACCACCCAACCAGATCTCCCAAGGACTAAACCACCATCCAAAGAGTACATACAGACAGACCGATGGCTTCAGCTGCATATGTAGCAGAGGATGGTCTTGTTGGGCACCAATGGGTAGAGAAGACCTTGGTCCTGCCAAGGATCACTCCACCCACCCACCCCCAGTGTAGGGAAATGTCAGGGCAGGGAGGTGGGAAGGGATGGGTGGATGGGTGAGGGAGTAACTTATAGAAGAAGGGGGAGGGAGATAGGATGGGGGCTTATGGACGGGAAACTGGGAAAGGGGATAATATATGAAGTGAAAATTCTAAAAAATCCAATGAAAAAAAGAAAGTAAAAAAAAAATCTCCTCGGGCTAGAGGACAAAGGTTTGAAGTTCTGGGCTCTTCACTTGAGCTGCCTAAAAGTCAGGAGATCATTAGTTCCATAGGATCTCAATTTATGTAAAAAAAACAAAAGAGAAATGAAGACAAACAAGATTATAAAAACTGTGGGGTATTTTTAATGTTATACTAAGTAAATTACTAGCCACCACCCAATTCAATAAATGATATAGTTCACCAAACTGGCAAAGGCTCTCAGAGAATTCTTTTGAACAGCATAACAAGCCCAATATTTTAGACAGTGAAGCAATGGGGATTTTGATTTATGGAGGCTTGGCCCTGGACAGTGGTGCAAGTTTCCTTGGCTTAGAACTGGCTGTGCTATCCCTCCCTCACTGGAAGCCTTGCCCACAAATAGCCTTGACCCTGGGATGACCTCAGCAGCAGGGGTCGGGCCCCCAAGTCCCATCCCCTCACCATCAGCCCCTAAGCAGACTCTGATCTTCTATTCACCTGTCACCTGACTGAGCCGAAACAGAACTGAATACAGTCATGCACTGAGCCTAAGGGGGTTTATTCGTGTAACAAATAAGAGAATCTCAATCACATCAGCTGAACTTTCAGGCAATCACAGTCTGCAAATTGCCCAGAGATGAATGCAAATACTGAGATGTAAGTAACCAGGTTCTTCCTCTAGATCACTTCCTCTTCCTGTCCATAAATATCCCCAGCCTGCTTTGTTCTTGGAACCTTCTTTCTGAACCTTCTCTTGGCTCAGGCTACTCTCTGATTCCTAAGTCTTTTCTCAGCACAAATAAAGCCTGATAAATTTAATTAGTCTAAAGGTGTTTTCTTTTCTTCTTATATTAACAGATGGGTGTTGACTTAATTGTGTAAACCAAGCTTATGTTATTTTTAAAAAAATATTTATGACTGTCTTACCTGTATGTATGTATGTATGTATGTATGTATGTATGTATGTATGTATGCCATATATGTACCTGGTGGCTGTTGGGGTCAGAAAAGCATATTAGATTCCCTTGGAATTATAGTTAAAGATGTTTGTGAGTCACCATGTGGGTGCTGGAAACCAAACCCCTGGCCCTCTACAAGAGTACCAAGTGCTCTCAACTGCTCAACCTTCTCTCCAGTCTTGGGTTCATATTATCCTATGTAGGTTTACAGATAAAGTGAACTCATGGTCTAAAAATTTTCAGCAAAAAAACCCCACAATGATGGCTAGCGTTTTAACGTACCATCTCTGTAAGCCACGATGATGGTGATTCTTCATCAGTATCAACCTGATGGACCACCATCGCCTAGGAGACACGCCTCTAGGGATGTCTGTGAAGGGTTTCCAGAGAGGACTGCCGGAAGAGAGAAGGACTGCTCTGAAAGTCAGTTCCACAATTCTATGGGATCCTGGACTCAGTGAAGTGGGTAGAGGAGAAAGGCATCCAAATGTGAGCAGTCCTCTTACCTGTCTCCTGGCTCACCTTGCTATGACCAAGCTCGCAATGCTGTTGCTACTGCCTGGCTTCTGCCTACACCTATGCCTACACCTACCCTCACATGAGGAGCCATAATAAATCCCTCCTTCTTAAGCTGTACCCTGCCAGGTGTTTTGGCACAGCCATGAAAAGCAGCCAATGCAGCAATCTAAGCATTAATTGTTCAAACTTTGTGGTAAAGGGCCAGCGAGGCAGGCTAGCAGGTGAAGGTACTCGCTGTAAGCCTGATGGCCTGAGTCCAGTCCCGGGGACCCATGCGGCAGAAGGAAAGGACAGATTCCTGCAAGTCGTCTTCTGACATCTACATATAGGCTGAGGCATGTATGGTATTGCACTGACACATACAGGTAAACGCGTACCCCAAATAAATACATATGATTAAAATTTTCATATAAAATTAATACTTCTTATGCCAGAATGGTAGAGCACTGTTATCAAGAATAGAAAACTGTCACCTCACCAAAGAGAAGAATGGTGCTAAAACGGATTTCCAGCATCAGGTGCTTTGGCGGCCTCCAGAAAGTTTTCGAACACAGCAGCGTTGAGTGAAATGTAAAATGAAAGTGAGGAAAGTGCCCTGCACTGGCTTAACTTGCACAGAACAAAATTTCATATCAAAGTCTGGCTATCAGCAAGCTACCTCAGGACACCGTCTTGTGGTCATTGCTCCTGGAGCAGCACCCCTGACTCCCAAGTGGCTTCGATGTTAAAGGAGAAGATGACATTTGGGACTTTGGCACTGGTGCTGGGTTTTACGTGAATGCCACCGAAGATCCTTGGAACGCTAACTGCAGAATGTAGGCTTACATAACAGAGGAGCTTCCGCAAACTCATAAATGCCAATTTCCCGGTGGACCCACAGAGGTCACTCCGTGGGAGGCCACGGAGCTCTGATTTGTGCTTTGAGAAAAATTCTGGGAAATACAGATCTGTGTCAGCATTTCTTCCAATTTGCAACCCTGTGCTCTGTCCTTGGGGCAAAAAAGCTTTTAATGGATGTTTGGGACCAGATCAAAGTGAACGGAAGGCATAGGAGGCAGCCTGTCTCATGAAGGCCTATTGGGGCTCGCAGACTGACATACTAACTGATCAAGGAAAGATGAAGAGTTTCTCTCAGATGGGCAGTTACTCCCTGACAACTTCATCGCTGCCTGCACAGAAAAGAAAATCCCTGTTGATTTTAGGCTCCAAGAGGGTTATGATCATAGCTACCACCTCATTGCAACCTTCGTCAGTGACCACATCAGGCATCATGCAAAGTACCTGAGTGCATGAAGAGCTTCAGACAAGAGAGCCTCATCAGGATGAGAAAAGTTGGAATCAACAGGATTGCTGACTAAGAGATTTCCTCTCAAACGTCATGCTCCTGCAGTCCCTTTTCTGGATAAATATATCAAACTTTCTGCTTTAAAAAAAAAAAGAATAGAAAACTGAGGCTGAGGAATGCTGGGACAGACAATCTAGCTCTCACACTTAGCCAAAGCAAGAACAAAACCTCCTAGGAGGATAGAGGTGGAGTTCTGCTCCCAGGAAAGTTCCCTATTACAGAAAGGCTAACAATACACGGAATTGTTAGAGAACAGGCCCTGTGCCATTGAGAGGAAGCTTCTCGAATATAGATCGCTAGATTCACCAATCCACACACTGCTGGTGGATACCACCGCTGAGGCTGTGATACAAACTTCATGATTAATCGTGTCCTAGTGTCTCCTGACAATTAAGGCCGCTAAAACTGGATAATTCTGACTAATAACTAGTGACACACAGAGGTGGTGCCTGCCTGTGATTGCAGCACTTGGGAGGCCGAAGCAGGGTGATCAGATTATTACAACTTGGAAGCTAATCCGCTGATCACAGTGAGTTCCAGATCAGCCCGGGCTATGTCTCCAGGGACAAAACTAACCATAGTCAAACACAATATGGATCTAAAATCACTAGAAATAGTAGATGTTAAAACAAAGAAGGCAAGGCCTGCCTTTCTTCATTTTTATTTTTGTCTTTAAAGCTTTTAAAAGCTGTATTTTTCTTTGTTTATTGGTGTGTGTGTGTGTGTGTGTGTGTGTGTGTGTGTGTGTGTGTGTGTAGGTAGGTAGGTAGGTATGTAGGCCAAGATGCATATGTGAAGGCCAGAGGATAATTAACAAGTCAGTTCTCTCCTCGATACATGGGCTCCAGAGATGAACTCACATTGTCAGCCCCCTCACCGGGTGCCATCTTGTCAACCTTTATTTTTCTTCTTTATTCAAAGGTTATTAGAAATAGCATTTACTTTGTGGAGCATTCCTGAAGACATCAACAGCAAACGAGGAAGACTCACTTTCACTGAGCAAGTTGCAAAACGGCTTAAGGTACCACAAACCAAGGCCATCCATCAGACAAAGTGAAGTCAGATGGATCATCTTAATCAATGTTCCTGATGGCGATCACGTCAACTCCCACCGGGAAACACGAATCTGTGAATAAGGACTGAGAGCCATCTCCTAACAACAGAATCACTATAAACTGTCACACAGGTAATATGGAACCAATACCGCAGCATTTTTTTTTTAAACCAGGTACAAGCAGTACTTTGAGATCCAGCAAGTAATAGCACCCAGACCTTACACACGCTAGAACCTGGAGACAGGCACTTTTTAAAAATAACATCAGAAAAAGGCTGACCTTGAACTCCATTGGAAGGACCCTCCATGCAGCAAAATTTCAGAGCCTGTAATCTTAGATCCATATCATTCTATCCCAAAGGATTCCTTGGGTCTGGGAAGATGGCTCACTCGGTAAAGTGCTTGCATTTTCCTTTTAAAATGTTTGATCTGCAGAACCCATGTTTGACATAGTGGCAAAGTGTTTGGAATTGCAGTACTGGTGAGATGGAAATAGGGTCTTTTGGGGATCAGTGGCCAAGCACGTCTAGTCAAGGCTTCAAGCCAGAGACCTTGCCTCAAAGGAGGGGGATGGCATGCCCGTGATTGTTTTCTGACCTCCACACATACATGTATACCTGTGCGTGACCATGGGAACACACACACACACACACACACACACACACACACACACACACACGCTGCTCGCACACATTGTGGATTAAGGTCCCCAGACTCTTGGAATTACCCCTTTTTATCACTGAGTAAAGGTGATCAAGGACTTTGCCTCCTGAAGTAGCAGGCTCCCCAGACACAGACAAGCTTTCCCAAGATCAAAGGTCAGGAGTCCTTTGTCATCCAGAAGACTTTATTTCCCTCCATCTGTTGCTATCCTCAGTACCCCTCTTTCTTTTCGTAGGTGTGTGAGCATGCTTGGAGGTCAGAGGGCAACTTGTAGGAGCTGGTTGGTTTTCTCCTTCTACCATGTGGGTCTCTGGGATTAAACTCAGGTCTTCAGATGTCAAGGGCCTTTATCACACTGACACATCTCCAAGTTCCTAGCACTACTTTCTTGTAAGTCAAAAGTGTTGGCCAATCATAGCAGACAAGCCTTCTGTTAGCCTTGGTTTACAAAGTGAGCAAAACCCCGGAACTGTAGCCAGTCTATTTCTTTAGGTCAATCCCCTTTCTTTCCGCATTTGTGAACTGCCCACCTTGCTAGGAAATGGATCTCTGAACGTCTACTGGGCCAGGGTGCTGTTTTGTTTGTTAAAGCCACTGTGTTTAATTTGTCACGTGTTTCCTTGGGGCAGGAAATTAATAGAACATTTGCCTTAGCACAATGCGCTGCATAAAACAGGACGTGGGTAACTCGTGCCTGTAAATCCAGACCTCAGGAGAGTCAGAAGTTCTAGGTCATTCTCGGCTACACAGTGAGTCCGGGGCCAGCCTGAGCTACATGACAACCTGTTCCGAAACTATTTTCTCTTTTGTATGTCCACACCAAGATTCTATGCGCCCTCGGGGCCTCCGCCTTAGCCACAGCAAGCTGTGACTCACCGGAACCGTTATCCCTACCATTCTCAATAAAACCCCATTCAAAAGTGGAATCGCCTGGAGACCACTTTCAGGCACCCGCGAGGGGGCGCGTCTCTGCCGCCCGCAGTAGCCGGAGTCTCTCCCGGGAAGGGGTGGGGGTGGGGGTCGATTTCTGCTGGCCCCAGAGAGGCGGAGCTCGCTCCCACACCACTCGGCTCAGCCAATGGGAGAGCGCGCCGCGGGGCTTGGAGGTCCGCGCCAACGGTGCTGAAAACCCTGCGCGCGAACGGCGGTCTCCGGGAGCGCGCTCGCGGCAGCCCGACTCTCCCCTAGTTGGCGAGGCTGGCGTGCGCTGCCTCGCAGCCCCGAGCGCGCGCCTCTCCAGCTCCCGCTCCGGCTTCCCCAACCAGGCTTATTATGGCTCCCGACCCGGTGCAGACCCCTGACCCGGCCTCCGCCCAGCTCCGCCAAATGCGCTACTTTACTTGGGAGGAGGTGGCGCAGCGCTCCGGGAGGGAGAAGGAGCGATGGCTCGTGATCGACCGGAAGGTGTACAACATCAGCGACTTCAGTCGCCGCCACCCGGGAGGCTCCCGGGTCATCAGCCACTACGCTGGTCAGGATGCCACGGTGAGCGCGGACAATAGGCGCGTCTGCACCCTTGGGAGGGACACTGGCGAGGGGAGAGGCCTCTAGACCCAGAATGCAAGCGCCAGAGAGACCAGGGCTGCAGGCGGTGGCCAGAGACACGCACATTCAAACAAAGGGCTGGCTGCAGGTCGGTGCTTTGCCTCTGGAGTCTCAGGCACAGGTTGGATCCGGAGCTTGATAGAAGGGAGTGAGCTTTTGAGGTACCCGAACCACGGTGCTTGCAGCCTAGATTAGTGGTAGAAGGAGTCTGAGAAAAGAGTGGGAGTCGGTCTTGTCTGCAGGGCTGGGAGGGTGAACACAGCCTTGTCTGACCTAGAGAGCTAGCCCCAACTCAGGATCCGGAGCGGGAGAGGACCGCAGGCGATGGGGGTAGCACTGAGAACCCCGTGCTTTTGCATCACCTGTACATTGTGAAGACCGGAGGGTAGGGTAGTGAACCTGTGCGGGTCCAAGAAAGCTTGAGGTCGGAGTCGTAAAACTGTTCTCGGATTCTTAGTGCGATGTCACTTGGCGGTAGGCCAAGGAGGTCTTCAACTATTCCGAGAACAGGGCTCCCGCGTGATTAGACACTTCGCGGGATCGCGTCCCTTTTCCGCTGTAGCTTATTGAAGGCAGAGTCGGTCCGCGCCCCCAGCCTCTGTCTAGTAGCCCTGTTTTCTCTTTATAGACCACATCCTCCTGACTTACCCCCTTAGGACCCTAAAGTTGGGGCAGAGCATTCCTTGACATGATTGCCAACTGTTGGATCCCTACATTCGGGTCCATCTACCTTCTAACTACCTAATGCTATCCCTCCTACCTCTTATTCCTTGGCTGCTAGTCTCACTGGCTCCCGGGGTCACTAGGGTTCCTATTAAGTTGTCCACGGAGTTAGAGGTGGAGGGCACTCGGATTAAACACCAGCCTTAGAGACCAGGCTAGAATGAGCCAGTAAATAGAAGTAACCACTCCAGAATCCAAACAGCAGGGCATTCCTATACGGATTTATGAACAGATGGAGCAGACCTGCACCGTCTAGGCTTCCCATTCAGTGTGATTTGGGAGCCTAGGATTTCATAGCAAGGACAGCGATTGGTCTCGATGTGTGGTGCCATGCCCACAGACTCCACCTCCCCTAAGGCCCTCCCACTCACCTTGTATAACCCGTATCAACTCCTCCGGAGCAGGGAATGGTCAGTATTGGGGGAAATGGGGAACCCTGTCCAAAAGAGGAAGCAATGTGAAGAGTTCCCCAGCTCTGGCATAGGGAGTCCAAAGAAGGGACTTGTTGAAAGTGCTATAGGAACAAAAGCCTCATAGCCCCACCTATTCCTGCAAGCTGCTTCTCTCCATGCTAAATTCCTACACGAATGTCTGTAGACATGAAGCCAGCGTCTAAGGTCTTTCTGTGTGGCATTCAGGGGAGTCTTTCCAGTCTTTGGTGTAGTGTCCTTTCAATGAGAACCCAAATTCTGGGTGATCTGAGGATGACAGACAGCTGAAAGCCCAGTAGCCAGAGGAAGGTGGCCTTCGCCTCAGCGTTAATGCAAACCTTGTTGGCCTGGAGGATGATCTTTGATGTGAGGCTCTTGGGAGCCTAGGGGACAGGGGTCCTCACTGTCTTCTCCCTGTATTTTCAGGATCCTTTTGTGGCATTCCACATTAACAAGGGCCTTGTGAGAAAGTATATGAACTCTCTTCTGATTGGAGAGCTAGCTCCGGAGCAGCCCAGCTTTGAACCCACCAAGAATGTGAGAGGCCATGTTTGCTGTTTGGAGACTTGGTTGTGGAGGGAGAGGGGGAAAATGCCTGCATAGGGCATTTCCAAGAACAGGTGACAGTTCTTGGGCGCCTTGACTAGTCATGGGGTAATAGTAAGGCCCTAGGAGCAGGAGCCTATATTTCTTCCAATGCTGCCACCACTGATGCTCCCCACAGTAGTGCTCCCATCAGTAGTGCTCCCGTCATCAGTGCTCCCATCAGTAGTGCTCCCATCATCAGTGCTCCCATCACCAGTGCTCCCATCACCTGGACTCCCATCACTAGTGCTCCCATCAGTAGTGCTCCCATCACCAGTGCTCCCATCACCCGTACTCCCATCACTAGTGCTCCCATCACCAGTGCTCCCATCACCAGTGCTCCCATCACCAGTGCTCCCATCACCAGTATTCCCATCACAGTGCTCCCATCACTAGTGCTCCCATCACCAGTGCTCCCATCACCAGTACTCCCATCAGTAGTGCTCCCATCACCAGTGCTCCCATCACCAGTACTCCCATCAGTAGTGCTCCCATCACCAGTGCTCCCATCACCAGTACTCCCATCAGTAGTGCTCCCATCACCAGTGCTCTCATCACTAGTACTCCCATCACTAGTGCTCCCATAACCAGTGCTCCCATAACCAGTGCTCCCATCATTGACAGCAGACCTAGTTACTGAGCATTGTGCACCAAAGTAAACTCATAAAATAATCTTTACATATGTCTACATAAGAAAATAGGCTCACAGAGGTTAAGCTGCAGAGTCAGAAATCACACAGTGGAGACCCAGAGTAAGTCTGTTTAGCTGCTGGACATGAGGCCGTTTGTAGGCACTTCCTATCCTCTTTCCCTATCAGGGTATCTTTGCCTAAGACTGACCTTCCCACAGCTACCTCCCTGGGAGGTTCTCTTCAAGGGCTGGGGTGCCACTGAGAAGAATTCCAGCCCCTGTCTCCCACAGAAGGCGCTCACTGATGAATTCCGGGAGCTGCGGGCCACAGTGGAGCGAATGGGCCTCATGAAAGCCAACCATCTCTTCTTCCTGTTCTATCTGCTGCACATCCTGCTGCTGGACGTGGCCGCCTGGCTCACTCTTTGGATCTTTGGAACTTCCTTGGTGCCCTTCACCCTCTGTGCAGTGCTGCTCAGTACAGTTCAGGTGAGCGCCCTCGCCTGCTGCCTGTTCTTGGAAGTCCTAGTGAAAACACCAAGCCAAGAAGCCCTCCTGGGATCTGTAGACACACCGGACTCGGCCCGGGGAGAGAACACACACCCCATTGTGTGGCTTTCACCCGCTCTTTACCCACGGGCTTATTTTGGTTCAGTCATAGCCTCTTCAGCTTCACTTCCCTTTCCTCCTCTGAAATTTCAAGTTCAGGTTCTACCACAGGCCAAGTATGCCAAGAACCAACGGCTGGCCCCCTTCCCACCATTGGTGTTACCTAGCATGCTACCAGCCAATCACGGTCCAGCACCAGGATTTGGACTAACAGTCTGTCTACTGAATGTCAGTTTGTCCTAAGTCATGGCACTTCAGAGGAAAGAAGGGAGTGTGGTCTGCCTCAGCTTACCTGTGACTCGGGGACCAAGAGGGATTGGGACCTGGGTCCCATGGCTTATCCCAATGTCCTTCCTTTAGGTAGTGCAGCAGTCCAGTATGGAGAAGCTGAAGGGGCTGCCAAGGTCTGTGAGAAGGACCCTAGCTAGGCACAGGGTGCCCTAAGCCTAACCTTTCTCTTTTAGGCCCAGGCAGGTTGGCTACAGCATGACTTTGGGCACCTGTCCGTCTTCAGCACCTCAACATGGAATCACCTGGTACATCATTTTGTCATTGGCCACCTGAAGGTCAGTGAGATTATCGAGTTCCCCCAAATCCCAGCCATTCACAGTTGTCAGAGGGTGGGAAAAGTGCCTATGACCCTGGGTTTTCTTTCTTTTAAAAAATATATTTATTTATTTTATGTGCACGGGTACCCTGCTTGTGTGTATGCCTGTGTACCATAAGCAAGGGCATCAGATCCCCTGGGAGTAGAGTCATAGACAGTTGCGAGAGGTCGGTCGGTCGTGTGGGTGCTAAGAACTGAAGCAGGGACTCACACTGGGTTTTCGTCTGTACTCTCTGTAGGGGGCCCCAGCCAGCTGGTGGAACCACATGCATTTCCAGCACCACGCCAAGCCCAACTGCTTCCGCAAAGACCCCGACATCAACATGCATCCCCTCTTCTTCGCCCTGGGGAAGGTCCTTTCTGTGGAGGTGAGCTGGGTGTCAGTGCAGAGGGGAATGGAGTAACCTCTTCTGCAGGCTGAAGGGAAAAGTGCTTGTTTGCTCTTATCAGAGAAATAGGAAGGACATCGGAGGCTAAGCTACAGGGCTCTTACTTTCTGGAAGTTGTGGAGGGCAGATTAAACCAGGACTGTTTAAGACCAATCGGTCAGCAAACAGTTACGACATTAAACTAACCCGGGTACTCTGCAAAGGATTCAGTGGGTTACAGGGGAGTCTATGCAAGCCCCTGTTCATCTCTGAAGATGACTAAGATAGCTCTTTGGGGTGCTGTTTGACACCCCTGCTCCAGGAAGGCACCTCACAGCATTTGGTGTTTCCGTCTCTTACCTCTGCTGTGGTACAGCCTGCCTTGCTTAAGACCTCAGTGTCTCACATGTCTGACATCAGGGCCCAGAACACTGCTGAATACAGCTGGCTTCTGTATCTTTAGACTCTGATCAGTGGATTTAACCAGATAATCCGGGAAAAAAACCCACACCCATCCTGAACACGTACAGGCTGGTTTTTTTTTTAACATGATTGTGTGTGGGCACATGTGCTACGGCACATGTGTGGAGGTCAGAGGACAACCTTTGTGGGGTCACTTCTCTCCTTCCACCTTTATGTGGGTCTCAGGGATGAAACTCAAGTCACCAGGTTTGCATGGCAAATACCTTTACCCACTGAGCCATCTCACCAAGCCTAGTGGGATTTTTCACCTTTATTTTTGGTTGGGCGCCTAGCATGTAACAGCTGAACCATCTCTGCAGCCCAACTTTGTTTATTATTATGTGAGAGCACGTGTCAGAGACAACCTAGTGGAGACAGTTCTCCATCCACCTTCCCTTGGGCTCCGGGTTTGAGCTCAGGTCATCAGCTTCATCAAAACTGCTTTATCCTCTGAGCCCTCTCAGGAAGGCTTCTCACCCGGTGGCTCTAGATCTTCTTGATTATTAGTTCCTAAATAACACATTATAATAACTATTTTTATGTAGTGTTGACATTGTATCAGGTATAAGCCATCTGGAGAGGGCTTATTATATGCTGGAAGGAGGCTGGATATAGCTTAGTGGTAGAGCATTTGCCTGGCTTGAGTGAAACCCTGGGTTCCATACACAGCACCAAAAAGAAAGATAGAGAAAGAAAGATCAGGTAGGAGGGAAGGAACGAGGCCAGGCACGTGGCACATACAGGAAGTGGAAGCAGGAGAATTAAGAGTTTGAAGCTAACCTGGGTTACATAGCAAGACCTATCTTAAGGAAGAAAAAAAAAAAAAAAAGACCAAAGTCTCATCTCCCAGCCTTCAGGGTTAGGAGGGCATGTGTCAGTTGTTACATGTATGATGCCACTTTATACAGGGGACTTGGACATCTGTAGACACCTGGAACAAGTCTCTGTGAATACAGCTGTGCTTTCCCCCTCCCTCCTGAGTCCGGCCTGTTGCGATCAGCATTGGCTTGGATTAGTCAGCTGAGGCTGTGAGCTGGAGGAAGAATGTCCCAGGGTGGAGAGCTGGTGAATTGGCCTGGCATGAGCAATAGAAAGTTCCAAATGCCCAGCAGAGTTCCTTGAAAAGTTAATTAAAAACCCTCCCGGAGTTCTGCCAGCTCCCCTCCCCCCACCTAATGGCAGCTGCTTGAATTAAGCTGTTGAACACAGTTCATTTCCAGGCATGAGTTCAAGGTAGTCGTCTCTGGCTGAAATCTATTGTGGAAGAGCCTTGGCAGCTCTGGCTTTGCTGGCACAGGGCACTCAGAGCTCCAGACTTGGGCTCCATCTGTCCCTAAGACTCCCATTTTCACAGTTCCTGAGCACTGGCCTCTGCTGGTCTGTTCTGTGTGTTCTCTTTTGCCCCGTCAGCAGTGCACAGTAGGGAACAGGCCTGTGTCATTCTGAAACAGGGCAGACGGCTCATCAGGAAGAGCACCGGGCTTGAAGCACTTCTCTTGTCTTTAAGGAAAGGAAGGGAGGCCCTTGCTGGTTCTTGGTACTGTGGCTTTCAAGAAACTGTAGTCCACAAATATCAGAAAGAGACAACAGGGGCTAGGGAGATGGGTCCGTGGGTAAAGCGCTTGCCGTGCCAGCAGGAAGACCTGGGGTTTGGATCGTAAGCACCTGAGCACCCAGCAGCTATGTCTAACCCCAACAGCAGGTATAGAAGACAGTGTGAAAATAAGCACATCCTGAGGCCTCATTGGTCAGTCTAGACTAAAAAGAAAAAGGTGAGCTCCAGGTTCAGCAGGAGATTCCAGCCCAAGAAACAGATCAATAGAGACATGCAGAGCTGACCTCCAGTCTTCACCTGCACACGTGCATACACCTCTGCCCCGCCCCCCGCCCCCACCCCCACCCCCCCACCCCCGCCCAGAGACACACAATGAGAATGAATGGAAGTAGGAGGCTTGGCTTGGTCTCTCTGGGGACAGTTTACCTAGTGATGCTTGGCTTCGTGACGTCTGCCCAATGCCTCCTAATACTCTTGGAGTGGTACAGGGAACACTTTGCCCTTAATCCTCGGAACTCTTGAGAATCTAAGCACTGTGCGCAGATCATAATGTACTTGATCTCATTGTCTAAGGGGGATAGCAGGGGACAGGATTCTTTCCCATAGCAGTCCCCACTCACCCCCACCAACCAAGAGGGGTGCTTTCCTTCTATGAAATCTCCCTGGTTAATGTGTTGTATGGCTTCTTTACCTGTCTCCATATTATATGCTAATTTCATCAAATTATCCAGCTCCAGTGCCTCCTCTATCTGGTAACTGTAGATACCACTTCGTGTCACTGTAGCAAAATACCTGAGGCCGGGGACTTTATAAAGAAAATATATCTGCTTAGTTTATTGTTTTCAGAGACGGAAGGTTGAAGATGGAATAACCCCATCAGTTTGCCTCTAGGAAGAGCTCTGGGAGAGAAGCCAGACATTGGTGGGAGTGGCTGTGAAAGCGAGTGGGGTGAGATAGAAGCCAGATTAGTCTTGAAAACAACTCACTCTCAAAGCAAGCTAGGGTCCCATTGGAATCAGAGGAATCCCTTCAGAGGGTGATTTCATTGGCTCGCAGCAAGCTGTGCCTCTTGACATCACTGCATTGGTGACCAAGGATGCAGTGTGTGAATCCCGAGGAAACAAAGCACACTGAACCACACCCCCACGGCAGCACTCAGCCTGACCCATCTTCTGCTTCATTTGCCCCTGTAACTGTATCTGCGGTTCACTTCTGCTCCTCTGGGCAAAGCCACCACACGTAAAACACAGAGAGGGTCGTATGTAAGTGAGTCCAAGGCCCGCAGTACAGAGTAGGTGGCGGTCAGGCTTCCTGAAGGCCTGAGTAACTCTGTGGCCTTCCCTAGCTTTCGAGGGTGAACCTCCAGAACTTCGGTTCCAGCTCTGCCCTGTGCTTCGACCGCCTTTCTTTGGATTTGTGTGCACCTGCCACTCCCCATTATTTAGCTATCAGGTCCCGGGGAGGCCAGGCCTGAGCATCTTTGCCCAAATACTGCCTTTCTGTCTGTCCTGTTCTCCCGTCTGTTATCTGTAAATGATCTTTCTTTTTTCTTTCTTTTTTTTTTTTTTCCTTCGGAGCTGGGGACCGAACCCAGGGCCTTGCGCTTGCTAGGCAAGCGCACTACCACTGAGCTAAATCCCCAACCCCAATCTGTAAATGATCTTGAACTATACATTTATTACCCACTTCATCTCCTCAGTTGATAAGGCCCGTGTGGATGAGAATTTCCCACTGTTCACCTCTGTCCTCTCGGCACCTCAGACAGTAAACAGTGGGGTACTCTCACACCAGGGATGGTTGATTGACTCCATGAATGTAGAAAGATTGTCTCATCCAGCCAAACAGGCTTGCACAGAACACAGCTTTGATGAATGATTTATGGACACGGCTGTAGATATGTGTGAAGATAACTCAGAATGTGCCCTGAATTGAGCACCAAAACTAATTGGGGCAAGAAATGCCAGAGCCATGGAGTGAGCCCACGTGAGTGGCTCTGGACCAGTTGCATGGTCTGGTGACTCCCAGCCAATTTGTTCAGTAGCTTGGCTTTTAAAACAAAACAACAAAAACAAAACAAAACAAAACAAAAAAAAACAAAAAAACAAAAGAAACAAAACCCACCCAGTGGCCAAAGCTTTCCCCAAACCCTCAGATTGCTGGGTTGTTCTTGGTAGTCTTTCTACATATATTACTAAACTTTCAAGGGGGTTATGAAATTCATGTTGAAGAGTCTACAAGAGAGGCTGTAGAGATGGCTCAGTGGTTAAAAGCGCTGGCTTCCCTTCCAGATGACCTGGATTTGGTTCCCTGGAACCAGTTGGGAGCTCAGAACCATCTGTAACTCTGCTGCCCTCTTCTGACCCCCACAAGTATTGCATGTACTTGGCGCATAGACAAGAAAGCAGGCAAAATACATAAGATTTTTTCTTTCTTTCTTTCTTTTTCTTTTCTTTTCTTTTTTTTTCGGAGCTGGGGACCAAACCCAGGGCCTTGTGCTTGCTAGCCAAGCACTCTACCACTGAGCTAAATCCCCAACTCCAAGATTTTTTTTTTTAAAGAGTCCAAAAGATCATGATGGAAAGATTCAGGCTACCTATACAGGGGCAAAAATAGTTTTCTGTGACATCTCCGAGGTCCAAAGCGTACCAGAAGCAGGAGGGGGTTGGGTCTGGAAACCATGTGACAGAGTCTTAAATAGCTATCAGGAATCCTATACACTGCCTAGTGTATACTCTTGTGTGTTCCTTGTCATAGTAGAGTCATAGGTCACCATCCAAGGCCGGCCACTTGCTCCAGGCGTTAAGCCTGACAGAGACTTTCAATGGCAGCAGCAAGCTAAAGGCTCCGGAAGTAGGCCAGGGAAAGCCAGCGACCCGGTGGGACAAATGGCTGTCTGGTCTCCGCTGCTGACTTGCATTTGTTTCTTCACAGCTTGGGAAAGAAAAGAAGAAGCACATGCCATACAACCATCAGCACAAGTACTTCTTCCTGAGTGAGTGGCAGCCACGGGGTGGGGGCCATAGGAGGAGCGGACTCCCCTAGGAGAGGCCTAGGAGGAAGTGCTGTCTGCTGATACCCGTGACCCGGAAGCAGATGGCCGGTCCCCCTTAGTAAAGTCAATGGACTAAGGCTCAGGCAGTCATTTGTATTCAGGGACAAACTCAATCCTCCACTCTTTCCCTTCTTCCAGGAAAGAAGTGGTCAACAGGGGCCTCCTGGTTTAGTTTTAAGCCTTGTCTTAAACCCAGTCATAGAAAGGTGGGGTCCGTTAGGATGACTCCTTGGGCAGTGGGGTCCAGGAAGAAATTTTCTTGACAACTGAGCAGAAGACATTTTGGTTATATACTCCCTACTTTAAAAGCCTGCTGCATACGGCTTTAAAATTCCTTTAAAACCTCAAGTTTTGGGGACCAGTTCCTTTTAATGAGCTTTGAGGGTTCGCTTTTGCGTTTTGAGTGGGGTTTGAGAACTGGCTTCACACTTGCTCTGTAGGCACCTCTATCTATTTCAGGTTTTTAAAGGAAGGCAGGGAAGAATTGGAGGAATTTATCTAACTGCTTATTGCCAACTGCCCCTTCTCGAAAAAGCTGAACATGATAGAAGGCCTGGGTACAAACTTCTATAAGGAATAATTTTAGGCCTAGGGAGATGGCTCAGTTGGTAAAGGCTGGCTGTGATTTTAGATTTCTAAAATACACACACACAAAAAAAATCCAGGGGTGGCAGCACATGCCTGTAACCCCAGCATGGGGGATGGGAAGGGTGGAGAGGCCCAGGGACGGGTGGATCCCTGCAACTCATTGGTCAACCAGAATAGCTTCATATTTAATGAGAGACTGTCTCAAAAGCTAAAGACGGAAGGTCTATGAGATGGCTTAGCCGGTAAAACCCTGACAGTGGTGGAAGGAGAGGAAGCAACTTGTGTAAAGCTGTCCTCTGCCCTCAAAATGTGCGCTCTGGCCCACACAGGCCATACATACATTGTATCTATGTCGGAAGGGAGGGAGGAAGGGAGGGAGAGAGGGAAGGAGGGAAAAGAATTTTAGAGTCTGGGGCATATCAAGATGAAGAAGCTGTGGGTGGGGACTGTCGTGCAGTGGATGGGACAGCATCAGGTGCTCCTCAGGCTGTGATGGGTCAACAGAGTCCTTCCCCTGCCCTTTGACCTACATGGTGGAGCAGTAAGAGTATGACAAGACTGTGGGGGCAGGGCTGTAGTCCAGGCATCGTGGGAGAATTAATGTGCCCTTTTAAAGGCCTGGGAGGACATTCCATGCTTGAGACTTAAGCTCCCACATGCCCTCCTCCAGGAGGAAGGGATACAGCTCCCAGCCCTCCGCTTCCCTGGCATACTTCTGTAGAGTTGGCCTTCTCTAGGCTTGTGTTCCTGCCCAAGCGCCTATAGCTTGTGGCTGATGGAGGAGCAGTGAAGCGGCTAGGGGGTGACAGGAGGCAGTCCTGTGCTGGGGACCATCTCACCATAGCAGCCCTTTCCGACCCCTATCACTCACGCCTCCTCCATCTCCTTTTGTTCCCCAGTTGGACCCCCAGCCTTGCTGCCTCTCTACTTCCAGTGGTACATTTTCTATTTTGTTGTTCAGCGGAAGAAATGGGTGGTGAGTATCTCTGGCCCGCAAGTCTTGTGTGCCGGGTTCTCCAGTACAGAATGAGGAAAGGTGTGGTCTGTGGGGCGTGAAGACTGACTCCAAACCTAACCGAGCAGAGTAGAACCAGGGAGAGAGGCTCTTCTCTAGATGGGTTGAAATGGCTCAGGCTCACCGGTGCTCTGCCTCCTCCTGTCAGGCTTCAGGCGGCTGGGTCTCCTAGGGTTCCCGAGCTACCCAGCACTCCAGGAACTGCAGAGAGCAACGGGGCGGGGCGGGGCGGGGCGGGGCGGGGCAGGGCGGGGTCTGCGGAACACAGCAGCGAATGGTCCCTACCCTCCCGGAATGTAGGATGAAGCTGAAAGTGACAGGCCCATGAAAAGTCATGCAGTCCGAAGAGGCTTTGGGGGTCCTCAAAAAGGGTCTGGCTGGGTCTGCTTTTCCAACTACGTGGGCGTAGGGAAGACAGGCTCTGAGCAGACAAGCTGGGAACTGAGGTGTGAGCTTGGACATTGCTCTCAGTGTAGAGGACTCAAGTATTGGGGGAAGAGTTTAGGGCTTGGTTCACTGCAGAAAAGGACCCGGAGCTTCAATCAGTACAGTGGCATAGACAGAGCCTTGGTGCTGGAATGTTCATCTGGTAACATTTAGCTAGGGTAGGAAGGTGCTGTAGCCAGGGAGACTGCAGGGACCTCTGTGAAGGGACAGGCGGGGGGCTGGGGTACCACTGGGAACAGAAGGGGTGCCGTAGATGTTGAGGACAGGCAGCTAAGAGGAGCTGAGGATCACTGGGTGCCAGACGCCCACAGTGGGGAGGAGGTGCGGACTGCACAGGCAGAGATGGGGAGGGAAAGCAGTCGGAGCTGCTGGGCCAGCCCCCTCTCCCATTCCCACTGCAGGACTTGGCCTGGATGCTCAGCTTCTATGTTCGTGTCTTCTTCACTTACATGCCGCTGCTGGGGCTGAAAGGCCTCCTATGTCTTTTCTTCATTGTCAGGTATGGACGTGTAGTGGTTGGCAGGGAAAGTACAGGTGCTGGCTGGGTCTGGGCTTTGGGGGTCACTTGGGACATTGGCTGGGGAGAGTCACAGGCTGGTGTTGCAGCTAGGGAGTAAGAACTCCATGCTCTGCTTGTACTGTTTATGGCCATACGCCATATTCAACAGGTTCCTGGAGAGCAACTGGTTTGTGTGGGTGACGCAGATGAACCATATCCCCATGCACATTGATCATGACCGGAATGTGGACTGGGTCTCCACCCAGGTAAGGGGCCATCACTCGGAAGACCTAGACATGCCATAGCTACTGAAAAGGGTGGGTGGTGGACAGAAATAGCCAAATTGTTTCTTCAAACAAACCTTGTTAGCTTGAGACACCAGAGATAGGGGGATAGCTCCACACAGCCTCCCTAGGGAAGCCCGAGCCCTCTGACATGGAGACCTGACTTTCTCCCCTAGCTACAGGCAACCTGCAACGTTCACCAGTCAGCCTTCAACAACTGGTTCAGTGGCCACCTCAATTTCCAGATTGAACACCAGTGAGTAGGGAGACCTAGGAAGCAGGGGTGGTGGTGGGGAGTGGTTAGAGAGGCAGAAGCCTAACTACTCTGCTGTCCCTAAAGCCTCTTCCCTACGATGCCACGACACAACTACCACAAGGTGGCACCCCTGGTACAATCTCTGTGCGCCAAGTACGGCATCAAGTATGAGTCCAAGCCCCTGCTCACGGCCTTCGCGGACATTGTTTAGTGAGTATGAGCCCGGGAAGCCAGGAGGAAAGGCACGATGGTGGGCATGGAGTGGGGGTGGGGGAGGCCCCGAGGAAGGGTTCCTGGTCATCAGCAATGACATCACCTCGGGGGTGGCAGGGTGTGTTGGTCTGTGACCAGGCCAACTCCCTCCAAGCAAGGGCGTGAAGCCTCTGAGAGAAGGGGACCTATCTGCAGGTGAGTGGCTCAGCCCCCTCACTATCTGCTCGTACTGTCCCTACAGCTCCCTGAAGGAGTCAGGACAGCTCTGGCTGGATGCTTACCTTCACCAATAGCAGCAGACCTCCACATGGAGGAGGAAAAGGACGACTGGAGCCAAAGCAGGAGTTTGAGGGACAATGCCACTATGAATCTAATGTTTAAAGGGTTAGGGAACGTAGATATTTCTACTCACACCTGCCCCCTTGGCCTTCTAGGTACCAAACTTGAGAGCGGAGAACTGTTGGGGCAGGGATGCAAAATTGTTGTTTCTTCTACTTTGGTAGGGGCAAATGGTGGTACCTACAGAGCCCTGCACGAAGTAGGGACCCCACACTAGATATCCCCTCTTGTAAAGCACGAGCCCAACTCACTGGCTATCTGATTCTCACCCTCCTTTTTAGTCCGAGGAACAGTGTGACCCCTTGGAACGAGATTTAGAAAGAGGGCATTCATGCACAGAATTCTGGGGCCTGGCACAGCTCCCTGCCCAGGAGCTCAGCTTGCTGCTGAGGGCTGGGTGTGACCATGTCTGCCTCCGGCTGCTGGGAGAAGCTGTTTTTCAGTCTCAGAAGCAGGCGGGGCAAAGGCCAGGACTGTGGTTTGGGAGGCATTTGGCCCTGGAAGATCCTGGCACACACAATTCCTGAGTCTCATTCCATTCGGGTTCCAGAGAGAACATTAGATCTTTAGATCTTAGCTCTTGACAAAATGTGATGGCAGAGTTACCGGCCTTTGATTCACCTCTTCTAATCAGTCCCCAAGGAATACATAAACAAAGAACAAGAGAGGTCTTTCCTCCTAATGAAGACTCCCAGAGTTTCCTTTTGCTCCCCAACCTGTAGTTCTAAGTTCAACAAAACAGTCATCAACAAAAGTGACGGAGGCTTCCATCAGTGTCAGGGCTCTGTGCAGACCCAGAATCCCTGTTCTCTATGTCATGTTCCAGCATTGTATAGCACGGTTCCATGTCACAAACAGAAAGGTCAGGAACACTGAGGTCTGTGAATGTCACTGCTGCAGCGAGGTCATGTCACTCCTCTGTCTACTCTGTCAAGTGTCTTACTCTACTGGACGCCAGATAGAAACTTAAGGTAACTTCTGACATGTGTCAGTCTAACAATAAACTAGGGCTTCGTCATCTTCTGGTTGGTAAAAGATGTGGTCCAGAGAACGTAGGAACATGCCTGGAGAGACCTAATGTGCTCTTGTTCTGCAAACCCATGGGCATTATTTCCCTCTCCGCTCAAGAGCTCATACTGGAAGCATGCTGACCACCTGGCTGGAATTCGAAAACCTCAAGCCTGAAGGCAAAGTGCAGCACATGTCTGTGGAGAAATGGCAAGCGGTCGAGATGAGGGTGTAAAGGATATTGGGGTATGGCATAAAGACAGGCAGGTTGCAGAAAAGCTCAGATCTTTCCCCGTGGTTGACTGTGCTAGAAAAACTGTTTGAAGCAGGGCGTAGGGAAAAGCGGGATTAAAGAGTACTACCTTTATTAGCTCCTTCCCTCCAGAATAGGTGCAAATCCCTCCCCATGCCCATTTCCTGCCACCTGGGGTAAGGATGTGGCACTGCCAGTCTGTCAAGCCCACTGACTTTGAGTCTTCAGCTGCCAGTCTGGGCAAATACCAGCGAGCTCTGTTGAACCAAGACCAGGCCTTCAGAGCATCTGAACCACTGTGGCCTTCTCTCCTCAGCCTTCACTGTGGCTTTTGCCTAGCCACGGGGGACATGGAGCAACCAGACTCAGAATGTGACAGTGATGAAATGAGGTATCTCAAATCCACTGACAGATAAGAAAACAGGGTTAGAGGGAAAGTCACCTCTGTCACGTAGAGGCAGAATATATGAACTTAACTCTAGTTTCCATGTCTGTCTTTATTACCTTCATCTTTCTACTTCCTGGCCACAGGCATTTCACTTAATTGAGCCTAATGTCAGTATCTGTGTGTGTCAATGTCGTTACCACATTCTGATGAAGCTAAAAAATAAAATTTAATTTGGGCCAAAAGAATGTTGTTATTCATTTGAAATCTGTGCTGCTTGCTTGCACATGCCTAGCAGATGCCCTGGTGCGGAGAAGGGGAGCCGGCTCAGCTGGGAAGCACTTCCTGTCCAAGCGTGGGGACCTAAGTTCAGATCCCCAGGACTGATGTAAAAGCCAGGTGTGGAGATCTAGAACCCAGCACAAGCAGAGGTGTATCCTTGGAGCTTGCTGGCCAACAACCTTAGGCAAACTGGTAAACTTCAGACTCAGTAAAAACTAAGGTGGAGTGACTAAGGCAGCTGGTAGCTGACCCTCTGGCCTTTTAGACATTCAAACATGCAGGAATATGTACACACATAAATATACACCCGATTCCTTGGTGCTGCTGCTAAGTCCCTTCCCACCTGTGAGCTCAAACCCCCTTGTGTAACCTGGGCAGGACTGTGATTTGCCATGTAAGGACGGTCTGACAAGGCCAGATACCCATTTGTAGGTCAATGTACTCCTGGGGTTCTCCTGCTGGATCTCGTGGATGTCACGGTTTTGTCTTCACCCTCTGGTCCTTCAACGTTTTGAGTCATCTCTCCCTTTGGACCTATTTTGAATTTCAGCATGGTTCTATCTGTCTTGTTTGCCTTTCTCTCTGCCAATACTACCTCAATCACGCTGCAAAGCCAACTACTCTCATCTCTGCATACTTCAACTGCTGAATGAAACATCAGAACATTCACGGGGCCAAGCACAAATCGGTACACTCAGAAAAGGCTGAGCAGTTCAAATTTAAAAGAAGCAAGCCAGACTTCTAAATGCTTGCCGACCACCAGGCACACGCCTCTGAAGGCCACTGAGCTCAGGCAGTGCAGCCTTGGCACTTAGTTTACTGCCTCCGCACGCTTAGAATCAAATTATGGAATCAGGCAGGGGGAAAAGAATTCAAATTTAATCTGGCAAAGTCAGTTCCACTCATCAACTGCTGAGAGCAGAGAACAAACTAAGTGCTCTGCCCTCAGGATAAAACGTAATGTCTACATTCACCTAAGACTTCATTTGGGAAACAGGACGAATTCAAGGCTTCCTGGTCTACTGAGTTCCAGGCCAGGGCTATACATAGTGAGACCCTGTGTGTGTTGGGGGTGGGTGGGGGAGTAGGGGCCAGTGACCAGGGGAGAAATTGAAAACCATTGTGCAATGACATGGCAGGTAAGTTCTGACAACTTGAGTTCCGCCTCCATGGCATGCAGTGAGGAAAATCCCTGAAAGCTGTCCTTTGATGTCCACGCCCCCACCGTATAGTAGAATTCAAAGGACTTGAAAACTCATAGTACTAGTCTAATACTCAATCTGTCAAGGCCTTTTCAACTTACTCGTGTGCTGTTAATAACACAATTGTGAGATCAGAACTCAAACAAGCTAGCTGCCCACTAAGTTTCACCAGTTACAATGGCTTATCAACTTGACCATGCCTGGAATCAACTAGAAGGCAAGCAGCTGGGCCAACCTGTGCGAAGGTTGAAAAACTCACCCTAAATCTGGGCTACACCTTCTAATGGCAGCCCATACAAAGGACGTGGAGGCTTTGTTTCTTCCCTAGGATCCTCTCGCCAAGACATCCCTTCTCTGGTTCAGAGCTTACATCTTTGGCAGTCTTCACGTAGACTGAAGACCAGCTGAGACATCCCCTGAAGACTGAACTACTGAATTCTTGGCTTTTCTGTTAAGATACCAATTGCTAGACTAGCTGACCACACCCCGTAAGCCACTCTAGTGAATCTGCTTTTAACATATACATAACTTATTCCAGCCCTTCTGCTCCTCTGGAGAGCCCTAAGTGTACTAGTACTTAGAAACTTCCAACAGTTCTCCCTGATCACATGAAATCTCAAAAAGAACAAGGCTTCTTTTACTTACTTACTTGTTTTATTGGTTTGTCAAGACAGGATTTGTGTAGCCCTGGCTGTCCTAGAACCTGCTCTGTAGACTAGGCTGACTTGAACTTGGAGACTGACCTGTCTCAGCCACCTGGACGCACTGAAGGCGTGCCCCACCAGCACCTGGTGGGACAAGGTCTCTGAATGGCAAGTGTTTATCAAGTGACCTATCGAAATGCCTGGATGTTATGAGATAGTTTATCTAAGTAACAAGACTGTTCCAGGGGACTCCTTTATCTCAGACTGGTGAACATGTGAAATTCAGCCAAGCTATTCAAACTCCTGAAGTACGAAAGGCTGGTGCTACCACTGCTGCTGTGGCCACATGACATGGGTACAGCGCCACCTTGTGGTCACTCCTAAACAAACACTCGCTACCAGGGCAATCCCAGGCTATTGGGGATTTAAGAGGGGAAAGAAGACCATTCTATTTATTCTACAGGAAACTAAAACACTCAGGGCATTCTCAAACATTCAGAAAGCCACATTCTGATCGCTTTTATAATTTTATTGATTTTTTTTCTTCACATCTTTTAAAATAGAAACAGCCCATGAACAAGTTTTTTCTTCCAAAACCTCAATTAAATTGACTGCCTCAGAAAGGCCATCACTTGGAGCCTCAGAACATCACTTGGAGCTACAGGTCAGTGGTACACTTAATGCCTTTGCCCTGGGTTCAATTCCCAACACTGGAGAGGGGAGGCACAAAACCAAACACTACAAACCTAAACCTAAACACTGTGTTTTCACTCCCCTGAGCAACTACTGGGCTCACCAGACAGCAAGTCCACAAAACAGCCAGTCAGTATTAAATCTGTTGTCGCCAGACTCCTCTGTTTCTCTTTGCGGCTCTCTCATCAGCTAATCCCAGACTGATGGCTGTCTTCCAGGGCACAGTGAAATTAGAAAGAGCAGTCGCCAGCCGCGCTCTAGTCACCTGTCCCCCACCAGCTGGCCAGCTGGGAAATTACCTCCTACTCTCTCCCTGCCTTATCTTCTCCCTTAAAATACTGCTAGCAGTTGCACAGAGCAACGGACAGGGTCCATTAACCTGAGAAGTGGTTTGAGCCTGACATCTTTCCTGAGCTAAAAATGAGGAAAAGCAGAGCTACGGGCTTCCTGACACAGGGTCAAGCGAGGGAAAGCTCTGAAGGGCAGCGCTGGGAAGCAATGAACTTGTCCTCAAGATGCAGGGCGAGAGGGATGTGCTCTAGCTGAGGGTACAAAACACTGTCCTGGGGCCAAGGGACAGTGGAGGGAAGGACACATTTATTTTCCCCTTCTGAACTTTCCTGCTCCCCCAGTCTTTGCTTTCTTCTTGGCAGGCCCCTTGGGCTCTGGCTCCTTGCGCTTGGCTGAGGAGAGTGAGCCTGTCACCTTGAAGAAATCATCTAGGCGTCCCTGGGTGCTGCCTTGGCGGCTCTTATTCAGCCGTTTGACCCCACTACGAATCCGCTCCTCAGAAAACTGCTTTTCACCGCACATAAATTTGACCAACTCTTCTTCGTTTGGCTCACTCCACTTCAGCTCCACAGACTCTGGGTCCAGTACTTCCGGCTCCAGAAAGAGCTGCCGGGCTTCCTTGTGGAGCCAGTTTTCCGGAACAGGGTACTTGCTGGGATCCAGCCGCCTCACGATCTCCTCGATGCTCTTGTGCTTCTGGATGAGGTCCACAGCCCGCTTGGGTCCAATGCCACGGACACTCTCACAGTAGTCGCTACCCAGCAGGATGCACAGATCCACAAACTGCTCCTGGTTCAGACCCAGCTCTTGCAGGACGCGGCTCAGGTGGAACTCTTGGATGGGCAGCTTCTTGGCCTCACTGGCAGTTAAGTGTCGCATTAGCACGGGGCTGCCAAAAGTGAGGCAGTCCATGTCCTCCGTGGCTGCGGCATAGACTTTGCCAGCCTTTGCCAGGGCAGCACAGCTGGCCTCTGCCTCGCTGGGCGCATCAAGGTATGGGATGCCCATGAGGCTCAGCAGGTGTTTGCACTCATCGTTGTGTTGCTTGGTGACCTTCACAAGCCGCTTGGTGAACTTTTCCACCTCCTCCTCTGCCCCCGCCTCCTGAGCCTGCTGCAGCTGCTTCTCGGCCTCTGCGCGCCGCTCACTGCGTTTGGCCAGCTCCCCCGACTTCAGCTGTGGTGGTTTGCCATCAAAGATATACACCGGCTTGATGCCATTCTCCATCATGCGGATGGTACGGTAGAACATGCCCATCAGGTGGCTGGTGGTCTCCCCCTCCTCGTTCTGCAGTACGTCCCCACCCTGACGAACAGCAATCAGGAACTGGTAAATGCTCATGGAGGCATCAATGGCCACTTTGCGACCAAAGTAGCTCTTGATGTCATTCTCACGGATGGCACTGGGGGCCACATCAGCAATTAGTTTGGCAAGGCCTTGAATTCCCATGGTAACACAGGAGCAATGGCTAAAACAAAGAACAAACAACAACAACAACAAAAGACAAGTGAGAGGAGGATCTTGGAGGTACAGAAGGAACAAAAGTTTTAGGGTGCATTTGATTAACCCCATGCTTAATCAAATTTAACATGACACACAACTGGACTCTAAGTCAACAGAGCAGAAGATGCAAAGGGGAACAGAAGCCTCATTCAGGACATCTACAGTGCATCCAACTAACAAGCAGGCCTCCTGAGAACCAGAAGCTGAGCTGGTGCTTCGAGGAATGAGACCCTGGATGCTCTTGAATAACTCAAGGGCTCTGAATAACCCAACAGCACAATCTGTCACACAGAGTGACTTCAACTCTAATCTTCATCACGGACCCTAGAAGGCAAGAGTGCTTGGCTCAGCTTGAAGGGTCCTGAGATCACAAAGGCAGACGTGAGCCCTTAAGAACAGGTTAAGTACCGGCTATGCAAATATGACGTCTGACTTATTGTTTCTCTACTGATGCCTAACTGATGCAGCAGACCT